>NW_016690184.1:6634190-6864195 GCF_001604755.1 Lepidothrix coronata
AGCATATTTTCTACAGAAGATGAGTACAATGGGATCTGAGAGTACCATAGGTAGGAAATGAAACCAAAAAGACATACTTTGTGTTTGCTTTCTCTACCATTTGAGCACAACAAGCTATTCTGAGTAGGTAAACTTTCTGCTGAGGTCATACACAAAATCACATCCATCAGGTCCAAGACTACAGGTGGCAGATCATCTTGAGCTACTTTTAAACTTGAACCTAGATCTGCTTTTTATAATTACAAGTTGTCATATTGGATCCCTCTGTGAGGAACTCTCACAGCTTTCCTCAGTCATTGGTTTGTTCCTCAACACCTTTCACAAATAAGAGAAACCATCCCCTTTTGCTTTGTTGCATGCATAAAAGAGAAGATATGTGTTCATCCTCCATCCAACCTGATTGCTCTTTTTGCACCACTCTATGATACATTAGATGCAAAATCCCAGATTATTTAGGGCTTAGCCCTCCATCAACTTTTGCCATGATATTGATCTTCCTGTACAAGCTGTAATGTGTGGAGGCTTTGTGGATGAATGATGCTACCAGAAGTTTCTTCTTATACTGTTGGTATCAACATTTTTAAATTTATGCCTTTGGGTTTCCCATGTCACTGCTTTGCTAACAGCAGTTCTTCATCCATAACAATGTTTTCCTGAAGAACCTTGATTCAGCTCTTCTAGTGTGAATATTTTTTTACTCCTTTAAAAAGCTTTTAAGGAAAGTCATAAAGCACCTCCCTCCTCCTTTTAAAAAGCATTTGTGGTGGACTAATATATTGCCTCAAACACGCTAATTACATCTGATAATGGCTGGGTATTGCATTACAGAACAGGTGCAGCAAACTTAATGGCAGCACTCTACTTGTTGTGTTCCATCATGTTAATGAAATCAATAAATCAATGACATATTCCAAACCTTGACTTGTCCTGGGAAAGAGAAACACTAGCAAAATTTAGCACATCCAGCTTGGAATTCCTCACAGGTGGATAGCTCTCTTTTCACTCTGGAAAGGTTTAAATTCTCCTTTCAGCATGAGGGCAATCTTCCAAGATGCTGAGCATGCAATGGATCTGAATGTACCCTTTTTTGGGAGACTGTATTAACTTTGAAACAGGTACACTATTCAGATTAATGATAGGAAGAGCAGACGGCTGAGATGAATGATATGACAGAGTGGTATGGAAGATGATTTTATAGAGATAATAGAAAACAAGGAAACTTCAATTCAGAAAGCCAGATAAGTCTGATTTCCCTTTTATGGTATAAACATGAAGAAAATTTTAGTCTCCAGAGCAAAAAAAAAGTAATATGAAAGGACTTTAAAACATTGCCATCTCAGTCTGGAGAATGAAGGTAAAATTAAGGCTAGGTTTAAAAAAAGATCAAAAGCCTAAACAATGAGTGTTGGAGGTGTACTTCATTTGTCTAACAGCACTGTGCAGTTAAAGTCATTGATGATACATAACCCTGTTATCTACGGAGTGTTTACACTTTAGTCTGCAGGAATGAAATTTTGGTATTATTCCTTAAGTGCTGTAGCACATATGGACATTCATTTTATAAACCAAGAGGTAACCAGAAATAGCTACTCAATAATACTATATCGAATAATAGTGATACTCAAATATCTTTAAAAGCTAAATTTGCCACCCTGAGAGGGGCCAATATATGACCCACATAGATTTTTAGTGTCAAATCTGATGAGTAAGCTAGAAGATAATGTCTTTAATACAGTGACACATAGATACTAAAGAGCTACAGGTATTAGTCTACCATAGGCTGTCACGAAAAACAGTGAGAATAACCAATGACCCCCATTCAGTTTGTGCAAGCATCTGAGCATCTCTTATAGTTAGCAGAGGACTGAAGATGTTCCAGTTCTCTGGCCAGGGACATTTTCATTTCAGTGGACCTTCTGCATCCACCTGCAAGGAGCCTCTTTATGCAGAATTTAAGGAAATTAAGCAGATTCTTTACTAAGGGCAAAAGAGAGGTATCATGTCACAGAAAAGCCTTCACTTGGCTCTGTTAAACCTTTCCACTAGCTGATAATGGTATCCCTTACTATTTGTCAGCAATTTTGTTCTGACACAATGGCAGCTAGATCCTGATCATCTTTAACTCTGAAGCAGTAGAGTTTTGAAGCAAATCATCTCACAGCATCAAAGGACAACATCTGAAGGCCATTCAGTCTCTGAAGGGTCTTTGATGTATGTACAGAATGTATAGATAGCAGACACTGCCAGTTGCAATACCTGAATTTCAGTTTCTGTTACCACAACACTGCAATACTTTACAGTATTTATGATCCCTCTTTATTGTTTTTTGTTATTTAGGTGCTAACAAAGTGTGGGAGCTATACCAAGAAACAAAGACAAATTTTGCTTAGAGAACTTAATGTGACTGCGTTGTAAATTTTCTTCATAGTTCACACAGAGAAGTTCCTACGACACATTTTTCCCTCAATTGTTATTTTAATAATCTCTTAAATATGGCATCCTTTAACATTGAGGAAATCTGTCTAAACATTTATTGAGATACCTTTCTGTCTGCCCTGCCTCATACAAAGTTATTCCATAAACATCTCAGTTTGATGCACATATACTGAGTATGGAGTGGCTCAACAAGAAATGGGTGGGCTGACTCTTACCAAATGAGTAAATTTCAGCCAAGTATAAAACAGACTCTTTCTATTTCTATTAATCACTGTGTTTTGTCGGCACCTGAATATCTGAGTTTAGAAAAATTTAAAGAAAACTTTCCTGGCTTACTGTGACAGCAATAGCAATTACCAGCTACTGCAATTCGGTCTTCACTATTTTGAAATGACAAGTGACTGAAATTTTTACTTTTACATTTGTTTTTTTTAAGGATTCCTAAAATGCAGAGGTAAAACCTACCATCTCTGGTGTTATTATGCAGCTTGGAGAAGTAAATTAGGTGTTTTATTAAACCTTACCCAATACAAATCCATCATTACTAAGGAATTCTATGAACATGTATGTTAAAATTTCTATAAATTGTGTGACATTTCAGAACATTCTGGCAAGGTTTTGAAAAGAGAAAAATTTACTGGGATGGCCCGAGGATAGAACTGTGACTGGGTTCTGCTTTCTTAAAGAAAACAAGTGAAACATATACAACAGAGGAAAAGAAACCACGGCAAAAACAGAAAGCATGCCTTTGGTTTCCGAGTTTTACTTGTAGTTTCACTGTTAGAGAAATTTAGGCATAGCACTTGCCTCTGTCAGCCACCTAAAAACTGTCAATCTGATGCCAGTACTAATCTGTGTAATATACTGCTTTTAGCTGTAATTTTGGAGATGTTCAAAATACTCAGACTCAACTAGCTAAACCAAAGACTCCTTAAGCAAATGCCAAAAGGAAAGGCAGAAATTAGAAGAAACAGGATAGGAAAGGTTTGTTAAAAAAAAAGCAGTGGATGAAGACAGCAGTAGAACTTGTAACTTTCAAAAGGCACCTGGCAAGCAGACAAACCTGACAGTGATCCTGGTATCTTCTGCTCTCTCCATTTGGGACTGTCAGGCCATGGCATCTCTCAGAATGAGGATGATAATGACATAGTGTTATTAATACAGGGGGCTCTGAAGTACTGGGCAGTGAAACTCATTTGTCTTTGCTTCAGATATTACCAGTATTCACATCAAATTGTGATCATTCAGAATAGCTGTCTGCTCATTATTTTGTCCACTAATTAACTCTCATTTTAAATTGGGCAAAGAAGGTCATCAGTTTCTGTGTTCCTAAAACTCCTACTTACAAGTTCAATCTCAGTATTGCCATTCCTGTGACATATCTAAAGTCTTTGATTTATTAGATTAATTCAATTTTTCTGCTTTTAGCAACTTTTTAAAAACATTTTTCTGGGAGGAGGTGAACTGTATTTCTGTTACTGGAACAACTCCTCTGAGCTATGTGCTAAATGCCTCTCCTCTTTGCTGTGTTTGATATGCAAGAGAAGTGATCTGGCTGAGACACAATTCCAGGATGTTTGTGTCTGTGAAGCTGAAGAGTAATTAGACACATTCCTCTGAGGCACACAGTCTATGTTACACCTCCACCTTACTTTTTCCTTATGAATATCTTCAAGAGGGCATCATGACAACTGAGATTCACTTTCCAAGACATTTTCCCTCTCTTTGGGATGGGAGGTTTCCCATCACACTGACTGGGAAAAAGACTTCACTGGTTACCAGGACAATTCAGGTGCATTTCCACACTGATCCTCTCTCTGCTCAAAACCAGAGAAGTAACCAACTTTTGGAGATGACAACTGTAGTGCATCCAGACAAACAAAGACAATCCTGGAGATCAAGCAAGTGATGAGCTCAAAAAGGGCAAAGATTTGCTCTGCATCATACCTCATGCCAATCTGTTTTCTGATATGTTTTAGACTGCTGACCATTTATCCCAGGCATGGGTGGGGGTATTGTTGTGCAACAGGGGTACACAAGTCCATCCAGCCAAGCTACTGTGCTCATAGGAGACCTTGTGAGGTTTAAGAGTTTATCTTTTCTCTAGAGATAGTAGCAGTACAACAGCTTTTCCTTGGTTGTTCTGCTTAGGTTAACTTTCAGATTATGTGAAGCCAATTTTGCTCCTACCAACCCATATCCAATCCCAGCAGGCAGTACTCTTCCCTCAGTACCAAATAACTTTCCTCCCTTTAGACTGCTTACCAATTTCCTTCCATACTCTTTCTAATGTTTATTTAAATATATATGTTATCTCCTAGTTTTCAAAATAATAAGAAGAGAGATTCTGTCCTTGATGATGTTCCCAGTGCTGTCTCTGAAAACCTTGTGAATTTTTCAGATTGTCATATCAAGTTAAGCACTGAAACATGCCATTGACTTCCTGCTGAGCTGCTATTGTTGCTCACCGTAAACATCTGATCTCTAGGTGCCCAAGTATGGAGCTCCACTTAATAAACTGGATGTTGTAAGAAATTATAAAGGACAATGGCAGTATTTTGAATGTACAAAAGGGTGTTTTGGCAGGAAGACTGAGAGCTGTGCATTGTTGTATGAATACCTGGCCTTCAGGAATACTCAGTGACTTGAAGATCATGAGGAAGGAGACAAACAACCAGAAAGCTGGCTCAGTGTTTCACATTGAGGGTATTTTGGAAACAATGGAAGTTTACACAGATTATCAATGATATTGAGGAAAGAGGAAGAAGGGTGGGATGAAGAAAGAGAGGGAGGAAAGAAGGAGATAGGAGAGAGGGGAAGGCAAGAAGAAATGTCAACCTTTTCAGTGCTTGGTCTTGCTTATCTTGGACTGAGAATTTTGTGATTGCCTTAAGAAGTAACAAGAGAAAAACACTCACTCTCCTTAAAACAACAATAAAATAAAAAGCAGCCCAGATATCTCCTAGGTGCCAGAACTGGGGGATTTTTTGTATCCAAATAAGGCTTCCTCAAGTACTGCCTGTCTCTTGTCTCCTGCCCGTAGCAGAAAGCACTGCACAGAGCCATTAATTCACACTGAGACTGATAATAACAGCTCTCTCTTTCAAGTCCATGTCCAGTGTCAGCTTTCACATGTCTCTAGAGTATGTCACCACAGTCTTACTTTGGGCCCATGCTCTTGTTTGGTGGCCTGGCGTGGCTGGTGCCAGGCTCAAGGAAGCAGCAATCCAAGGCACTGAAAGGTGGGTCACTAACCAAAGCACTTCAGTCAAGAAGGACTTAAAAGGTGGCATACTTTACGGCAAGTCACAGCTTCTTATACTGCCCATCATTTTCCACATTTCAATGCTCCAGCACCTCCCCTGCCTATGCCTACTCTCAGGAGGATGGTTTACATAGCTTCGTTTTGGCATCAAGACATACTTGTCACTTTGCTGGCTAATCTAAATAAATGAATGTGCTTGTCTTCATTCTATTCAGCTTTTTCTTCTTATTAGAGATATTATATAGTAGGCAAAAGTAGAGACTTGAGCTAGTGTACCCCAGGAGTTCAGCTGCAGCAGTCTCAGCTATAAAACTTGGAGTGTCTTCAGAATCATCCAATGAATTAGCACTCCAACTTGTCTCACTTCAAAAACACTTTAGATACCGAATTTTTCCAGCTGTATGTAAGGTCACTGTAATTTATTTATTTTAGTCTCTCAATACTGCAGTACACTTTTTTGCTGAATGTCACACTACTGCTCCCTGCTGCCCAAGTCTATTTCAGATTCAAAGATCCATTTTACACCACATATGCATGAGACAAATCGTACACTGACTGTGGATAACTGGCTGCTCAGAAGCAGCGGGGCTGTCAAAGAGATGTTTGTCTCACCATGATTAATTACTATGAAATGCCCATAGAGATTTAAAATCATGATTAATTACCAGAAAATGCAGAGAGATCTAAAAGACTAAATTCTACCACTTGCTAAATTTACCCAAGAGTTCCTGTGCATCCTACATCTGGGGACACTTCTGCAACACACAGTCAGCTGATAGAATTCCCACAGAACATATGGCTGATTTTCAGGAAAAGGCTAAATAAAAGTAGCTAGTAGTAATTTGTGTCTTATGCATAGATACTCAATGATGGAGGTGTTAAGAGTCTATTTCTTTAACTGTTGTTTTGTTTTACCTAGGAGATACTAATTTGTTTACAAAGGAAAACACCTTTAAAATAAATTATATTGTCGTTGGTGCTTTTTTCTTGACTTGGCATGCTCAAAGATAAAACAGTTGCTAAAAGGTTAACATTCCTTCTGAGTAAAAAAATGCAAGATCCTATCTGCAGAATGCATTTATTTTCTATTTTGTTCAGTACAGAGGCTGAGAAGATTAATAAGCTCCAGTATTTTACGTTAAGCTTATTAGAGATCGAAATTTTAATAGGTTTGAAATGATCTTCTGAAATCCCACATTAAAAGAAAAGCTAAGAGCAACTTACTCCCTTTTCTGGGAACTTTCCTAAAGACTTTAAACATTCCTATAAAATCCAGAATCCAGACCACTACTTATCATGTGGCAGAGGGGGAGACTAGTCAGTCCACCCTTACTTCTACCATTTGGTTCTTGCTGGATTCATGATAGCCTCCTCCCTTCTGGCAGGTGAGTGCTTATAAGCACACTCCTGCTTCACTAGGTAGAAGCAATCTGGTGTTGTGATGGGAGAGATAAGATGGGGAAGAAGACACAGCAGTGAAGGTGCCTGTTACCTGCACAAACAAGTAACCAGAAAGCACCGTGGACTGTGTTGTCTCCTCCAATTGGTAAAACCCCATCAAAAGCACAGTCTCTTGGAAAGAGAAAAATTTATTATATTAATCACTTCATTCCTTCTTCAGTTATGTATTCAGAGCTTCACCACATTGTTCAATATATTTCAGTCTAATGCACTGAATTAAGTCCTTTTAAAAAGTTTCATTTCTGTAACACTTGAAATTCTTACTGAATTTTATCATTGGGCTTTCTGGGAAAGTATTGCTTTCACCCTTTCCTCATTTCTTTCTGCTAGCTGCACTCCATTTGACAGAGTTTTGCAATGTTGCTGTCCAGCGTGTTGCGGTTAAAACCACAGGGAAAAATGGTATTCCTTGTCAAGACAATTTACCCAATTTTACACCAACATATAAAACCAAGAACTGTAGAGACCTTTAAATACACACACACACACATAAGGTCTAGGTACAGAGTAACTGTACCCTTCAATAGCAGATACTTTATCCATGGAGATTTCATTTTACACAGAGGTTTGATAGACACAACAATTTTTTTCTTTTGTCAGACCTGTAAGAGAAAGATCAAACAATTATACCTGCTAAAGCTGAAATAAACTCCCTCTTTCCCTAGCCACCTCAGAGCTTTTCACTTCCTTCAGTTTTACAAGCCTAGATGAAGACAAGCTGTTGTGAGAACACTATGAGCATCAAATCTTTAATAATTTGGGATTATTACTATTTTAATAAAGAAAAAGAGAAGAAGTAGATTCAAGTGTGAAAAAAGAACCATCAAAATTTGGCCTGGGAACATCCCACCCTCTGCTGTTTAGACATTTTCACCCATACAACATTTTTCTTTCAGGAACAGCTACTGAAAAGGTTCCAACCTAAGCCTAAGGATGAGATAATTCACCAGAGGGGAAGCTGTAAACAACGTCATAGGAGATTAACTTCATCTGGGAAGTGGGTCAAAGACAGGACGTCCTCTCTCAAAGAAGTAACTACAAGTTGACAACACAGAGCTGAGCTAAGAGCAGAGAATTAATGAGGATACTGTAATTTTCTAAGACAAACAGAAAAATCTAGAAATAAATAAAATCTATAAATGCAAAGAAATTACCCCACTGGCACATGAATTGCCTAGAAGTTAGATGTCCTTCTGAGAAACTCTTCCAGCCTGGGAAACTCAGTGTATCATAGTAGCTGGAAAGCTGGACTTACTCCTCTACACCTGGTACAAGCCATTTGTTTAAGTTGAAGATGCCCCTTTAAAATGCTCAGGCTGTGAAAAAAAAAAAAAAGCCAAAACAACACATTGGCATAATGAAGTGCGACTGTTAAGAACAGTTTTTAATGGGAGAGCACAGATGCTCTATGTGCAATGGCTATAGTTTAAATTGAAAAGTGACATTGTTTGGCCAACATTTCAAATCATGATACCCTAAAAGAGAGTTTTCAGGACATGCACCCTTGAGGAGCACAAAGCTAAGGTAGGGCTAAATTGTTATACCAGCTCTGCTCTGACTGAGTGAAAAGAAAATGGTTTTCATGTGCATGAAAAGCAAAAAGTGGAAAATCACAGTCAGAGTAGGAGGGGAGGAGTGAAACGCAAAGAGCGTGGACAGCAGCAGCCTCCCATCAGCTGATGGAAGGAAAAAAATGTTTTTTTCCACAAAGCTGGCACTACTGCAATGGTTAGAAAGACAGTGCCACTTCCTGGAGCCCACAGGCTGGCTTGTGCACTGGCATTGGGACAGGAGGAAGAGGGAAAGGGACACAAACCCCCAGAGCTTGTTTCGCTACTCAGAGGTACCCAAGTCAGGCATGCTACACTGCTACACAGATCCCCTCCAGCAAGTTGTCCTCTGCCACAACACCACAGAGATCTTGATCAGCATTTAGACTGCTTCTATAAGAGAGAAGAGACTGCCTTGCTGACAGCAAGGTCATCAGCAGCCACTCGTGGTGAGTACTCCCACTCCCTTTATTTGTCCTTCACCTCAGAGCAACCACTGTACATGCTCTGAGTTAGGGATGCTAACACATCCCAGGTGTGGTGGTAATAGAAGTAATACCTTATACTTTATCAGTCAGTAAATAAAACAGTTGGATGCCACAGCTCTTCTCCTATTACCTACTTTAATTTGAGCATTTCAGATCAGCTGTAGATAGCAGCCCTTCCCCCCACTCCCCTTGTAGAAACAATCATAGAATCATAGCATGTTCAGGGGTTTAGAATACACTTTAAAGATCATCTAGTCCCAACCCCTCCTGCCATGGACAGGGGCACCTCCCACTAGACCAGATTGCTCAAGGGCTTATACAGCCTGGCCAGTGTTGGGACATTCATAAGCTTCCTGGGCAACCTGTTCTAGAGTTCAATCACCCTCTCATTGAAAAATTACTTCCTAATATCTAACCTAAATTCCCCTTCTTTCAATTTGTAGCCATTACTCCTTGTCCTATCACTACAGTTCCTCGTGAAGAGTCCCTGACTGACACTGACTTCCCTGTAGATCCCCTTTAGATACTGCAAGGTTGCTATCAGGTCTCCACGCAACCTTCTCTTCTCCAGGCTGAACAGCCCTAACTTTCTCAGCCTGTCTTGATAGGAGACATGTTCCAGTCCTCTTATCAATTTTGTTGCCCTCCTCTGGAACTGCTCTAACAGTTCCATGTCCTTATTTTGGGAACACCAGAACTGTAGACAGTACTTCAGGTGAGGTCTCACAGGAGCAGAGTAGAGGGGGAGAATCACCTCCTTTGACCTGCTGGCCATGCTCGTTTTGATGCAACCCAGGATACATTTGGCTTTCTGGGCTGTGAGCGAACATTGCCAGCTCATGTTGAATTTTTCATCAACCATCACTCCTAAGTCTTTCTCTGCTGGGCTGGTCTCAATCACTTCTCCACCCAACACGTAGGTGTGTCTGCTATTGCTGCAAATGTCACCCTCTGGATACTGTATTTATAATGAGGGACAAGTATCAGTCAGACTCATTGCTGCTTAAAGTAGGAGACTTTGAAGGCCTCTATAAAATAATGCTTCTGGGGATTTTATCTTCCAAGTCAGCACTGGCCACTAATTCTGATTTTGCAGGTCAGTTACATAGCAGATACGTATGTCCAGAATTGCAAACAGCCACATAAGCTTCCCAAATATTTTTCAACAGCACTTGCCCACACTAACTGTCCAATAGAAACAGTGAATTCCATTTAATGAGCAATAAATCTGGTTTTTCCATACACTTCACCACTATAGAAAAAAACTGGAATAGAAAATTCTGAAGAGTCATGATAAGACAACTACAGTGAAAAAAAAAATCCAGGCATATTCCGATTGCATAAAAACTGTTGGATTTATCCCATGGCAAATCATGGGAAAAGAATTGCCAATCAGAACCACTTTGTTCTCAAGACAGCAGGGAAGAGGAGGATAATGTGTAGAACCGATAAGAATTTTCACTGGTCAGGAAAAATACAGAAACTAGAAAAGCCCATTTAATTCATATGCTTCAGGATAATGCAGGGGTCCTTTAAATCCTTTCTTTTGCTTATCTCTCTTTCTGCTTTCTCCTTTTTGCTACCTTACACAGCTGTCAATTTGGGAGTAAAAAAGTCAAGATGCTCTTCAAAAAATTTCATCCCACAGAAGATATAGAAAGTGGTCAAAAAGCCTTGGCTAAAGAAGAGAATCCCTGGCTCCCACTCCTCATATGCATACTTTCACCACTAGACATTGTGGAAAATGTATGCTGTTGGAGATAGAAGTATCCACACGACTCAGGAAAGTTAGTCCTCAAAGCCTAGCATAAAATACAGTCACAGATTTTTGTTGGTTTGTAAAGTTAGCTCATAAAGTTGTGTTTTATAACATTGCATTAAATGAAGCAGAAAATGAAGCATGGGTTCTTGTGGCAAAAAGAATGTTATCATCTGCCTATAAGAGAATTTCACTTTTAAAATATTTTTCTGTGACTACAACAGAAAACTGTTTCCATCTCTACTACGATTCATACAGATGCATTGTTGGGAAGGCCATTCTCCTTCCTGAACAGGAGTTAGGGGCTGGGAGAAAAGTAAATTTATGAGATTCATTGGATGAGAGTGACTGGGCAGAACACCAGTTAATATTATTTTGGTTTTGGAGTGTGCACACACCATTACATGTGTCCAACTAAATTGTTCTTTGAAACAACTAGATGTGACACAATAAATAACACCATTCTGTTCTGTCCAAAACTATTTACACCTAAATGGTCTGAGAAGCACAAACAGAAGGTACAGAGCTGACTAACTTCTGCCATTAAAGTCAACGTGCCACCATCCTCAGTATTTCCAACATTTCAGTTTTATTAACTGCAGTAGGGCTGCCTAAGCTACACAGCTATGCAGAACGTTGCATTTCTATTAACATTCCTCTGTCAGGCAGAGATCTTGCTAAGGTTCGTTAATCTTTAATTATGTTTTTAAAACCCTGTAGCCGCAGTAAATACTGGTAGTTTATAGTCAGCTGTGAGTCAACCTCCAATCTGCACACACCAGTCTGCTCCTGTGAGTTAAGCACTCAGCACTGTTCACCTTCTCTACTGTTCAGTCTTGCACACAACTTACATCAACCGAGTACTGTAAATCAGTATTTATATGTACAACTCACAGCTTGGATATGCACACAAAATCAGGGATAGAGGGTAATAAGGTAAGGAATAATAAGGATTGGAATAAGAAATGGAGGTAAATGAGAGGGAGGATGGCTAATTGTAGAGAGTAGATCTGGTGGGGGCTAAGAGAAAAGAGATGATGCTTCAGTCAATGCTTTAGTAAATTCCCCTGGTATAACCCACACTCATTTATAACTTGAATGGATGAATAAATGGGTATTTTTCCTCCCAGCTATGCTACTAACTGTAAGTGTGAAAATGTGGTAAATATCCTCTCTAAAATACATTCCCTGTTTCTCATCTCCTAGTGTGTGCAGAAACTAGCTACATTCATTTTAAAATACTTCTTGGCTGAATTCTTTTGCCTTCTCAGATATGGATGCAGACAATTAATCACTGTTTAACTTCTAAGCTGGTTTTGTCACTTGATTTAAACATCAACTCAGAAAGCTAAGTCACTGTAAGATCCAAATTTGTGAGACATTGCGCACCATCCTCTACTGTTAATGCCCTCAGCTGCCTTTGTCTTCTGAAGGGGCTTTGGCTAAGGTCATTAAAAGCAATCACCAAGAAGTTACTCCTAAATACTCTTTCAGTTAGGGCTTGATCCAAAGCAGTTATGTGCTGTAAGTGCAGAAACCAAAGGCTGGTGCAGAATACTTAGTGTTTGTTTAGTTCCTGGTCAGTGAAGCTCAGTAACAGAGTGAGCAAAGGCAGAGAGAGGATTGAAAAAGGCAATTGGCAATATGGCCAAATTTGTGCAGCCCCCCTACTAGTCCTGCAGAGGAGGGGGTTGTGGGCATACCCATGGTGAGCTGACCAGTTTGAGAGACAGTCATACCAATGAACCCGTGTGAGGAATTTCAGGTGCTGCCTGTGTGACAGAACTGGCAGATCACTCAAATGTGACTATATCAGAAATGAATCCAGAATAACATGAAACCAGAAGAAAGTGTCAGGCCATTTTTTTCTAAAATTCAGCAGTCAGTTGACCAGGTTCCTGCACGAGGCAGCTTTTATGCTGTTTTGGGAGATCACAGCCTGTGCTGGGCTGCAGCAGTAAAGCCTGCCTGGCAGCTCTGCAGGCAGCTTGATGCTGCTCTCCCACCATTTCAGACCCTGTCTTGGTTCCTCATGGATTGGCCTGGGAGAGTGAAACAAATAAGAATACCATCTGAAAAAATAGTTCTTATCCTCTTCTGGTATTTTCACACTCGTTTCAGCTTCATTTTCTATGTCTGTTTAGCCTGCAGGTTTATGTAGGAGCATTTGCTGAAATAGCAAATTCTCATGCAAGCTATAGACTAAAAATTTGTAGAAATTATTCAATGCATAAGGAATAAATTAAAAGGAATCAGATAATTAAAAACAGAAAGCAGAATCTAATGATTTATTAGTCGTCAGCTCTCCCTAGAAGTTCTGACCTCAGAATGGCTGGTGTCTGTTTCACACACATTAACTGAGTTTCCCACTACCTCCAGAGACCTTGCCACAGTTATTGTGATGTTCCTTGGGAGCTCTTTAACAGCCAGCAGACCCAATAGTTACCATTAACAGGAAATGCAGGCCAGCTGCCCCGCAGAGAATGGTAGTGACAGCACGACCACAAGGGCTTTCCTGGAAAGGTCCATCCTCAGAACCCTCCATAAGGAC
Source organism: Lepidothrix coronata (assembly GCF_001604755.1). NCBI lineage: Eukaryota > Metazoa > Chordata > Aves > Passeriformes > Pipridae > Lepidothrix > Lepidothrix coronata. Next base: position 6,647,701 of record NW_016690184.1, read on the forward strand.
CAAGCTGGGGTGGCAATGAGGCTAGCCCAAACCCCACGGCCACCACATCACTCAACAGACATGGGATTAAAGCTCTCAATTTTGTAGATTTCTCACAAACTCACTGAGAAACACAGTTAAAATTCATTTGTGCTACTTAGCTCAAGTGGAGACAGTTGGCATGGTCTTCTTGCTATTCTCAGTTGAGTTAGACTGTGGGGGCTACTAACTGCCCTCCTTGGAGTCACGTGAGAAGAGCTGTCTTTGGTCAGAATAGTCTTAATGTTGAATGAAGCAAAGCATCTGTCTGCGTTGTGTCAAAGTCAGCCATCAGTTAACCTCTTTTGGTGTCCCTAATTAAGTCAATTATACCTATACCACTTTGTGTCACTGAAAAGGGAGTTCAGTTTCCCTTCAACCTCCAGTACCTCCTCTAGGAGTTAATGACTAATAGGCTCATCATCCTCTTTCTCAGCTGCATAATTACTCTTTTTTTTCCATGCTTCACATGTCCTTTGCTTTGGGAGACAATTTTTATCTCTCAGAGCTGCCCTCAGTGGAACCCACAATATGCCAGATGTCAGCTCTGTCAGCTGCCACCCTGACCTTCTCTGTCTCCAAGATTTTCTCCTGGGCATTTAACCTGCAAAACAAAAGAAGAGGGGAAAGTGGCCACTACAGTGCTAGTAGGAGAGATTTGATCTCAGCAGGACTTGGGTATCTGAGGATATCCAGGTACTCTGAGGATACTCTTCAGAGAGGGTATCCATGGACTTAACATGGATCTTCAAACATTAGTTACAGAAAACAAAAAATATGTGGGTTTCAACTGTGATTTAGTTGTGTTTTTTTCAGGGGATTGCTCTAATCCATTCAAATAACTACTGGTGTCATCAAGAACAGAGACCAGTAGGCATCTCCTGATGGCCATTTTTATCCCCCATTGACTCTTAACACTTTCACATTGTTTGTCATGCCATATGGAAACAACAATTCCCCTCCAGAAGAGCTGACATCTTCACTCCAGCTGTCTTGGGAATCTCTTTAGCCCACTGAAAATTGAATGAAAAATGAAATGGCATCACCCAGCAAGATGAAGAACAGCAGTCCACACATACTTGGTAGTCTGGTGGCTATCAGTGTCATGTAGAAGATCTTAAGCCTGGCTTTCAGAGCAGACATCTTGAGTTTCTCATGAAAGGAAACTGGAGAAAGAACCACCAATTTTCAGAAAGCTTTGGGTGACCAGCTCTGGCAGGAACTTCAGGTTGCAAACCACAGTGCAATGCAGATATTTCCCAACCCCTGCACTCAAGGTTTCCTATTGACTAACCAAGGAGACTTTCAACTCAGCATACTCACGTCTCTGAATCCTGTTTTCAGGTCCCTAGCTTTATCACGTATTATGGCAAGGTGCCCAGGCACCTCAGGTGGTGAAGAGAAGGTGTAGCAGACCAGATCTAAGCATGTTTTGTCTCAAACATCCTGACTATTGCTACAGGAAAGGTGATTGGAGGAGAGGGTCCTGCAGAGCTGAGGCAGCGCCATTCTGAGCCAATTCCCTGCTCCACAGTGAGACTCATGCTTAGTCCTCCCTCTCCCAGCTCATTCCTGGAGAAGAGCTGGTTGTACATGTCTGAACAAAATGTGCAAAAATTCTAATTTATGTAAGAGGCTGCACCAGGTTAACTAAAGGGGGAAGGATCTGGCCCCTTGCTTTCTTTTTTTCTCTCTCTTCTCTTTCTCCTCTCCTTTCCTCTGTCTCGTTTGCCTTACTTGTCTCACAACTCCAGCTCCAGACCATTCACATGGCAGTACCAATGCACAGTTTAAGGACTGGTGATATTCTTTGCTTTCTACCCTTGCTATGCCTGAGCAAAGCGTGGCTATCATATTCTACCCCACACTCTGTACTGAACTTTGTTGTGGGAGTGGGGATCTTGTGTAATAGTGTATTACATACAATCTTGTGGCTTGTGAACCTTTGAAAGGTGGTGTTGTGGCTTGTTAGCCAACACCTTTGAATAGCAATGTTGTGGCTTGTTAGTCAGCACCTTCGAGGAGTTTGTTGTGAGAATTGAGAACTTATTGAAGTGTACTGTACAAAATTAAGGGCTTGTTTGCCTCCACTCTTGTGGAAGTCTGTTGTATAAATTTAAGAGCGTGTTAGCCAACACCTTTTGAGTCTAAAGAGTGGGCTGGTTTCCAGACTTAAGATGACTGTACAATAAAAACATAATAGTTCCCTCACACGTCAGGTGTCTTTGTTTAGCCTGATGAGAATTTATAACACACCTCAGTCCCCTACTGGTGGGTTGTGACAGAAGGCATCCCAGTAGGTGTCAGCACATCTAAAAATCAGGAACTGGCCTTCCCTGTCCAGCCCATCACAGGGATATTTCATACCACAGAACATCACGCCCAGTATATAAACTGGGGGCAGTTGGCTGTGAGGGGCCAATTGCTGCTCAGGGACAGGCTGGGCATCAGTCAGCGGGTAGTGAGCTAATTGTACTGTGCATCACTAGTCTTTCTTGAGTTTTATTCCTCTCTATATTTTTGTTATTTCTTTTTTCGTTATTATTTATTAGTAATATATTTTACATTTTTGCAATTATTAAACTGTTCTTATCTCAACCCACAAGTTTTACGTTTTTTCCAGTTCTCCTTCCCCTCCCACTGGGGCCAGGGATGGGGGCAGTGAGTGAGCATCTGTGGGATACTTAGTTGCTGGCTGTTATTAAATCATGACAGGAGTCTGCATGCCTGCTGTGCCCTGGCACATGGCCTCAAAATACCCACGTTCATGAGCTGCTGCCGAGCTGTGGTTTTGCCTTTGTTTGCCTGAGCAGTACATATACACTGGAGCTGCCTTAGCCTGCACCTCACTGTACGCTGATAAAAAATCATGATGAATTATCCAGTTCATTTTGGCTCTGTGCAGACCTATCAGGTCTCTCATTATGCAAATGAGTCTTGTTTATCATATGACAGATACCGTGTAACACAGCACCTAAATTACACTGAGTTTGCAACACCATCTGGTTTCGTCTTTCATTACATGAGGGGATCACTATGTTATATTTGACCTGAAAATTGGCTCAGGAATAAAGCAGGGCCATGGATGCAGTTTGAAGTAGTAAAAAGCTCTTTGCACTCATATGAGACAATAAAGTCCCAGACATAATTCTCTTTTCTCATCTTCCGTTCTGGAAAATAGCAAGCACTAAGAAGGCCACAGCAAAAATCAAGTGTATGCACAGGTTTACCTGGAAGTACAGTCACATAACACTGCCATAGAGGGGGACTTCCATTCAAATTTTCCCATGTGACAGAAAAAGACTGATATATGGTGGAAGGAAAGCCAGCGAAGGCTCAGAGGAATGGCCCACAGGCATTAAGTTACTTTTGGTTTGATAGGATCTGACAGACTAAAGAAAATATTTCCATTAACTATTAGCAAGCTCCAAATGTTCCTCTGATTTCAAGGACATGATGGGCTAATGTATTTATTTTATTAGTAATGAAAAGAGGCTCAAGGAATTTTACCATTTCTCCTTGTTGTCCATATTTCACTCAATCAGCCAGAGCACTTTCTTGAGTTCCTCTTGCAGACCAGTTCTCTGACTGTCTGATTAAACCACAGAATAATGATTCATGATTTTCTGTCCATTCCCACTTTACTGACTGTCTAATTAAAATGATTTTTATGCCCAAAGATAATTGCTTTCTTCTATTATTACTCTGAAATGTTAATATAATCTAGCTCACCAGTCTCTGTGTCTACCACTAGAGACAATAAATAAATTAAATACAGAAAAATTATGTTTAAATAATATTATGATTGAGTCATAAAACTGTAACAGCTCAGAAATTCCAGTTAAGGCCACACAGTGTTGCCAAAGACATTTGCTGTACATATGGCTGGTTGTTTCTCAGAGTCACAGAAAAGGCAATGCTGTGCACCCTAGGTGCTTCATTAGCAACACATTACTGGCCTTATAGAGTCAAGTGAAACAAAAAAATCATTTTACAATGGTCATTATTTTCTTAAGCCGGTATTTACTGACGGTTCTTATCCTCCAGCATCTGAAATAGGTGGAAGATGTTGGCAAATGTTGGTTTTTCAGTGGAATCCTCTTGCCTTAATTATCTTATTTGTTTATAAATTGTTTTAAAATGCTTTTTTCTACGTCTATCTTTATCTAATGACCCTTTGATAAAGGTAGTTGCACCAAATTACTGCTCTCAGAAGATAGAAGTAGTGATCAAAAATAGGATTGTCGCAAATGAGCTATTTCTGTGAAGAGCAATCAAGTAAATATCAACATTGGGTGTTTTAATTTTAGATACGCAGAATATTTTTTTATTCCTTATTGGTTTTTTGCTACCACCATCATCAGTCCGTACTCAATATGTCACTATTTCCTAGTTTTCAGCACTTTTCCTTCATCTGTGGTATTTGCTTATTCCTCACCTCCTTTCAGCCCTGATCCATGTTTTTGGGGCTTGCTATAAATTTCCATAACATACAAAAAAACTTCAGACTTTGCTTTACATCGCAGCCAAGCAGGTCCCAAAAGTAGAAATTTTATTTTGTTAAGATCTCTTGAGACATCAGACTAAAACATGAAAAGTTCTAGGTCTAAGAGTTACTTGAGGTTATTTCTAGATATTTTTATGGTTTATTTTCAATACCCTATAGTTAAATTCAACTTGGTTTTAAAAGATAAGGGCAGTGAAAAGTAATGGCAGATTTACAGGAGATCTTCATATCTTGGTATGAAGGTAATTTGTTGACACAGCCTGACAAACACTCTGGAACACTAATGGAGAATGGGAATGGCCATGCTGCTGTCTTCCCTTCCCAACCACTTCTACTGTAGGTGCAGCTAGTACTGAAATGGCCCTCATACAATGCTACTCATCTCATTCCCACTGGTTTTCTGTCACGTGCAGCATGAGAAGCTTCAAAAATAATTGTGCCCCTTGAGAGACCTGGGCGTCCCGTCCTTGTTTCTTGACTCCTTGTCCCTCATAAGGCCACAGCAAGTTGTGGGCTCAGCCAACTCAAAATCATTTGGCACATTTGCCAAAATAATTTTCAGGGGTTCATTAGCCAGCATCAAGCCACGAGTGAAAATGTAGGAAGCAGAAATGGTAATCTGTCTTTTCAACATAGACTTTTTTCTAAGTAGGGCAACATTCAGCTTGCATGAGGAGAGCGGAAGAAATCTTTAGGGAAAATTGTACCATGTTTCTGTTTCATCCCAGCATCATCAGCCTCTAAAATTTAAATGCTTAGGGAAAAGTCTTCTCACTTAAAAAAAAACCAAGATCCCCTTAAGACTTTCCTGGCCTCTTTTTTCTCACATGGATATATATGCGTACTTTCCAAGGACTCCCTCTCATTTCCCACTGCTGGAATCCTCTGTGTGGTCATACCATTTAGCCCAGCTGCTTCTTAAATTAAGTCTGTGCTGCTTCATGAATGTACTATCTATGGTAATCTTTAATTAGTATAGATTACAGTTTGGCTTTACTGATATCCCATATAGTTTAAACTATATAGACTTTTAAGCTTTCTCTAAGAGCTAAGGATCTGATGTGTTCATTGCTAAAAATCATCACAGACGAAAACCAGCAAAACAAACAATGCAGACAAAAGAACTTAAACCAAGCAGTTGGTGTGAGAATTCAGACTCAAGTTTTCAGCTCCCTCTCCAAGACCTCCAGTAGTAATAGCTGAAGAACAAAAAGATAGGTCATACAGAAATCAATCCCTGTCTTCCTCAGTAAATGAATAGGAAGCCAGTGCCTTATTCTCACAAAAGAAAAAAAATTGGAAAAGCTCTACCTTCACAGTGGTTTGCTGTCCAAGGCTTGATTTTCATAGTAGACCAGCTGCTGGCTGGGAGACAATTATTATATATGTGATTTCATCTATATAGTACATATATCATGGAACAGATGCTTACAGTGTCTTTTTATCTACTAAATCGTTGTCATCATACTAGGCAAGACAGGTAATTACTAGGCAAAAGGTTACTGAGACACAAAGAAAGTGGTTTGCAAAGCTTACATGGAAAGTATATCAGATTAGAACCTTTGAACTACAACCCAAACCAGAGTTCCATCCCCTCCTCCCTGATTTGCTTCAATACCTGATTAAGACAACCTTAGAACCTGCCTTGAAAAATCATGTCAGACATGAAACCTCATGTTGAAATGGTAGTTTAGTTTTCAGTTGCTTCAATTCTAAAATCTATGGTTTCTATGTTTACAATTTAAGCCTCTCTATTGTATAGGGCAGATTATTTTTATCAGTCATTGACTGTAGAAGAAACTCGTGATAGGAAAGACATGCACACATACCTGGGATAGGTGGGATTATATTTCTTCTTGAATATCATTTCTCAAATCTGAGTCAGAGCATTCTGCCACACTACAGTAGCAATGTGAAGTTTACACATACAAATTCTGGACTGTTTGCAGAAAAGAAAATTCAGTTCTATTGCTTCAATTCTGTGGAATTCCTTCCAGATTAAATCTGTAAAATACTGCTACTTTGAGGATATAGCAACTTCTTTGTGTATTACTCAAAAATATCTGTAATATTTCATTATCAAAATTCAGGACCATAAATATGGAGAAAAGTAAACTTTAGGAAATGTTTAATTTATTACTATATCTTCGGAGTTCTAGAGGAGCTGACTTATGAAAGTAGAAGAAAAATAATCAATTTAACTTGACTCCCTGACTTTTCTTGTAACAATTTTTTAATTCCCTCCTCTAAAAATATCTATTTTCTCCTAAGTTGGACATACTAAAACAAAATTATCTGTGAGGCTTTCACATTTTCTTAAGTATTCTGCTGTTGTCTTTAATCAGTATGGAAACAGTGGTCCAAATGGAGTGCAGAACTACCTTGTGCAGAGCATAGCCTCACTATTTTGATAGTTTGGATTGTATTGGGCTAGGCTGAATTATAGGCTTCATAAACATGTGAACATGGTTTAGATTTACTGAATATTTGTTTTTCATTGGGTTTATTTGCTTTTCATTTTTATTCTTTTATCCAGAATCACACATATAACATATAATAAACTATCTTCTCTAACAGTAGCAATTAATAGCACATCAGACTGTTGAATTAGTTAGCTGAGAAAGACGGAATTCATTTGTTTTGATCATGGTCTGAATTCTTTTCATTTGTCAAAAACATTTACTTTATTCCCTTTGGGAGAAAGAGAGAACTTCTGGACAGCTCTCCTTCATGCAGGATTGGGTAGAAGTTGTGATTTCACTTACAGCAGGAGAGAGAAGTCCAAAACAAGCCTGCACACAGCTGCTCAGAAATTGAGCTGCATGAGCTGGGTCCTGTTAGAGAGCAATGTGTGCATCTGAGAACAGACACAGCAACAGGAAAGCTTCCAGGAAAAAAAAAAACACCCACACAAACAAACAAGAAACCCCAAAACAAAACAAAAACACAAACAAACAAAACAAAAACAAACAAAACTCCCCAAAACAAACAAACAAACAACCACGAAAACAAACAATCAAAAACCACACACACAAAAAAAAAAAAAAAAAAAAAAAAAAAAAAGAAAAGGAAATATGTTCTGAAACAAGATAAGCATTTTGATGCAGTGTTGTTTCTACAGAAGCTTGAAATTGGAAATGAATAAATTATTTCGCTTTTATTTCTCCCCTGTTCAGGTAAGACTTGGTGAATACTCTTTCTCAAGAAAGAGGGCTGAGTATTTACTTCTTCGAGGGGGAGCTGCTCACAAGCCCTGGACACTGGCTACCTGCAAGAGTCACAGGGAGTACCAGCGTAACAGAACTTAAAAACCACTAATGTTGCTAGCAGGCCAAACCAAAGCAATATGTTTCAACACCAGTCAAAAAACAAGGGTATAAATTGGCAGTTGTGAGCCCTCCCTGCTTCTATGGATCTCACAAAAAGCAGAGAAAGTTCTGTTCAGTTCATTAACCAGTCGTAAGTTAATTGCATATCCACAGCTGCGGCATCACTCTCGGGTCTCCCAGGTCTAAGCATAGCTCCCAGACAGATAAACAGAACTAAATTTATGGTTGAACTCTTTGGAATAACAAATTAAGAGAAAGAAATTAGGAAATGCTCAAAATAATACTCCATGAGCATAAAGAGAGGACATGTGTTGCATGTGTTATTTTTTGCAGATAAGTCATTCCATTCCAGCTTTAAACTAATCACGTTTCATCAGAATGGTTTTGCATATCAACAAAGTGCTGCATTGCTTAGGAATTTAGGTATTTCATAAGAAATTGCAAATTTTTAGGGTCTAGATCCCCACATCAGAATAGGCTCTTACAGTTTCACAAGGCAAAATTAAAATTATAATTGCAAATTGCAATCCCTGCGCTGAAAAGAATATCAAGCTGAAAGCCTACCTGCCCTGTAATATTGTATGAAGGATTTCTTAGCCTGGAGCTGAAGTGATTGATCTGTCATTTAAATGCCAGGGAGAGCTTTTAAGACTGGAGACAGAAGAACAATAATGCAGGTTGGTATTTATTTGAAATGGGGCTGCTCAACAGAGATAATTTAAAATGCTCATCCTTTTGCAACTTTAGTTACATCTCAGTTTAAACAGTTTTTTTCTGTGACAATGCAGCCTCAAAAAAAAAAAAGAACAACAAAAAAACCCACTCCCTTAAAGTGTTTTTAGGGAATGCTCATGACTTTTTTATTGCTTGGGGCTTGCTTTACTGCATTAATGCTAATGTGAAACACTAAAGTCTCAAATGAACAACACCAGTCAGAGCATGGTAGTCAGATGTAACAAAACATCTCTGATGCAAGGGTAGATCACACAGGAAAAGTAGACCAACGATTACATCACCTCGTTGGATCTCAATTGTCAAAAATATCAAGCTGTTCCAGCTTCCTTCCCAGAAGCTACAGCAGGAGCAGGTTTTAGCCCTAAATAAACTGTCTTCCATATCCCACTCTGGGGCCCCTGGTGGTCTAGTGGTTAGGGTGCAGCACTTTCACCACTGCGACCCGGGTTCGATTCCCAGCCCCCCGGGCAGATGGAGCTCGTCAGCCTTGTAAGGCAATCCATCTAAGAGAAGGTCACTCTAAACAAACCTACGTCCTGGGGACCTCACTGCCACTGTCCAAGCTTGCTCGGCCCCGGCAGATGAACCTCAGGATTAAAGGGTGGGCTCAGTTCAGCGCACGCTGTGTCTCACCTAAAAAAAAAAAAAAAAAAATCCACTGTGCAGGCTCCAAGGGTTAATGGCCTTTCCCAAATCTTCGCTCGCGAAGACTGGCAAAAAAGAATGATATCCCACTCTGCTTTGCAGATTTCAGTCCCAGCAGATTTTTGGAGCATAGTGAGCTCAGACCTGGCATATTTTCATTTCTCTCTGCTTCGCTTTTCTATTGAGGAGCTGTTTTTCCTCCCAAAACAGAGTCATATTGTGAGGTGGGAAAAATGTCAAGTGTCATTATGCATTGACCTCTTAAGGCCTGTTAATGGCTTCTGAACAGCCCTAATTTTTGTAGCCCTGGTAATCTAAAGCAAAAGGTCACAAAACTGGGACACACAGGTTATAAGATGAGACACAGGAGAACAGTGGGAATGCTGGCTCTAAGTGTATCTTGCACAGAATGTAAAGGATGGATATTGAAGCTATGGGAGAGGCTGTTAGACAGCATAGAGCATGGGATGGTATGAACATGGCCACTGGGAGCAACTGGGGGAGAAAAGTAAACAGCAAGGCTCAGAGGCCAGAGGAGAGCAAAGGCAAAGGGGGTCACAGCAGGGGAGCCCACAGCAGGAAGAGCAGAGAGCAGCACCACCATATTAGCTCACTTTAAATTAAGCCTTCCTATGCAACAAGTCTTAAAGTTGTAGACTAAAAGTTACTGCAGATGGGAGAACACCACCACCTGGACAACCCCATAGAGGAAAGACTGCAAATGTCTGTTAATGTAACACTGCAATACTTGCTGTCATACTGTTTATCTATTGATCAGATTAAAGTTTTCCATCCAAAACCAAAAACATTGGTTATTAAAGCATTTGACTTCTATATGCATTGAAATAAAATTATTTCACTCATCAGAGTATTATTGTAATCTTCCTGGATTTCTGATAAGCACTGATATTCTATTTTTGTGGTAAAACCCTTCAACTGGAATTCATCCCTTCTTGCTGCCAAGCAAGTTCTGAGGAAAAGCTTGCACATGCATTCTGTCCTCTCAGTCAGGGTGTCAAGCAGAGCACCAGTAATTTCCAGCCAGAACATGGGGTTTCCTGGCCAGCAGGCTGAAAGAAATGTGCAGCATTACTTTACTGGCAGGCAGCTGACTGGCAGCTCAAAGAATACATGGACGTTCTCTGGAGGGTCACTAATTACAAAGAGCTAGCTCTTCTCAACCAGCAGCCAACAGTGGTCCATGAGGAACAGGGAAATGTGTCACACTCTAGCAGGAACACAGAAGAGCCAGAGGAGGGGAATGGAGAGCCTCTGTAGGAGGGGAGTGGGTAGGACCACAGGGTAGGCAGGGGTATCATAGGATGAATGAAAAACAACAGAGGAAAATACAGCAATTTTACTGAAAGACGTTACAAGAGGGATTGGATCAACCGTGAGGACCTTCACAGACAGGTCTAGAGGTGTGAAAATGAAGGTTGCTTAAGACACTGCAGCATTGAAAGCATAGTGGTGGCAGCAGGCTATATGGAAGGAATAAGGAGTACAGAAGTGCAAAAACACTGAGGGGCAAGGAGAATCCTAGGGGGAACAGAAGGAACCGAGGGCAGAAGCAAAGTATGAGGAAGATATATACATTATGATACATTCCCTTGTATCTGTTTTCATTTGAAATCCAGCCTTCTCTTTGATTAAGTTATGACTTAATCAGTAAATTATAAACACTGGTCTCAACAAAAATGAGCAATGCTGCTGGTCCCAGTGACATTCTTCACACTAACTATAGACAGTATTTCCAAACTAGGAATCTCTATTAAAAGAGAGGATGTTTGTTTATGCCTGGAGCATCATCTGCTTTTGCAAAGCAGCGAAAAAAATGCCTAATTAATTATGTTTGTTGCTTATTCCCTGGAAAAGGAAAAGGGTAGAGAAGAAATACTGCTTACCTTGAATGACCACCTTCCGTTTAGCTCAGTAAGAGGGACTTGTTCGTACTTAACCAGATCAATCTTCAGTTCATAAAATTACTTAAATACGTATCTCAGTAGCTGTTATCCTGTTGCTCTGTAGCTGTGTGAGCTAAACAAGGACCTCACATTAGACTCCAGGTGCAAAGCTAGACTCAATCCTCTGTGGAGCAATAGGATGGGGAAAGAAGGTCTAGCCTAAAACCAACTTGCAAAACAAATCTCTCGCAAACAGGAAGTTCAACAAAACTTTCATTCAAAGTTAGCCACATAAGGAACACATCTCAGTTTGACGAGACTGGAATGTTTGCTAAAGAGGATGAGTTATGAGACAGACCACACTTCACTCTCTCAGCAATTGTAAATCCAAAATTAAGGGGCTCTAATTGAGGAAGTATGAAAAAAAAGAAGAAATAACAACCCTTTATTAAAAGATATATGTATGTTGGCAAGGACAGTAACAGAACACAAAAAAACCCAACTAGACAATAGTCCTGTACCCAAAAAGTCCCCTTCAAACAAAAGAAACAGTCTGAGTACTTCTCTGTCCTTCAGCGCGGTTCTAATCCTGGTCGGCAGGGGGCGCTGTGGGATCGCTGGAAATGCAGAGCCTGCAGTGCTCTGTCATGGTCTGCAGGGGGCTCTGGCGGTCACCGCGCAGGAAGGGGGTCTGGGTTGAGGTGGTCTCGGATCACAGGAGAAGCCGAAAAAAAATGGGGACCCTTCCCCCAGTGGAAGAAGAGGAAAAGAAAAGCAGTCCACCCCCACGGAACTCACTGTTGTTCTCAGATGACGGTGTTTCAAGGCTCCTCCCTTTCTCCCAGTGAGCACACAACTCTCCGATGAAAACACAGCAGGTTTGGACTGGAGGTAAGGGCAGCTTGCAAGCAAGCCAAGAAAAACCGGCCTCAAGGCTTTTTCTCCAAAATGCCCACACACAGACCCCGTCTCTGTTCCAGAGAGAGACACAAAAACTGTTTTCTCCCTTTGTGAGAAGGGCCAGCTACCAAATCAAAACTCCTCCCCCCTCACTCCAGTCTTTGATGGACCATCAGTTAGAAATGCGGCTCTGCCAGTTAGATCTTTTGTAAAGCTAATCCCCCCCCCTTCCCCCTTCCCATTTCTTAGAGTGGAGTAGGGGAAGAAAAAATTCCCGCCTTGGATTTATAGCCTATAACAGAACATAACACAAACAATCCAGAAAATAAGCATTTAAAATTAAAAAGCCTGTTTCTGGTGCTGTCTAATAACAAATTCATACACAAATGCCATCAGAAAATTAATAATGGAAGATTATACTGGAATCTCAGTCAAATTTGACCAGAATTTGAATTTGCTGTCAAAAACTATCCAAAAGCTGCTGAACATTCTGTAATGCATATTGGTTTACTCAATCCAAAAGTAAAATTAATATTTAGATTTAATATTTAGATTATTTTGGTAGCACATTTTCCCCTAACAATTTCAAGTAAAATTTTTTTGCTGTTATGCTTACAGAAAAACAATATAAATCAGTTTCTTTAACAGAGACAAGCTAAAGTCCCCTGTGAAGCAGACACATCTAAATTGGTGCTTCCCTGTGCAATGTCCCTCCATGATAAAAGCATTCATTAAAGCTGGGACCGCAGAAACAAAAAGGAAGAGGTAGTTTACCACTCATTACAGAAAGGGTACTGAGTTCAGTTAAAGCCTTGTAAAAAGAATCATGGAATCAGCTGTGTTGGAAGGGACCTCTGAGATCATCAAGTCCAACCCTTGATCCAACACCACTGTGGTTACTAGACCATGGCACTAAGGGCCACATCCAGTCTCATCTTAAAAACCTCCAAGGACGGAGAATCCACCACCTCCCTGGGCAGCCCATTCCAATGTCTGATTACCCTCTCTGTAAAGAATTTCTTCCTAATATCTAACCTAAACCTCCCCTGGCACAGCTTAAGACCATGCCCTCTTGTCTTACTGATAGTTGCTTGGGAGAAGAGACCAACCCCCACCTGGCTACAACCTCCTTTCAGGGAGTTGTAGAGAGTGATGAGGTCTCCCCTGAGCCTCCTCTTCTCCAGGCTGAACAGCCCCAGCTCCCTCAGCCTCTCCTCATAGGGCTTGTGTTCAAGTCCCTTCACCAGACTTGTTGCTCTTCTCTGGACCTGCTCCAGCACCTCGATATCCTTCCTGAACTGAGGGGCCCAGAACTGGACACAGGACTCCAGGAGTGGCCTCAGCAGCGCTGAGTAGAGGGGCAGAATCACTTCCCTGGTCCTGTTGGCCACACTGTTCCTGATCCAGGCCAGGATGGCATTGGCCTTCTTGGCCACCTGGGCACACTGCTGGCTCATGTTCAGCTTCCTGTCAATCCAAACTCCCAGGTCCATTTCTGCCTGGCTGCTCTCCAGCCACTCTGTCCCCAGCCTGTAGCGCTGCATGGGGTTGTGGCCAGAGTGGAGGACCTGGCACTTGGCCTTGTTGAACCTCATCCCGTCAGAATCAGCCCAACTCTCCAGCTTGTCCAGGTCCCTCTGCAGAGCCCTCCTGCCTTCCAGCTGATTGACACTCCCCCCCAACTTAGAGTCATCTGCAAGTTTGCTGATGGTGGACTCAATCCCCTCATCTAAATCCTCAATAAAGATAATAAATAGAACCGGGCCCAACACTGATCCCTGGGGGACACCACTAGTGACCAGCCACCAACTGGATACAGCACTGTTCACCACCACTACATAAAAATATTCAGATGTTTATTAACAGCTCATATGGACTTAATTAATTTGCATTCAGATTATAAAGCCTCAGGAAGTAGGCATTGCTCTGAAATCCCAGCCCTTTGTGATTCCAATGCAGAGTGCCCTGGCAAGCACAGTGAGCTCGGATTAGTTTTCCAGTGTCCTCGACTGGGAATAAACCCAGTATCCTGCATCACATCTTGCCCACAGGCAGTTTACTGACTCTCCACAGACATTGTGTAAGATGTGTCATTGTCTTATGTAACAATTTAACAAAAACTTGGAGATATTTGCTCTCTTATCAATAAAATCATAATCAAGAAATGGCCTTAGTGTCATCTAAGTTTTTCTAGATTGAAAATTGAAAAGTTTTTCTTACCATTCTTTTTCCCTTTTTTCCTTTTTGCCTTTTTTCTCTTTTTCTTTCCCTTTTTCTTTCCCTTTTCCTTTCCCTTTTCCTTTCCCTTTTCCATTATTTTTTCTTTCTTTGTTCTTTTTTCTGTTTTATTGTGGTGCAAATAATACACAGTGTTTCATTTCTACAGAGAAGATACTTAACAGATGGAGTCTGCTATCACCCTTCCTATGGTTAAAACCAAAGCAGAAAATTTACTGGTGCCAAAGGAGATGAGAGGCAATAATAATGATGAAGAGAAGGGCAAGTATTTACTAACATAACATTTAACACTGTCTCATGAGAAGATAATTGAAATATTCACTTTTCAGTTTAAAAAATATGAAAGGGTAGGATTTTGAAGGCAATTTCAACTTCTTCTCTAGTCTCAAAGTACAAACAGAATAGACATTCACTAAGAGTTGTCAATCATTTCTAAAATGTATTTCTAAAGGCCAAACAATATTACAATAGTACTTTTTACTACTTAGTATGCTTAAGACTTAGAAGATCTAGTAATTTTTGCATCCCCTAAATACAGTGAGTTTGGAGCCAACAGAGAGATGCAGTGAAGGGAAGCTCTACCTCCAGCATTTGGTCTTACACTCCTGTCAGTCTGGCCTGGCAGGACTTGGTTTTTTTTCATTCAAAATTCTCTACTTAGTCATGGCTTCAGATTTTAGGTGTTATTGTTCATTCCCCGGCCAGCTTCCCGGCTACAGTGCCATTATAGCTAGGTACAAAGCAAAGTGGTGCCATGACAAGAGCCAAATTGTAAATTATTAAAGAAAATTAATAACTGGACTGGACACAAAAAAAACCAAAACTCTGAATGCTATTTGGCACCAGTGGAACTAGTATAACTACCTTTGTAATAATTTCAGAGACCTTGAAGCTCACTTCTGCTTTGCTTGTTTGGGAAAATTGTTATTACTAATGAAACAGTCCAGAAGCATTTTGAGAAACATTTTTTATTGAATAACAGCATTTAACAACCATGTAGAGATGGAAAATAATTACAGAACAATCCTGGCTGTCAACAACCTGGAGGTACTAATGACCTGAGAAGATGTGACATGCCAGTTCACTCAGATTCAGCAGATCTGCTATATTTTCACGGTCTCAGTGGATAAAGCTGGAAAAACCTGTCCAAGCCAACAACTGCCAACAAACCCACCCTTCTGGAGCTGACAGTTTTGCTGCCTGTTTAGCACTCTGCAAGACAAAGATGCAAAGTACTAATGACAAATATTTACATTTATTCTCTGTAATCTGGTGGTTTTCTCTCTTCCCCAAACATTCCTGAAACAAATCCCAACTCCCACCCCTACCCCCAATAAAAGAAAAAATATACAAAAACCAAAACTGTGAATAGAATTCAGTGAAACCCCTTTTGTTCTCCTGTGTTCCCTACAGCTGTCACAGACACCAGTGGTCACCAGCTTCTTTCCAGTCCCAGTGTGGACTTACCCACAAGTCCAGTAACCTCCACTTCTCTCTGGGTCCAGCATTCCCAGCATGGAGTGTGAACAGAGTAAATTCATCCTGCTCTCTTTCCATTTACCTGTCCTCAGTGGCCATTTGCTGTTAATTTTAACCCCTCAGCTCCTGCCCAAAGCCAGGAGATGTGCTGTGGGTGCACAAGCAGTACCGAAGCCCAAATGGGGTATCTTCTACCAACGCGCGTCTCTCCATGACTGAGCATTTGCCAGTTCCCAATAATTCAGCTAATAGATAAAGTTCCGGGCAGAACATGAGCTCCACCTTCACTGTGGGAGAGCTGGTATAAATGGCTAATTTTGGAAGAGTAGTTGTGGATGCAAACTCCAAGCCAGAGGAGCATCGCCTTGCAGTCCCCAGTGAAAATCACAAGAACATGGAGTTAAAACACAGCCTGTCCTATTTCTCACAGGTGAGATGACCTGGGTCTTCAAGTGTCTGCTCCATTAAAACATCAACAACAAAGAATAGTGAAAAATATTAACCCTCAGTTCTTAATGTCTAAAAAGAAGGTACTAATGGTGGTATAATGAGTACCTCATAGCAGCATCAGTGTCTCAGAGTGGCAAAGGATAAGCTTGTGAAGGGAGGCTGTGAGCCTGGAGAAACAGCTGCCATGCCTGTAGGTCACTGGAACAGCAGAGCTTGCAGAGGATGGGCTGCTCCCTGGTGAGGCAGTAGGTAAAATACACTATTCATCTGCTGACTTTGTTTAAATCTGGTGAAAAAATTGAGACATGCATTGGCAATGCACATACCCAACCACAGCATTATCCCTGCAGGGAAGTACCATTTTCTTCACAGAAAGTGCAACAGAAGAGGCACTGGAAATGCAAGACCAAAGTCCTCTGAGTGGGAAACAGCTCTGCAAGGCAAAACCTCACCTCGGCTCACCTCCAAGAGCAATCAAGCTCTTTTCCCTGGAGTTTTTCACACCTTTCCTTAGAGCTTTGAGGATCCATCATTTGGAAGAACCAACATCCCCTGCAAGTAACAGCTCTTTTCCTGAGCTGAGGCCAGACGAAGTGTTTTATAAAGATATCCCACAACACAAAGAGCCGTGTCCAGAGGGAGAGTTGTGCTCACAGCAGAGTATGAACTGTACAGTGGTGAGGGAGAGAACACCGAAATTAGAGACTGAAGCAGCTATGGTTACAGTTTTCCCAGCTTAGATCAAACTCTTTAATATTTCAATGTGATTTTAATGTATGAATAAATACTCCTTTAATAAAAGGAGTAGTATGTGTGTAAGCATAGTATGATTTTTTTGTTTGTTTGTTTGTACAGCTCCTCTCATGCAATATTCATAAAACTATTCCTATTTCTTTTCTGATAATTTCACTAGCACATTGAAAGAGTGCCTGGCAAGTCATAAAATGCAATTGCTGTTTTCACGGCATATTGTGCACTTGCTAAAGAAACTTTTAGCCTCAAATGGATGCTGCTCATTGTTTTGTAGCAAATTACAACGTGCTGTGAGCACACTAGGAAACCAAGTGTCAACCTCCAAAGTATCACTCTTCCATTTAAAGGTCACATACCATCTTAATGGGATAACCAGAATGTCTACTATGATTTCATATCCCTAAAACTATTCTTCTTTGCTCCTGCAAATGTTCCCTTCTGATAGCTCCTTTCCAGTAATACACACATAGACATAAATGCACATGGTGGTGCTGGGCAAGTAGATGAGACAGCTTCATTGATTAGAGGAAATCAACTGCTTCTTTCTCTTTTTTTCATTTTAAGGAGAAATAGGTGCTATATTATAAGGAAGAATACCTTATCTGTGACAATTTGCGGCACAATATTGTATTAGTGTAGCTGAGCACACTGTAGGGCAGGGTAGTGTATTGTAATGTATTGTGTGATGGCTACAATATAGGTATAAAATCTGTATTGGCATCATGTAAATTCCAGTGACCTCCTCAAGCCTTTTTACAAGCTTCAGAATTTTAAAAATACAGCAGAAACAATTCAGATTAAAGTATAGCTGGGCCTTTGCAGGGAACACAGTGAAAATTGTCATAATTTGGTTTTCTTCTATTTGAAGACCTGGAGTTTCTCCCATCCTGTCCATTTCTGTCCAGTTGATATAGTCAATATGTTTTGAAATATGATCATCTACTATTTGGCTATCTTCTTTCTGTTTGGGCTTTTTTTAATTCATAGTTGTGGTAGCATGCCATTTAATCTGGCTTTTCAACAGAATTTATTATGTTGTAATAAAAACATCCCTTATTTTTTTAAAATATTTAAAGCAGGTATAGCAGAGGTCTCACTCCTCACAAGTAATCACCAGCAGTTTTACTCCTAACTTAAATGGCAATAGAACACGGTTCCAGATAATCTATGCATACTACAGAGTTCATACATTGCCTCTGTACATGGGATCTCTAAAAGCACTGTGAAGTTGGCCATAGAATAGGTCTGCAACAGAGCCTCAGATTTTGCTTCATAGCAGCACTGTCAATAGTATGTAAAATCACAAGGGAAGGAATGTATTTGGCTGCACTGGAGCCCTGCTAGCTGATACAGTGCTTTAGTTTTATATGTCAAAAGTCACCACTGGTTACTGTTATGGTAGATTATTGCTTCACTTCAGTATTTCATCTATGGCCTTGGGCAAAGATCTGGGTGCTGGCTCCATTGTTCTCTGACAACTCTGAAAAAAAAACACTTTTCAGTGGATAATTGCATATTGACAGCAGAAGTCAGGCCAAGGTAGGGGAGGATGTATTGAAGATAGACGGCTCAACAGATGGAAAAATTCAGAGCACTCTGTTAAAAACTGTGACATATCTTCATTCCATTATGGAATCAAAAGAGGTGTGCCTCTGTGTGTGTGTGTGTGTGTGTGTGTGTGTGTGTGTGTGTGTGTGTGTTTGTGCACCGCACAGCAGTTATGTGCCAATGTTCAATATAAAAGTTCTTGCTGAAGAAAGAATAACCAGTCCAGTCTGGTAGATAATCAATCCCAAAAAATCCCCCAGGTCATCTTCAGACAACCAAGCTCTAATTCTTACGTAGTGCTAAGTGCTGAATTGCTCTTTCCCAAATCAATATTTCCTGCGCCCGGATTTTAATTTCCATTTTCAGAATTAATGCAATTTAATTGCTGTTTACCTATTCTAAAGTCACCAGAATACATAGGAAGCCTCTCATCTCCAAGGAACATTCACAGAAAGTCCAGAATCCCAGTGCTTTCTTGACTGTACACATCCTTATACTCAACATCAGCAGTAAATAATACTTTTGATAGCTCTCTCTCAAGTGCCATACCAAACAGAGGGAGTCCAGTTCCAGTGCTGGAGTCACTATAACTCACAGAAACTGAAACTAACATTTTCTGAAGGTGGACAGCTAACTTTTTAAAGCCCTGCTTCTCTTCCTGACTTTTTCAAACATAGCTCTAAACTAATTACTGGCAGCACTAGTCCTTCCCTGCACTGAGTGGGATGAAGAGCAGAAGCTTATCCATTAGTGCAATGCAGAAACACTTCCAAACTTTTCGGTTTGTTACTGATGCTCTAAGCTGGAAAAATCAATCTTTGAGCTAACGTACAGATGAGCACAGCAAGCAATTTATTTCTCTGTAGTGCTTTTGTAATAAGAGAGACAAGATTTGTAGGATCAAAATAGTTTTAAACTGGAGAAGAGATTAAATAGATCCAGGAGATCTATTCATCAAGGAGTACCTCGGCGAAAAGAATAAGTACCCTACCTCTGACCTGGCCATAAACATGTAAACCACATTGCCTAAGAAGGTCTTAATATTTTTTGTCTTTCAGCTTTACAAGGAGGTGCTTCTGGGGGAAGACCAGGATCAAACAATATCACTGGATTTTGCCTTTCAACTCCTCAGTTGGAGAAATTGCTCTTTTTCTTGTTGTAATGGCAGTCCAAGAAACCACTACTGGAAAATGACTTCATCGTGAAAGACAGCACAGAACAGTCCATAAGGTTTGCTTCATTTCATCAGCTGAGAATATTGATTTGTGTTCACTCTTTGAACTGGCTGCAATATGAATGCTATTGGGGGAAGGGAGATAAATTCTGTCACATTACCTTGAAGGAGCTCCAGCAACCGACTTATCTGGGTTGGTGACCTGACTAACCCAGGAAAAGCAAGGCAGGAGGTGGGGAAAAACATTGTTCAGAGACAGCATCAGTTACAAGATGGGACTGTAACTCAGCCTAGAGAGATTAATGAAGTATGAATGATAAATGCTTCTTTTTTAGGATTCTCTTAAAGATTCATTTCTTCTTTGCAAGTGATTCATTGTTTTCCTCCTTGATTCTCAGGTTATCTTAATAAGCATTTGAAAAACTTTTATTTGGTAATAAAAGGAAATAAGGTTTGAAGTCTCATTTCGTGAATCATATCTGACATTCAAAATATGCTGACGTATCAGGCCTGGTTCAATATCAGCTTTTAGAAGAAAGTGTGTCCACACTTTGTCCCCTTCATTCTCTTCTGCTGCTCTTTCCACATCCCTGCCTTGTGACAGACAGAGGAAGTGAATTCATTCTTCAACATTACTTACTTGGCCACAAGTGTCAGTATCACAGACCACAGATGGATTAAGCATATTTGATCTACCCTCTATCAAAATTAACTTCTGAAGAATTTAAATTCAATTAAAAAAATAATTTAAGTTATGTAGAATTTAAACTCCTTTTTACTTAAACATAGGCCAGAACTACAAGAAGATTCCACATAGGCAAATGGAAATGGAGCTACTCTAATCTATGCATGTTCCAGCCCAGCCCAGCATATCCTCTCTTTTTGTAGGACAATCTTTCCATATTTCTGATAAATCCAATTACCCAGATGGAACTGTTATACTTATAACCAAGGTCAGGAATTCTTACAGTATTTTCTGCTAGTGGTTTTGGTGTTTCGTTGGGGTTTTTTTAATCTGTTAGCAGATATTTATAAAGGGAAGAAGTTGCTAATGAAATGAGAAGTTATAAATGTTGTCTTTCTTTACATGAAAGCTCAGTTACCTGTAGAAGAAAAAATTTTGCTTTTTCCCCTTCCAGAGCAGAGTTTGATTGGTAATGTTTGATTGATAATTTGTCCCATCAAGGCCAAAATAAACAACATTAGCATTTCAGTTATATGAAAAGGTCCAAATGCAGTGAGCTGTGCAGTCTCAAAAAATTTTGCAGATTCCATTTCCACTGTGATAACCCAATAGTGATGCTAAGCTCAGGGACCGACAGAGGAAAGTTTTGAGCTTGTAAGCACTGAACTGGCACTGTCTGAGGCTGACAATGCTAATAACAACACAATGACAGCAGGTCCTTGATCAGTCTAGCATCCACACTTGGTCCACTCAGGGACAATGAGAGAGCTAGAAATGCCAATTGAGATTTCATACTGTGGATGAGGACTCTGAAGAACCAGAGAGAAAAGCCTACCAGAACTGGGGTGGGGCATTGAAAGAAATCATGGAAGAGGAATGGATTTGAAATAATGGACTTGTTTAACTGTTGAATGGAGAAAAATTACAAGTTTATGGCTGTTTTAATGTTTTTTTAATAATGGTTTGTCCCTATTCCTATGTTGTAATGGTTCATTCCCACAAGAGTTCCACTCCCTTCTCATGCATATTCTATTGTTATCCCTCCCCTTTATACTCTGTACCCAGTCGTTGTTCCTCCTTCCCAAAACTCCTCCCCTTATTCACCATACTCTGGAAAGTTCTCCCAGCTCCCCTATAAAAGGGGGAGCCATTTTAATAAAGTGGTTCACTCCTTTCTTACAACCTGTGTCGAACCCTGAGTGAACTTCCCCGTGTTCCTATCCAGGCCGCGTTATCACACGGCAAAACATTGCTTACTCACAGCATCTCCAGGCAAGTACCCATCTTCTGCAGAGAGGCTGGTGTGCACACAGTCTTGTTTACCTCCCATTTCCTCTTCTATACTACAGGCCAGTCCAGTCCCTTTGTACAGTTTAAGGTCTGCCAACTCCAGCTTTGGACCAAGTGAAATTAATCTGAACTGGAATTTGTTACCAATGTTCATTGAAAGTGGAGCTATGCATTAAGCAATAAAAAGTGTTTTCTAGATCAATTTCCTTGAGAGTAGGCCCTGCTAAGCCTATAAAAATATAGCAATTGTAATGCTACTTCAACAGTGCCTTCATGTTCTCTCATTCCAGAGATGCTTCTTCCAATGGGTAAAATTCAGGAAATGTTTCCATGTTAGTAGTCAGAGATGCAAAAATAACCCACGGAAACTGTAGTTTCAGATCTCTTAAACTATCCGAAGTGTACAGCTGTACATATTTCTTCTGAGATTCCAACTGGCTATGTTTTTCTCAGATAAACATGGATGGCTCCATCCCTTTTTAGTAACTTTCTGAGAACATCCAGAGCCACAAAAATCTTTGTAAATTTATCATTTGAGATGAAGTTCCAGGTAAAACACTCAGGTGGAACAGACTCTGCAAACTCTTGTGGAAACTGTCTTATCGCTATAAAAAGCTCTCAAAATCAAACTGATTTATCACAGCAAAAGCTGAGCAGCCTTAAAAATATGCATTGGTGTTTGGTTGTGCAGTGACATTTTTTTAAATGTTAGATGATTTCAGAGTACTATGAACATAGAATATTAAACACCAAAATTCCCTGTGATGCTGCTTAGTCTTTAAAAAGTAGAGGGTTGAAATTTACTTATTTTAGAAGAAGAATTGCACAGGGTTTTGTTTTTTAATAAATATCTGAAATTATTACCTTCCACAGGCGCTATAAATATTTTTCTTCATAGATTTGTGGTAGGGATTTAAAATGCATCCTGTACTGCAGGAGCCAGAAAAACGACTATGAAGCCATAGATAGGAGTAACTCTTCACCAACAAAGCCAGTGTCCACAGTGACTTTGCGAATCCTTACGATTTGATATTATTTCCATGAGGTCATACTTGCATCACATTAATGCTACTGATGAAAGACAGGGAAAATATAGTCTTTAATAGCTTGTTAATACATTGTGGTGTAAGTTGCATTTTCTTTCTCCTGTTCTTAATAGACATGTTCTCAGACACCTGAAGTACAGACCACGTCCCGAAAGCAATGTCAGGCTCCTCTCACCACAGACTCGGGATGAACAGGACTGAACTCTTAATGGTGCGGTATTTTTAAGTTAAAAAAACTTATCAAGGAATAAGTAGTTGAATGATCTCGTTACTTCTCAAAGCTGGCCCACAACTTCTCATGACAAAATAATTTGGGAGAGTGCAACAGAGCAACAGAATAGGGCTGGTTAGAGGAAGGGGCTCAGTGTATTTTGGGGATAAGACAGGTAGAGGGCAGGGAATTTTCTCCTCTCACCAGCTGGAAAATCTCATCTAGAGTACTGATTCCTTTTTTCTAGCAGTAGCTTTTGCCTCCTTAGCTGTCATGTCTCCTCCAAGAGCAAGCCTGGTTTTTCAAGGCACCAACCCTGCCAACGTCAGAGGCAGGATCCTGGCTTTCCTTTGCCACAGTTTTAGCAGTCCTTACAGACTGTTGCTGTAGATGACTGCCTCTCTGCCTGTACTTAAATTGGTCCCACTATTTTCATTTACTGTATATATTGGGACTAGCAAACATCAGAGTGGTAATGGGTGGCCAGGGAATAAGAGAGAAAATAACAATAATTTATTGTTAGCATGAATAACAGGTAAAAATAGTTCAACATGTGTTTGTAAAAAGAAAATCCAGCCCCAAAGGTATGCACCTGTGTGTGAATATAAGCCAGGTTTGGCAGCTAGTCAGTTTTCTAATTAGGAATTAATTTCTCTGAAATAATCACAGTGTACTAAAAAAGAGTTCATCTATGCAGGTTGCCAGGTAGCACAGAGACCATAGAACAAGACTTAGACATGAACCAGCCTGATTTCTGCAATGTGGAGCTCTGTGGGAGTTGATTCACCTTTGCAAGATGAAAGTGATCATGGTGGCATGTGCCCTGTCCCCACTTACCTGATTTAGGTATTCAGGTCCCTCAGGAAAAGCTCTGCAGAATAACTCCACACCAGATTGCAAATGGCCACAGCAGCAATACATGGGGACTGCTCACAGTAAAACAGCAGTGAGCATTTGTCTCCCTATCAACATCAGTAATTAGAGAGTAAAAGTACTCAAGTTGTCATAAATTTAGCTTCTGCCCTCTACTCCACCCAGTTCATAGCAGATATTGGGGCACAGCTCTGCCATTTTCCAGAGAGAGTATTATCAAGAAATGGACTCATTTTCCCATCTCTGTACTACTTTATACTACTGTATAAAGAGATGCATAAAGTGTGTATAAGTATTAATTTGAGCAGGCATGTGGACCCCTGTGTAGTCTCAGCCGTAATGAAATTGGCATTTTGTTTCTTCATCCTAGCAGTAACAGGAAGGAAGCTTGCACTGAACCAGAGCAGAAGGTCTGCAATGACACAAACCATTACTGGTCTCTGGGACTTATGTTTTAATTACCCCTTGCTCTTCTTATTCCTTTCAAGCAGAGAGAAGGAGAACCAAGAGAGTTCTTTTTGTCCTTCTGCTTGCAATCAGGCTTTTGTATTTATCCCTTGGCAGTTATCTTTTATCACATCTTGGACTGAGAAAAGCCATTTCATGGATTGAGAGCAGCCTGAAGAGAAGGACTTGGGGGTGTTAGTGGATGACAAGCTCAGTGTGACCCAGCAACGTCCACTTGCAGCCCAGAAAGTCAGCTGTATCCTCAGCTGCATCAAAAGTGGCATGGTCAGCAGGTCAAGGAAGATGATTCTGCCCCTTCACTCTGCTCTGGTGAGATCCCACCTGCAGTACTGCATCCAGCTCTGGGGACTCCAACATAAGAAGTATGTGGGGTTTTTCAGCCTGGAGAAGAGAAGGCTCTGGGCAGATGTTATAGCACCTTCCAGTACCTAAAGGAGGCCTACCAGAAAGATGCTCTTCAGCTTTTTACAAAGACATGTAATGATAGGACAAGGGTGAATGCCTTTAAGCTGAAAGAGGGTAGGTTTAGATTGGATGTAAGGAAGAAATTCTTTATACAAAGGGTAGTGAGGCACTGGCACAGATTTTCCAAAGGAGTTCTGGATGCCCCATCCCTGGAAGTGTTCAAGACCACTTTGAATGCTGCTCTGAGCAACCCACTCTAGTAGATGGTATCTCTGCCCATGGCAGGACTTAGAGGTCCCTTCCAACCCAAATCATTTTTTGATTCTATGATCTTGAGTCAGCTGGACAAAACCAATCAGGCAACATCCACCAGAAAACTTGAGACACAAAGACGAGCAATGTGAATGGGTCTCCACACTGGTGGTGCTCAAGTAAGAGCTGGCAGATCTTATTACCTTTTTGGTGAAAGAAAATTCACAAACATGAAACAGCCAATGCTTGAAAAGTTGCAGAAAAAGCTTAATTCCTCCGTGGGCCTGCATCCAAAATCCCAAAGTGGATCTGGGACACAAAATGGCAGTGTTAGCACATAAAAACTACAAAGCACAACAATGAGCTCTGTCCACCACCAAATGAAACAAGCTCTGTGTGAAGCCAGTCAAGCCGAAATGTTTTCTGGCACTTTCAAATAGGTCAAATATCTTGGCTGCTGCTTCTGTGATCAGTCTTAGGTGCATCTGAACTCTAAACACCAGGTGGGCTGTCACTGCTAGCTTGGCCATTTGCTGTTCAGACAGTAGTGCCAAGTCAGTTGGTTGTATGGTTTGGAGCTCAGTGAGTTCTCAGTCACAAAAATACTCTCTGTGATGCTGTTGTTTACCCCAGTTTTCAGACCGAAAGCCTTTCACAGGGGGGATATTCAGTCTCCTCCCATTCTGTTATGCCCTGAGAGTTGCCAGTAAGCTCTGTTTGTTAAACAAAGCTGACTGACATTTCTGGAAACCTTTCTTAATGGACCAACCTCATCATCATAACCTCAGAAGCTGGATGTACAAAGCTCAGAGGGATTTGTGAGCAGCCACTCATTCTCTTCTGCAGAAATCCCTGCAGCTTTATCATTTTCAGAATGTCAACATGCCTTCTGCTACTGCATTAAGCAACACACTGGTGTTTGTTCACCCTCACTCCAGACAAAAGGCAAAACTGTGTGGCTAATGCAATAACTAGCTGTGCATGTAGGGCACATAACGGACCTTACATGAGGACATGGAAGAAGACAGCAAAGGAGATGCCACCTCCACAGACACTGTAGTGCTAAAGGAACTGTGTTCCCAACTATATTTCATCTTTTATGTTCCCACAATCTTTCAGATCGGCTTAATTTCAAGCTTCTAAAGAGCATTTTAAAGATAAGGGCCAAGATTCTGACCAAGATTCAGTGTATGGAAAAAGTCATTGTGAAGCTACTGGACCTACCCATTATTTTTGTGTTAAGCCAGTGTGTTTGTTAAATCACTACAGCAAGATGTCTTGAGTCTGCAGTCTGCAGGAATGAAAAAAAAAAAAGGCTTATTTGAGTCAATAGGAATGTTTTTCTGCTGTCAGGTCACAGTTCAAATTTGGTTCCTGAAATAGGACAGATGCCAGTATAATTTAGACTGAGATTAGACACTAAGGATATATTTCAGACACTATCTAGCCTTACTGTAACTCTTCCAGTTCCACTCCAGAAGATAAATAATGCACGTTTTTCTTGTTTTGAAACAAGAAATATAGCCATTTATGCTTCTCCAGGGCCTGAATCTGTAGTCATACCAGGAACTTGAGCCTATTGTCACCACATTGACAGTTATCCCAAAGCCCTGAGTGCTGAAATACCTGGGAATTTCACCATTACATTTAATTGGAAAAGTGTCAGATAAGTTTCAGAACATAAAAAATTCTGAGCAGAACCAATATAAGTGGGTCATTTTCAAACCTCAGTAAACAAAAAACAAGTGAGATCAATAAACAATCGTTAGAAGAAGGAAAAAAATACAGATCAGCCATTAAGAAAAAATACATTAATTATGGGATTTTTTTATTATATATGTTTTTAAATTAATTATTCATTATATGAAAGCTCAAGAAGTAAATTGCATGCTTGCTAAATTACTTCACCATTGATTTTTAAACAGTCTCAGATCATGGCCTTCTCCATCTTTCAATTACCTGTTGAAAAAACTGTTGTGCTGAGTATGGGGACTTACCAGTCCTAACTCAGAATTATGTATGTCTTAGCATTTAAACAATTTATTTATCTGGTTTTGAAGTGCCTGATTTTACTCTGTGCTTCACTTTGGACAGCTGATACTGAATTTGCCTAGAGTGGCTGTATTCAAAGAAGTGAAAGATGGCATCACACAGATATATCTCTTTATTACCATGCTTCTGAAATATATCAAAATACTAAGCATGTGATTGAGTAGAATACCATGGGAAATGAACTATAGAGCCATGCTGACTTATTTTTGATTGCACTTAATACTTCAGGGCTGACTCTGCCAGAGACAACTGTCTGCATATAGCTGTGTCAGCTTCGGTCTCTACAGAACTAAACCAGACTCAGATAGGGGCTGAGAGACCCCTTTTCCCAGTGTCTCTCCCCAGGGCATTCAGTCTTTAATCGTCCATCAGCCTGAAAGCCAACTGATGGCTTTTCAGGAGCACTGAAACATTCTGGTGCCAAATGCTTACTTCTTCCTAGCTGAGGAGAAAAGCAATTACATGAGCAGAGTGCCAATGTGGAGGGAAGGAAGAGGGTTTAAGGTTAAGAGTGAATTTTCTCTTCTTCTTCAAAAAGAGCTCCCAGTAAGCTCCTAGGTAATTTGAAAGTTTTAAACACTCCTCAGGAGTAAAGAGAAGATGAGCTGAAGTTATGGGTGATTTTTACAAGGGAGTTTTGATGCGCATATGTCACAGGTGTGGAAAAAACAGTGGGATGATCACACTTATTAAATGTGGAGTGAAAGGCTGCAGGAGCTCATTCTGCAGCTACCTTGCGAGTTTCAAAGGATGGGAGAATCAGCCAGGAAATTTTCTGTTAATTTTCTCTGATTCTCAAATCTTTTATCCTTCCATCTTTGACAAGATGGGTGCCAGGCTGTGGGTGCTAGATTATTTGTGATATCCAGCCTAATGATTCAAACTGAAGCCTGTGAGAAAGAGTTTGCTCATCCCATACAAAGATAGTTGTCACCAGCTACCAGCTGACTCAGTAGATGATAGCACCTTGTTTCTAGCTCAGTCAGCTACTGATTTTATCTAATGTTTGGAGTTAGAAGAATTAACACCACAGAAGGTTTGCTTGCCACTACTCAGTAAGTGAGCAATTCACCTGGTCTGGAATATTCACCACATTCTACTAAAGCTATGAAAAAGTTTCTGTTTTGTTAAGAAAATACAGGTCATAATTGGGGTAAAATTACTCATTTCAGGACACAGCATAACAAGGCAGGCAGTTGCCATCTAAAAGAACCTGAAAGTACTTCTGAAAGATATGTACCAAATACGATTTCTGTACATTTACTGCAACTATGTGCACACAAAAGAATTCAGCTATGTTTCCAACCAGTATCTTGTGCTCCACCTTTTGGACAATAAGCCTTCCTTTCTATCTATTGGCAGCTCTTTATTCCAAAGGGAAAAAAAAAATCTAAGTGAGGTTGTTTTGAATGATTCATTGTGAATAAATCTGACACATTTAGTCATTAACCTCTTTGCAAACAATCCTGTCTTCTATGAAAGTGTCAGTTATTCTTGAGAACAAGAGGAGAAATACATAAGGAATATCCATTTCAGGTAATCCATAAATAGGTAGTTAATCTCTATTTGGCATGTGACTGGCTACATTTCGCGTGATACTCTTTCTGCTCCCCAAACAAATCTTTTTAGAGATTCAAGCACAATGACACTGGATAAATAGCAACCACCTAAAACCAGAGAGCATTCTTGTTTCTCTGCAGCTATGACTGTTTTGACATTAATATAAGTATTTAGACATAGAAAAGACATTGTCAAGCGCCCTTTCATGGAAATGCTTAATAAAGAAATGCTTTGTATGAGCAAGCACTCGAAACTCTAAGGGATGTTCACAATTTTTTCCCCTATACTTCTGCTATGGAGCATTTTAAATTGTTATCATATTAGTCTGTGCATTTTCATTTCTGCTGTTGTGTAATAACATAGGAAAGGATGTTAGGTATATTTTCAGTCTGGCCTATTACAGGTTAATAGACTGCTAGTGTTGTTGAGTGACAAGGATGCAAGTATGTACAATGTCTGAAGAGAATGCTGTACTCCCTAAATCCCCACACTCTTATCCTGATGAAGGAAACTAATGCCTATAGAAACAAATACTTAAGATGCACAAAACACTACAGAAAACACACCTTGACCTCAGGAATTTAAGAGATGATTTAGTTTTTCCAGTGTACTTTTTCTAGGTTCACATGCAACCTCCTAAAAATTTTGGATGTTTAATTTAGGGTGCTATAAGAAACATGCTGAACTGAATACTATCATCCACTTACCAGATTGAGTAATGTCAAACGGTCTTCATTGTGTTCTACTGCCCTCTATGTTCAAGCATCATGTTCTTTTATAGGCCTTATATTACTCTATAAAGTAGGGGAAAACCATGTTTGCAGAACTTTTTTCAGAACACAAGAGTCAGGTGCCTCTAATACAGTTCTATTTTTTAAAAAACCTACTGATTTTAGAAAGTATTAGTAATTCCTCACTTTCTTTCTAGGGTGATTGACATGTTCATTTTCACTCACACGCACATGAACTTTGATAAGCGTTATGATTTAAGAATATTTTCCCATATTACAGCAGCATTTTTACAAGGGAATAAATGCCATATTTTGCCTAAAATACCAATAATTACTCTGCAGCTTAAAGGTAGAAAGCATTAGTACCTGATATAGTATTGCTGCTGCATGTTATTGAACAGCCACTGTTCTGTTTGACAACTGTAGAGTGTAACTATATGTTACCAGAAAATTTTTCTTTTGCAAAGTGCCACTACAAAAGTCTTTGTTTTAAATTTTAAAAATACTCAAACAGCTCAAAACCAAGCAAACAACAACAAAACAGACAAACAATCAAAAACCAAAACAGGAAAAAAAATCCCTAATGAGATGAATGTTGCATTACAATCAAAAGTAAATCTGTCAGTTAGCTGAATGAATACAGATGGATTGAACCTGGAGAGCAGACCTAATATCTTCACCATTCTCTAAGTGGATGTGGTGGGAGAAAGAAAATGGGAAATGAAGAGGAAAGCAGCATGCTCTGCAAGTCTGAGCTCAGGGCTGGAGGCAGAAGAGACAGGTTGTAATTCAAACCCTCTCACTAAATCCTCATGGACTTTTGGAGAAAGTGTAATCTCACTGCTGCAACTTCACCAGTTCTGGAATGAAAATAAGAGTTTCTTCATCACGAGGCTTTTATGAGGAAGAGCTAGCTAATCCTGTGCCTGTGTGAACATCCACTTTCCCAGTTTCACTCCCAAATGGCAATTTGTGAATCATTTGAGGCAGGACTGCCTGCAGACTGTACTTGTAGCTTTGAGAACCAGCTTATTTGCATGAGCTTTTGCCCAGGGCCAAGCTTTCTGCGTCTCCCTTCCCCATGACAGATATGGAGGCCAGCTGTGCCCAAAAGCACTGTGCTGTCCTTCCTTTTAGCCTGAACACAGCACCCTAGAGACCGAGCTCCTCTGCATTCAGCATTTGATACTGCGGAACATGAACAGAAACAGAGCAGACTTTTCAGATGCAATGTAAACCGACTGGTGAAGGTCTGAAAAAAAGGTCTGAACATGGTTATTGTGAATTCCCTTGATCTCTCACTCCAGATCCCTTGCTGCAGGGCTATTTGCAGCTTTTTTCTTCACAACCAACCATTGTGTCCACTGGTTTCCAGAGTCTCAAGCTCTCACTGAATCTTAGCCTAGATGATGCCTGTGACGGACTGTCGGAATAAGTGCACTGGTCTGATCCAGAAAGAGAATTCTCATGATCCCACCTAGAAGCAAAATGATGACAATATCTAAATTCTAAAGTGAAAGCACTGAACTACACTACCTTTGAACAAAGATTGCCAGTCTCATGTTTATTTGATTGGAAAGCCCTCTCCAAAAATTCAAGACAATAAACTTCAGGTCTTAGAAATCAAATTACTACGTGACAGCACTTCCTCTTATTGTTTATCCTAATTGAATTTAACATCACACTACATCTCTATAGAGAAAGACAATGATAAATTTTATTTTGATACAGAATACTCAGAAACATATCTGCAAGATTGCAACTAGGTTACTCTCTTGACAGCAGTAACAAATGGTTGTCATTGTCATGTTTTAAAGAACTTTTAAAATAATAAGCTAGTGATCCTAGTGCTCCAGTAAATAAGTGCACATTTTGTTAGTCCTCTGTTAAAGCTAGCAAAATGACCACAATGTGGTTGCCTTTACCAGAGGAGCAGCCAAGTGGGAAACCCATCTGCATTGGTTGTCCCTTAGACTCCTTGACAGAACACATCTATCCTAGGAAATTTAATTACTTATATGTTTTCTGGATGCTCTGACACTGAAGAGAACTGGTACAGAATGGCTTTTTAGCATGCTATAAAATTCTCTTTCCCTTATAAACAAGATGGCACCATGTAAACTGCATTGGCAATGGCTTAGGCTAATTCCCAAATAATTCCTGAGGATGGCTCAGGACACTGATATTACTCTCAGGCCAAACCCACTCAAAGGACAATCCTAACAATTTAAGAACGTGGACAATCACAAAACCATAGAAATGTTGTTTGAGGATGGCTTAATTAAATTTCCTCCTTGAAACTGGACCATTACCATCACTTGTTCAGGTCTGCTATGCCTTCATCCAGCCACATCTTGAAAAGATTCAAGGTTGAGATCTGACAGCCCCTATGAGCTGCTTCACTATGCTTCTGTTGAAGTAATTTTTCTTACAGTTTAACCAGAACTTCTGAATCACAGTCTACAACTATTAACCCATGTTGCACTGTCTGGAACTACTGAGAACCATTTTTAGGCAACTGGACACAATTTCATTGACCAATCTATTTATTGTATAAGCTGAGCAGAAGCTCTGGGCCTGGCCTCCAGAAGATGATGGAGAAGAGATGAAGCCACAGCAGAAATAGACTGCCTAAACTGGAGAGCCAGGTGCATTGAAAAGAAACTCAAAATACCTCACCTTCAAAAATGAGACACTACCTATGGTGATTTCAGCTACTAGAGATATGAACAGAGATGTGTCTCTGTCTTTCATAGTAGACCATAGCAGACTTTTCATGATCTTTTCATAGTAGACTTCCCAGCACAGGGACACACACTCCTTGCCTTCTCCCCTCTTCGGTGGAAGCGGTCTTGTTGTCAAAAGAGAAAATTTGGTGAAAAGCTTGACAACCAGCAACTGTAACAACTCCAAAACAAATTGCAAGCCACTTTTAGAATCTCAAAAGTGTGCAGTTGAAGTTGTCCACTGGGTTTGATTGACAGATTATGGACCATTGATAGAGCATGACTGAGACTGCCGTGCAAATCACTGGTGACTAAACTATCGCAAAACAGGGTGTAGGTTCATGGCAGTTGGGCATGATGCCAGGAGAAAACCAAGCCCTCTCAAGAACAATACCACAAGTCAGACACAAGTCAGGATGTGCAGGATGGCCCAGTTCAGGGCATAGACAGTGTTCATAGTTCTTCCATCAGTCACAGGCTTTGGCATTAACCATCTTAGCTCAGGGATTTTTTCATGCACATGAGCTATTGCATCAGACTGATGCGATGAAGAGAAGAGAGGTCAGACAGAGCAAGCAGCATCCAGCTGCAGGTATACACCACTGCACAGCGTTCCAGCACTGCTGAGAGGAAGGAATAAATCCTAGTGCTGTCTGGCATGAGGTCTGCAGTGGCAGAAGGGCTCCTTCCCTATTGTGCTGAGTGGGGAGCACAAAGAGCTATGAGACATATGGTCAGTTCCTGGTCTTCACATTCAGCATTTTGGCTTGAAGCCATTGCAGACTCTGCATCTTCAGCCCCAGGAGTCTCACATGTGCTTGCATACCTACTCCCTTCACTGGCCAGGGAGTCCTCAGAGCCTGCAGGCACCAGGTGTGCCATCACCTCTCCTTTCTGCAGTTATGCCAAGCAAACCCAATAGACCTCAAACTGTGCCAGTCCCCTCTGAGCAAGAACAAGGCATCATCTCAAAGAAGATTTTGACACCTTAGATCAGAAAGCGGGGCAGGGGGGAAATCTTGTAAAAAATAAGGGGTCAGCAAATCCATGTTTTCAAGAACACTGGTGAAATATGCTGTTGCTGGTCTTTTCTGTGGGATATTTACACTTCAAAATACCCCTCACTACTGCCAGGCCTTAGGTAAACATATTAGATTTCCCCATATGTATACACTCACTTAGTATATGAATGTACTTTATTTTTTGCAAATCTCTCTAAATTTACACAAACCTGGATAATTTGGGGGGTAAAAAAATCAATGTTTAAGCTCATATCAAAGCTTTTATCTGCACTTTGACATCATTGCTTTTGCCAACAAGTTCTATACATCAGTGAGTTGGGCATCAGAAATAATGCCATGTGATCTGCAGAATTAAACACAATAGTACATTTGATTTTGACAATGCCTTTTAAGCACTCATCAAATATTTCAAGCCCAGTGGAGACACAAAAATAATCTTTGACAAATACAGTGGAAAGGTTAAAAGGGTTTTTTTCCAGCCCTTTGGGAACATGAGGAAGAGACAGCCATTAGCTGTTAACCTGAAATCATTTATCCCATTCTGCCTGGCCTCTCAATGAACTTTTTGATTTCAACTCACTGCTAGTATGAATGATACAAGGCTCAAATCTTGGAATAATCATAATCACCCATAGAAAGCTGAGCTCACATGAAAAAATACAACCGTGCCTTCATCCAATATAAGTAAAAAAAAAAATAGAAGCTATTAGTTTGGGTTCCTATCCTCTTATTTCTGG
The DNA here is from genome assembly GCF_001604755.1 of Lepidothrix coronata. NCBI lineage: Eukaryota > Metazoa > Chordata > Aves > Passeriformes > Pipridae > Lepidothrix > Lepidothrix coronata. Next base: position 6,681,439 of record NW_016690184.1, read on the forward strand.
GAAATCTGTCCATCAAATTTCAGCTGCTGCTCAGTTCTGTCTTCACCATGAGACGAGCAGCACAACATGGGAGCTGTCATTTGTCTTTCACTTCTAGACTGTATTACAGGTGTGTGATTACAGGAGATCAAGTGGGTGAACTGTTGTTTCATTTCCTTGGAGGCTTCAGATTGTCCTTACATAAGCTGTCATAACTTCTAAGTGCTTCTTTTGACACTAGCTTTCATCCACTGCTGTAAATGAACCTTCCTTGTCCCCAGGATGAAGTTGCCCAGGGGAACCCTGTGCAAGCGTGCTGTGCTGGCACATGTTCCCCCACAGCCAGAAAGCCCAGGGGGAAGAATTCGTGGTTTGTTCTCCAGATTCAGATTTTAGGCGTCTTGCACAGTGCTTCCAACATTGCACAAGTTCAGTGAGATTCTGGCACTCTGCAGGGGAACTGCAAGCCTTTATTAAGCCTATTCAAAAAAACACCTGTGAGCGTAACAAATCTGAGCCAAGGGAAGACAACAGCCAAACAGAAAAACTGTTTCTCCATGCATAAACTGCTGTGGGGAGGAACAGTTTCAGGTTCATAAAGTTCTCCCACCAGGAAGAAAGAGAAAAACGAGCTTTGGAGACTGGTCCAGCTCATCACCTGGAATCCAGGTATGACCAGTGTCTCTGGCCACTTACCCAGCTCCTGGCCCTGCTCCTCAGCTCACTTTCTTCTTCCAGCTTCATGGTGCAAGCCAATGATCAACTTAAATCAGGGTAGATGCAGATAACAGACAATGTCTCACCACAACACACTCGTATATGAGTGCCACCTCATAAAACCAACCTGTCCAACAGCAAGTAGCAGGGCTCTGACCCTAATTTTGGGACAGTTCTGTCATGAATGGGTGGTTTGGGCTGCTTAGAGAATCACCATCAAAGGTATTGGCAAAAAGCAGGTTCTAAAATAAATTTGTGGGAGTTCAACTTAATAGAGTTCAATGGCAAGGTTCACATGGATGAAGAACATAAAAGGAAATCAATTCAGAATGATTTACAGAGGACATCAGGGAAGGGTGAAAAGAATATGGATGCAAAAAGATAAAGGTACAAAAGGGTTTAGCAGCATTTCATCATTGACTAATTTGACATTTATAAAATTATTCAATACAATTTACTGCAATTATAACAGTGACTTAATTATAGATTCAAAATAACATTCACATCATAATCAATTCACACACATGCACACAGGCAGAGATGTATACATCTATATCTATGTGTGCAAAGGTAGCTGTTGCTGTACCTGCCCTGAGCCAAATCAGCCCTGGGAGCAGGTCACCAGGACCCTTTGTGTCACTCTGTCTGAGTGTAAGTCACAGCCACTTAAAGACATCTGCCCAGCTTGAGCTAACCAAACACAATTACCTGTGCAAAAACAGAACCAAGAAAAGAAATAGCAGCCTTTCTACAAAACAGTAACTTTGAATTTGATCGAAGAGCTATTAGTACGAAATCATTTCCACAGGAATTACCTGAATTTGGGTCTGAAAAGACAGCAGGACCAACCTGCCAGACACACACATTTATGAAGAATGACTCTTTCATTTTTATATATGCATATAAATATGTATATTTGATAATTAGTGTAGCACTGCAGAGGCAGTGTCAAGTAGAGAGTTATCATTGCTTAACTAATTCCTTGAAAAATTCCTTTCTGAGGAATGTGAAGAAAACTAGGACTATGAGAAAACTAGGAAAATGAGCTGTCCATATTCCCTCACTGACATCAATTACAGGATAATACTGCCCATTCCCTTTAGTATCAGTTCATGGAACTGTAACTGCATTCCTTTTTGTCTAGTCCCTTTTTGAACCTGCTGTCTTCCGCCTTCATCAATTCCCACTGAGATGAGTTCCAGGTCACTGCCCACCCACTTGAAGACATAATTTCTCTTATGTGCTTTTAAATAGTTTCTCAACAGTTTCAATTACTTCCTCAAATTCTTGTATTGAACAAGAATAACAGTTCTGCATTCACCATCACCATTACCTCTACAACTTTGTAAACCTCAGCCATATACCCCAAAGCCTTCCCAAACTGAAGTCCAAAGCTTTTCTGCAGCTCCTTCATTGCCTTACTCATTTCAGTCATCTTGCCTGTATTTTTTCTTAAGTCCACTCTGTCCTTTTTGAGGTGCAAACATGAAAACTCCCCCACAGCGTTCAAGTTATGAATGCTCTAAAGTTTTGTATGGTTTTTCCTTTCGTAGTCAATACCTGATGATATGAAATGCTTCAGACTAAGGTGATAAGGATCCTTATCTTGTCTTCAGACCTACAAGAGAAAGCTTGAAAATAGCTATGTAAGTCTTAATTGCTCATTATAGAATATTTTCTCTGTGTGTGTAAGCACATAGGGCACATTGTCTTTTTAGCAGTACCTGTTTGTTGCCACTTTACAGGAATCTATCCTACGTACAAGTTTACACGGAGTTTCTGAGCCCCCATGGTCCTGAATTGAACAGCAAGCTGAAATTTGAAATGAAGACTGTCTTCTTGTCCTGTGCTTTCACCATGTTTGTGGTCATTTAGGCTAATATGCTTGACTTTGCAAATTAGATGAGCTAAGAGATGTGACTTAGCAGACAGGTGGTAGCTCAGCATGACTCTGTAATAAGCCAGTCCCTCTGGCTCCAAACCCGTCCAAGTCTGGAGAGCTAGTCAGTGACAGAGAAAAAAATTAGCCTCTTGCTATGCTCTACACACAGTCCATTTTTCCCAGAAGCAATCACCTTCTGTGGTTTTGGCCTTAAAATGTTCAGATTCCTTTGAGCTAAACCTAAGACCTACTGAATAAGTATTCATAGCTGATGCCTTTAGAATGTTTGTTGCATAGGTAGAAAAATTCAAGAAGAAAATCAAAAGCGTGTCAAAAAGGATTTAGGGTTTGCGTGTATGCATATATGCATACCTATGCAAATTTAAGAGGGTCCAAAACTTTGAAAAATGGGATTTTAAAGACAGAGTTTATCTTGGCAGCACAAATATTTGTGTTTACCCATCGTAAAGGACACGCATCACTGAAAGTCACTGGGGTAATAAAAAGCTTAGGACCAACAGAGGATCAGCCTTGAAAGAAAATAAAATTATTCTCAAGCAAAGGAAACAGTTAAGCTAACATTTGATGCACAAATCTTTGAAGGTGTTTTTTTTTATTCTTAATTATTCACCATAATTGGAGAACTAGGCACTAAAATTCACAGCACACATTTCTATTCCTATCTAATTTTTTGAGAAATTAGTTAGGACATACCGGCTTTTCACTAGAGATGGCTTCTGTAGTGCTACACTAATTATTAACTATACATAGGCATTGAGCATTCCTCCTCATCCTAATCAATACTGATATTGAATTTAGGTTTAAAAAAATTGTCAGTTTGTGCCTTGCGTTTCATAAGCAAATGCACTGACACCTGCTTCAGGATTCATGTTTTGACTCTGTGGCTGAAGGCTAGGTATAAGTAAATTAATCAGGTTATTAACTTGACCTGCACTACGAATTACAACTCCGCACGTGGAGAGCAGAACATCTGAAATTTGCCCTTCTGACCCGCAGAACAGCAAGAGAATTGGCACAGGAACTCAGAGGCACGGGCACACTTTCAAGAGCTTTGAAAGTCAGCCAGCATAACAGCACAGAGTACATGCCTGAATCCAGTCAAGTCGAAATGTTTCATCAGAAACCCAACAGCAAAGGTCTTTTGACATTTATTCCTTAGACAAGAACTGTCTCCAATCACTGATCTCTCCAACCTATAAGAAAAAGCACAACTGACTGTGAATATCTTCATATATATAATGAAAGTATCACCCAGTGTATCAGATGCTTTTGATGACAGTAAAGTTAAGGGGGGACATTTGGGGCAATTATGCATTGTCAAAACATAATGAACATGTTTGAAAAGCAGAGTTGAAAATAAGCCACTTGAAATCAACCTGCCAAAGAGTCAAAGGGTTCACATGAATTAATAACATTCGGCATTCCAGCAGCAAGATCAGTACATGGCCTCATACAACCTGTTGCTCTGGTCTTGGTAGTAGTTCCTGATTAAAGGCTGGAAGAGGATGGAGTCTGGTGCTGGGAGTGACTTCTCTGTCATGGGTAGAGAAAATGCAACAAGAGGGCTGAATAATACAGCAAAATAGTAATGATAAAACACCACCTATTCATCAGAGCATTTCTTCTTGGCGCTTGGTCAATGGCCAACACTCAAGGGACTTAGTTGTAGAGTCTTCTGCATCCTCTGTCCTCTTTCCTTGCTGCAGGGTGAGTGCTTGGAAGCAGGCAGAGCACAGCAAGTGCTCAGAGCACAACTCACCACTTCCTTTGGAAATGAAAGTTCAATTCAGTCCACACTGTGGAAATACTTATTTGCAAAGAGGGGCAAGAGCTAAAACTGGAGTCTAGAAGAACCTCATGGAGTCCAGAGAGCATTGAAATGTGAGGGAAGACAAAAAAAGCTGTGATGGATAATGGAACATTACTACAGAAAATTTCTGCTTATTTTTGCCTTTCTTTCTGTGTGCAAGTTCTGAAAGACTTCACACTCCTAAATCAAAATCACAGGACCTTGAAACTCTAATTTGCTGTGGGGCCGAAACAGAAGCTCAGTAGGTTTAAATGATAACTTTTAATTAGTTTGAAATTGAAGTAGGTTAAACTCCAGCTTTAAATAGGTTGTCATATACAAGCAAATAAATGTGATTTACTGTGTATTGCTTTTATGATATAGTGCAATAGTTGTGCATAGCATTTTGATATATTAAGTGAATGGTTCCTGCCTTATAATTTCATGCTGTAAAATGAAATATGTTTGTATATAAATAAGTATATGTATGCACATACTTTTAAACACATAGACTCCGGTGCTGACAGCACAGGAATAATAAGTTTGTTTCCCACCTGCTTAGACAGCTGTCAGCTTTGGCTGGTTTAAAAAAATCAAGAAGAATGCTGAAAAAATGAGAAGTAAATTGATGAAAAATCGAAACCTACATTGGGGGAAGCAAATATGCCAGCTGAAAAAAACCAGTTTCTGAATTCCTTTGAATGAGTTGTTAAATACAACTGTAGTCAATTAGCAAGCCATTCTTCACTTGCACAAGAGATAGCTCAGCGTCACAGCTTGCCTGGGCCCTCACACTATGGCGTGGTCTGTTTCCCAAGACAGTGCATGTGCAAACACACATGCATTTTACCAGCTGCCTTCACTAAATGAATACAAATAGACAAAAACACTGAAACACTGAGAAGACCGGGGGAATCTGTTGAGAAATAATTAGCTTAAGTCAGGTTGCCTTCTAGATTTCCTTTCAGCATGCAATATAGTAAATTTCTGTATTCTGTCTCAGAAGAAGACTGCATGTCACAGACATTTCACATATCTTCTGATTCAGCATCAATTACCGCGTGTTTCAGGTTTTGTTGATTACCTCCTAGTCGGACTCTTATTAAGCTACTGAGAAGAACACCCCAGTCCTGGCTCCTCCTACATGACCCTTTGCTCCAGAAGTTTGTGGTGGGCCGTTTGCTCCATCTTCAAAGGAGGACTTCATTTCTCATCTGGCCTACCATTAATTGTACTTCTCTAATGAGATCATAGTACATAGACACATCAGGAAGGAGTTCCGCATTGCACAATGGAAAATAAATACAAGTTCTGTGAGAGTCCCTTAATGTAAGTAAAAAGTAAATATCCTTTTAAAGACAAGAGGACTTCTCTGTCCTTTGGATAGCTAACTACATAAGACTTAGGTTAATCAGTAATCTTGCCCTTTTCTACTCAGCTGCATAATGATTCCTACAAGTAGCAGTACAAATGGAGTATTCATACTGTCTGTGACAGCAGGAGCAGTAGGCTCAGAAGCACACAGGACTGTTCCTGACTTCTACATCCCTATCATTATACTAGAAAAAGATGCTGAAGGAACCCTGCACACTGATATTATTGCTTTGTCATCGTTTCTTATTCAGCAGCTATTGTGAGGTACATTAAATTAGTTCCAGTAACTCACTGCCCTCTGATTCCTGAGTTTTTCAAACCAGCCTTTTCAACAGGTTTTTCTCTGCAGAAAATATGGGTTTAGGCTTAGAAAATTAATTTAGTACCTGAATTATGAATGTCAAGGCCAAGAATCACTGCATTAGCAGCAAGTCTAGAGGACAGTCTATGTATGGACAACCTATGTTAGGATAAAGGGGAGAAGGGAAATAGGCGTGGTTCCTGACCTGCAGCTTCCCACTCAGGTTGAAGGCTAGCCAAGGTAAGGTTTGGGCTAACTCTCTTCTACAGGTACTTCTGGGTGGTGATTCAGGAATGCTGTTCATCATCTCTCTTGTCACCCAGAAAAAAAGTGTAATTCCAAAGAAAGTGAACTTCATTAATTAAGCCAGAATTTTTTTTTTCAGAACTATTATTGGAGTGCATGTAATAGGAATTGCAAGTTATCTGTTACATGTCAGGAGATCTTGCCGAAGTATTTTCAAAAATAATAATTTCATGGTGCCTGATTAAGTAACACAGTTTGAACATCGCTTTCCAAACATATACTGCGCCTTTTAAAATATATTTTTTCAGCCAAACAACTAATTCTCTGTCACAAGCTCCTCAGTTCCACTAAGAAACCTGTCTTCATAAAATTATCCAACCTGTCTTTAGCACATGTGCTTATTGGGCATATATTAACCAAAATGTCTGCATGACAAAATGTAGTGCTGCACAGAGAAACCCAAACCAGTTCCAAAGAAATCAGAGAGATACCTGGAGCTGCATCTGCTTGCTCTTTACATAACACTAGAGTATCCAGCCTTGCAAGTTCCTCACCACTCTGCACTAGGGCTGCCACTCTGGCTCTGGTTCCCAAAGTAGATGATTCATTAAACCATGCTACATACATACATTCTCCCACTTGATTTCAAAGCTAAGTTTTTTCTTGTATGGAAACAGAATAGGTGGGAGCTACTATAATTCTGAAAAAAAAAAAATTAATCCGATGATCATTCAGAGAATGTGGTGAGTGTGAGACAACAAATCCCATGGGAACAGCCTCCAGACAAAATGTGGCATCTGGTGTTTCTGTGCCCTAAGGTGGTAAAGGCTTCTTCCTCTTTCATGTTTAGAGGTAGCAGAAGTGGCTAGATTGAGTTTAAATTGTGCCTTTGCCTCTCTAATTTTCTTTCTCCATGACCTAACTATATTCCTCAACTCTTCATGAGTAGCCAGCCCTTTTTTCCAGAGTCATTAAGTTCTCTTTTTTTCCCTAATTTCCTTCAAAAATTTTAAGTTTGTCCAAAATTGGACATGAATGGAAAAGTATACTCCATGTGAGTCTCAGTTAACTATATGAATATTTTCCACAGTCTGTATATGAAAGCACATCCCAGCTGTGTTGACAAACCATGTTTTAGCTGCTCGGATGAGGTAGCCAGGCAGTGACATGATACTTGGAGCTGTACTGCAAGAGAAAAGTGACAGTGAGGAATAAATTAACACTAGAGTGAATAACATTAAATTTAAACATTAACTTTAGCAGGCTGAAAGTTTAAGGCTGACATTTAGTCTGTTAGGAAGCTTTTTCTTCCATGGGGACAGTTGGGTTCCTTAGAGCCTAATACTTTTCCTAAAGTAAGTTTCTAAAGTAAATGGAATGAATCACTATCCCTTTATTCTTCCCTGTTAAGGACTCCCACATCTTTCAGATCCTTATCACGTGGGTTTTCCTCTAAGACCCAAAAGAGAAAAAGGTCTGACTACTGGTCTTCCCTTCCATGCTAGGAGGCATCACACCCAAACAAAGTCTCTTCTTATTCAAAAGCCTCTCACTGAAGCCCCTTTCAGTCTTCTCTCAAGATGTGAACTGAACAAAGATTACTTTTTTTATTTCCATTTGCTTCCACCTGATTTCCATTACTCTCTGGTAAAATTTTACAACAAAGTCATTAATCAAAACTAAATTTAAATAAAAATCCTATTGCATTATCTTTTATTGTTGGTACTATTGCTCTCATAATGCTGAAAATTGTTAATTATGTGTTTGTGTGCTTCCAAAGGATAAATTAAAAAACATCTTACAAGAGGAACTTCTTGTTTCACATTGAGCCTAGGACAGATTTTGCTGAATGAAGCATGGTATGGTCTATTTTATTGCAAATTACTTCAAATTTTCATTTTTATTTGCTAGAAAGGCTACCGACAAACAATTATTTTATGCAGAATACCAAACAGCTGTAGCCACATACATATAGATATAACCCAGTTATTAATATATTCATGAGGCAGGTAAAACACTTACGCATATCAATCCTTTTGCAAGTAATTTGTACATTTTGAACAGCAGTGTTGCATTTTTCAATGCAAGGTCTTATTCTAAGGACTGCCATCCTTTTGTATCAGTGCAGGCACCATTTTACCAGTCTGGTTCTTTTACCTTTTGCTTTTATCCAATTCTACATGCCTTTAATATTTCTTTTGGATTCTATTGGCACTGAGATCAATCACAAAATTCCTGCTGGGAGCAGAAAGGGATGCTATCTTTGTGATGTCTAAATCCAATTTTTCGCACCTTTCTTCTCTACACACCAGCTGCAAACAGGTGTCTGTTCCTCTAACTCTTCATTTAAGTCTTTCACTGTTAGGTCTTTTTACCATTTAAAACAAATAAGAAAATAATTTAAACATGTAAAACATTTTGAATAATGCTACCTTTTCTTAATATCCTAGAATTTTTGTACAGTTTCTCCACTAATCCAAATTTATACATACGCAATCACACTGGACAGAAGATCAATTTCTCAATGGTTTTCACAAAAGCTGAGCAAGTTACACTCAAGTTTGCTGGATGTCTGTGGGTTTTCAGACTGCATAGAATACATCCACTTAGAAAAATGTATCAATATGGATATAAAAAGATATCCAAATTCAGCCCCTCAGAAGAAGAAAAATTACTTGAAGATTTGTAGATTGCAAATAGGTCTATCTTGAAAATTCCTTCTTGACAAACAGCTCCTTTGTTACAATATTAATAATCTTGTGATTATTCATCTTGAGAAATGGACTTGCAGTCTTCACACAGGGCAGAAAATTACATTTTTTTCCCTTTAATACAAGCTTACTAGTAAAAGCAAAGTAATTAACTATTATGAGTATTCTCATATAATTTTTACTGTCAAAGAATGCACGGTGCACGTGCAATTGTTAATCTCACTAAACATGCTAGGAAAATAATTTTCATAATGAATACTTGCCACTGGATATTGTTTTTTATCCATTTAAGATTGACAGTGGCTGAAAGAACAGCAAGGTAAATGCCATTTTAATAAAAACAACTGTTATAACTGATTTCTGCTATTTCTTTACTGTGATCCCCTTCAGCAATATGGAAAATGAAAACTATTTCTCTTGTATTGCCACACCTAGGTTTCAAGACCACCACTAGTATAAAATAAAAAAGAAATATTTTCATTTGCTGTTTTATGAATCAGCATTAACCTTCATTGTAAAACAGGTGACACAGGAAATTTTAAGCTGCCTTTTCTGTTGGTAAATTAGCACAAAATTCATTGAAGTTTTAAGTTTCTGTGTTACCACAGAATTTGAGATACTTCTGACCATGACAGTCCATTTGTGTGCATACAAACAGCCCCATCTTCTAGGCATTCCATCTCACTGTTCTAGAGTTAAATCCGGGATTTCTACAGATTTCATTAGGTTAGCTTAGAGCAGGACTGTCACATCCAAACAACATGGTTTTATGACATCTCTAATGGCATACATGATCAGTAGATGAAAATAATTACACAGACATAATATGTAAAAAACTTATTGTTTGTGATTTAATGTTATCTTCAGAGGGGAAAAAAAACAGATTCACAGGATCACTCACAACCCATTCACAAAGTCCAAGAGCAGAAAATAAAGAGAGAACTGAAAAAGACATTAAGATATCATTTAGTCCATCCCTGTTCAAATGCTTCACTGTCCCAATGTCTTTCTAGCAAGGGGTTTATCAAACTTATTTTTAAAGTCTTTCATGATGTAAGTTCCTTCAGATTTCCATGTCATTTCTATCCAAGTTTTCTGAATCTTTTCTGCAAGATATCACCACACTTTGCCTCAGGAATCTTTTCAGTCTATAAATTTCTCTTTTTTGAATCCCAAGCTTCAGCACTGTTAAATGAAACCACAGGGTTACCTCAGACACAGTGTGCTTTCCTAGGAGGGACAGACAGAGGACGGGGTCAAAATGGAGACCACAGTCCACAAGGAGTATCTGGCCCTCTGTAGCACTATCCTATCAATATCAGCTTTATCAGTTACAAATGTTCAAAGACAGTGAGGCAGAAAAAAAGATCTCTTTTTAAAAGTTTTAATGGAATTTGGGCTTTAAAAAAATAAATGCTGGATAATTTTTACTTACATTCTATTTTGCCAATGGACTAATCTGAGTCATGACTGAGCTTTTCACCGCAACCACTAAAACTAATAACTCTTTGTGGGTTTTTTTTTCTTTCTAAAATAAGGGAATCATATTCTGTAATGACTTGTGTCCATATCCTGTAATGACTGCTGCATAATTTGAAAACTATTGCTCCTCATAAAAGAGCTAGCAATTTCTAAGTGCAGTGCAGCTTTCCAGAATTTGGTAACAAAAACATGTATAGAGAGATTCAGCAACTAAGAAACAAGAGCATATATAAAGCTATTAAATCTACGCCTAGGGATCATAGAAAGGGTTGGATTGAAAACAAATGGGAAGATATCAGGAGCTCTATAGCATGGTGTTTAATACAAAGTCACCACCTGGGATGACTCAGAAGAGGGCAGTCACTGAGCCATCACATTGTGTGTGTGCATGGTTTAAATCAGTTTGACTACGGCACCAAAAATGCAGCTCGTGTGAGATGCTAATGACAAACTTCTGCAATGTGAAGCTCTCAACAACAATTTATTAGATTGGATAGAATCTGGAAGGGAATAAGGCATTATATTCATCAGAATAATTGAAATAAAGGGTAAATACTGTCAAAATGCAACCATGCTGTTCTCATGACAAATCTGTGGGGGCTTCCACCTATTTAAAATTTTAATACTTTTTAGAGCTCTCAGCAGTGGTAGTGACTACAATGTTGGAAAATGGCTCCTGGCAGACAAGGTGGACTGGTTTATGTATTATTTCAGTGCTGTGGACATTTAGCAGCCTCCTGAAGTAATCAATTACGATGGGGAACTAAGTCAGTGCTTCTGTGCTGTAAGAATTCAGTAGAAAATCTTAAAGATATAAATGATTAGAAAGGTCTCATCAGATCTCCTTGGAGTGCCAGGCTTCTCCCAGGTTTTCCTATGGAGCTCTACTCTCCCAGTGTGCACATACACAGACACAGTTAGCATTACGTGGTTGTCACAGAATTTATTTTAAAAAGCAACATGCAACACAGCCCATTAGAAAATACTAGGAGATGGTGGGTGAAAAAAATCAACCCTCATTCAATTCCACTAATGTTAGTGAGTTTTTGATGCAACACATTTGCTGAAACCACCCACAATCAATTACTGAGATAGAAATAGGAGCACATAAAGCAACTGCCTTTAAATAACGGACTGTTGATGCACTTAAAACTGTTCCTTACTTTTCTCTCCATAGGACAGAGCCTCTTCCACTATTTTATACACCTTTTTCCTATGGGGTCCTGGGAGCTTCTTTAAGAACCAGCATTGAACTCTTTCACACTATGGCAGAATCCTGGTTAAATAAAAGGCCTTTAAGGTGTAAGAAGGTTGTTATTAAATATGCCTAACAACTCTCCCCTTTGCAAGGAGAGCTTTTTTAACTGAAAACTGCTGGTGAGAGCAATGAGATGTTCTCAGATAATGCCAGGTTGCTCAGGCACTAACTCACGTTTGCTGAGGTTCCAGCCTCAGGTAAAAGTCCTTAAGATTTAGGAGTGCTACTTAGATTTTTTGGAAATGCTTTGTTAGCATTTCCTTCCAGCTTATTTCCCCAAGTCTCACTTTCTATAGATAAAACAGAAGAGGTTGTGGAAGAGCAGATCTATCCCAGCCATTCATGATGCTACCTGCTTCCCAGTTCTGCTTCCACGTAGGGGTGGCACCTGCACCAGCCCCACATTTCAGCCACTCACTAGAGCATTGCCTTGGGACTACCTGAACGCTGCACAAACTAGACAAACACAGCTCATTTTTCTTCCCATCATACAACTTCTGTCATGCATCAGTTGAAACCAACGTGCAAAACAAAGACCAGCTATTATGCAAATGGAAGAAAAAAATTACAGCTTAAATTTAAATTGGTGAACACCAAGAAACCAGGCTGACTATACAGGAGGGATAACCTTCAAAATAATGATGCCTGTGTTCACTGCTTTGAGTTACATTTTGCTGTTTTAAACTGGTAAACAAAAATACGAAATAGATACTGGCAAATTAACAGGTTATTTAATATTACATTAACCGAATATTAATATGATTACTGCTTGTTTTCAGGCCCTACTTCTTTTTATAAGTGAGGTTTTTGAATTTTCAGAGCGTATGATATTTCCAATCCTAAACAGTTCTCTTTCATCATTTAACAGAAAGACAAAGTGCCTTGGAGCACAAGAGCAGGAAACCAGCACTACAGAATTCTCTCTCAGAAGGCATTTAAATTTTATGTAATAAGCAAGGCCTATGACAAAAATACATGTAATGTAATGTAATTGTATCATCTCTCAAATTTTTACATAATGACTTTCTGTTTCTAAATAATACTTCATTATTGGGAGCAGGAGGGTGTAATTGTTCTCTGGGTGCTGCTGTTAGCTCCTAAGGGCACGATCAATCCTGCCGAGACATATAATTCATGCACTGTTTGCTTCTGATACAGCTACATTTACGAAAGCAATGCAGTGATTAAATTCCTCCAGAATAAATGCGTCTATAAATCTCTGTGTTGTAAATATCATTAACAGCTACATCCAGTAAAGGACTTGAGCCACTGACATGAGGCTGATGCAGAACTAACAGACCACCAACCAAACCATAATTTAAAAAAAAAAATCCCCTTTCAGTCATTGCTTAAACTTGGACACGTTTACAATCACAAGGCACTCTCCTATCTAATTGTAGCCTATTCAGTGCCTCAGGTGCTGCTCCAGCTCCTGCTCAGCAGGAGCTTCTCAAATCCTTTTCCCAAGAGGGAAACCTGAGTCATGACATTGATCATCCTTCTGCCACATTTTTTGAAAGATTGAATATGATAGATGTTTAACACAGCATGAGCAGAATTAGATGCCTTCACAAAAACAACCAAGGACGCCCACAAAAAACAGTGGCTGTTTTATCAGCCAGTGGGTGCTCATGAAGGGAGATCACTCTCTCTGCGGTACCTCATGCCAAGGAGAATAGTGCCTTCAGCCCCAGGCTAAACATGGTCATAAGTGATGATCCAGGTACACACAGAAATTACACAAACTGAACAAAGGGTAAGATTCATGTCTCCAAATTAAGACATCTACAACTGATCTACCTGGAGGAAAATGAGTGTTTTAGGGCATCATTCATCTCATTTAAGGAATGTACCCAAAACTCAGGATGTGCATCACTCCTTGGGATTGTTTTTTCCCACACTGACTATTAAGGGAACCCTAAAAAGCTAAATCAGATATAAATGTATGCACTGCAGACTGCTAAATTTAGCTGAAATCAGTTTTGCACCAACTGTTTATTAATAATTCAACTAAACAGAAACACGGATGAAAGTGAGTCAGTGCATTGTTTCAATATTATTTATGTTACCATTGGACTGTGCAGAGAGCAAAAAGATGAAACAGAGACTGAGAAGACATAAATCTTTCCTAATCATGGAGAAAGTCATATTTATGTATGTCTCTGTACCCAATAATACCATATTGATTTTCCATCATTTCCATACATGCCATTAATATACAGAAATTAAATTCTGAAGGCAGTAATGTGGAAAAAAAAAAAGAAAGAAGAAGGGAGAGAGAGAGAGAGAGAAAGTAGGACTTTGATAAGCCTATAGGACTCCTGCAGTAGTCCAAAGAGATTTTCATATACATCTCTGTAACAACTGTACTTTTTATTGGTTTCCATGGACACTGTCAGGGAATCTTCCCAGGACATGAATATAATCTGTTTTTTTCAGTACGTTTCCAGATCAGTCTTGAAGAAGGGTGGTATTATTTACTGTACAGCAGAGAAAGGCTGATTCTTAGGTCTTTCTTCCCATTTGCATCTAAGGGGTACAGTGCTTACAACTGTACCGAGTTGTTCATTCTACAATGGCCTGTTTCTGATGTATATAATTTCAGAAAAGGCCACCTATATGAGGGCATATTTCCAGTGTTCATGTAGCATCTAATAGCATGGAACCTCAATCCCATATTTGCAGAATTGAAAACTAAATTTTCTGCCAGATGGTATAGGAATTATTATACTTAAAAAGTAAATGAGAACTACATATCTACTTTGAAAAAAAATATATACTTGAACCAGATATCACCTCTTGTTGACACGAGTATCTAATCTGAAATATATCCTTACCCACACCATGAATCTCACTAGTACATTTTTGCTTTCTTTGACACAGTCTGCCTTTCAGGAGAGCATCACTGACTGAGTGTTCAATTCACTGGTACCTCAGACAGACACATATTGCAAATTTCCTACAAATGACCCATTTAAGGAGAGGCAAAGATTATGATTATCACAATGTCATAGAGAAAAAAAGACAAGAGAAACAACAAAAATCGAGGGAAACGGTTGGTAAATCCCCAACTGGGGTTTTTGGTCCTCATTAGAAAAAATCAAGATAAGAAGTAATCTTTAATTGAAAGGAAGCAGAGTTCAGAGGCCTGCACTCATAGTTCATCTGTTTCACCTCTGCTTCCTCCCTGAGCAAAACCAGCTGCAGCATAACTAATGTTCACCATGTTGCCTGTGGACTTTTTTAATTATACATATTTTAACTTTCCTCTTTTTGTTACCTATTTTCCCATATTAATCACAGCTTACTATCTTTTTTAACTTTCATTTGCTGTCTCCTCTTAAATTTCATTTTGTTAGTGTTTTCTTTTTCCTGCTTCAGCTAAGCACCACCTCATTTCAGCGTGAGCTCTCATGCAAGCCCTCAGTCCAAGTGGTCTGTCCAGTATGAGCAGAATTCAGTCTCACAGCAGAGGTACACCACATGTGGGTGATTGAGGCAAGAACTTGACTCTCCTTAAAAAGCAGGAGTGGATGGCTGTCCAAGCAGGAAATAGGAAAAAGCCATAGATGGAGCAGGCATCTTAGCTATCTACCATCAGGCAAGACCTCTGCTTGATCTGCCTTTGCCTTTCCAGCTTCTTGAGCGTGCACCTCATGTTGAATGTCTCCAGAAGGGTTACCAAGGACATCACTCACTCCCTCATCACAGCTGTCCCGTGCCACACTGAGCTTTGCTCTCCATTTTCCACACTCTTGGCCATGCAGGGGAGGACCTTGGGCCCCAAACCAGCCCACCCTTGGGTAGGTGGGATATAGGAAGTATATGGGGACCTGAGGTGGTAGCATCACTGGCTAGGCTGGCCATTATTTCACAGGAAACTGGGATGCTCCTGTGCCGCCTTCAATACGGCACTGAGACTCACTATGGCCTTCAGGCACATCAAGACTTTTCTCCCTTCTCTTTTTGATGTCTCACAGCTGCTTTAGCTCTAAATCAAACTCCTCCACACCCAGCCATAACCTTGTTCCAGCTCCAAACTTTGTCAGTGACAGATTCTCAAAAAATTACCAAGGGGGAGGAGGAGGGCTTAATATATTTGATTCTCAGTTTGACAGATTGGGCCCACTCGAAGCTATGAGCAGTTTGCAGTAGTTGTGTAGACAGTAAACCACACATTAGCATAAGTATAAACAAACACACTTGCATGGTACCCATTAATCAAACGGAGATAATTATTATTATAAGTAGACAATCAACATTAAAAACCTCGAGAGAAGACATGTGTTCCCCCAAGTCATATTCAACACTGCATCCTCAACCTCTCACAAACCCAGCCACAGAAAGGCTAATTGTGCTGTGCTTGTCCAGATTAACATGTTGCAACTCCAGATACCACTCTGAAGATTTAGCCTCTGAGCTCTCAGACAGTAATTTCCCTGAAGGATAGAGAACAGTCACGCCAGTTTCTGCACTCCTTCCACTGTCAGCAATACACAGCAGCTCCAGTAGCACACCATAATCAGTCAGGGTCTTTAATATAAATAGGAAACACAAGGGGACATAAAACTTTTGTCAGCCTTCCTTATCCCTCTGTGTTGTGGGACGGCAGCCTGAAGGAAGCTGAGGGGTGACATGATTTAACTAGAGCTAGCCTGGCCTTTAAGGAAATAGAATGGGAGTCCTCCCAAGGGCCCTTCCATCCCTGTTCCCTATGACTGCTGACTGGTCAAAGTAGAGCAATTCCTAAATGCATGTCTCACTTCAGACTCTAACATCTAACCCATTTAAAATGTATAAAACAGGCTTAGCCTTCCTTCTAATTGAAGGATGTCTCCCACTTAAAAAAGATTATTCACTTTGCACTTAGATGACACTCCTAAGCCAAGTTCAGACACTGCATGGATTGTACTGTTTCCTTCAAAAAGTCTTCACTTTTCACTAAAAATTCACTTTTCACTTTTCACTAAAAATTCACTTTTAATTATCACAGGTATTTCTTATTTCTGGATCTTAAGGCCCTGGGAAAAGGTAAATAACTGCAAAACATACCTTTGAAGGAACACAGTTCTAGCATCTATGTATTGTATGAGAAATTGGTTATGCATGTATAATTCAGGGCTTTGAGGAAAATTTTAAAGCCAAGTATAAATTAAGGATTTAATACTGTACTCGCGGAAGTCTGTTAGAACATGACTGGACTCCAAATGACCACTGGAGGTTACTCTTTCCCCACAGAAATTCAATGAGTCAAGCATTATGTTAATTCTCTTCAATTGTTAAAGATAGGCATCCTTAATATCAATGGCTGCCAATTGCTCACATATATGGCAAACTTTGTTAAGTATGTTTCAGGGTGGCAAAATCAGGAGGCAGGGGAAGAGTATTTGAGCATAGAAGCGTAGAGATGCAGCTGGAGAAAGATTTCTTGATGATGATGATGATTATTATTTGTTATTAATGTATGTATTACCCCAGGACGTAGAAACCCAATATTTATTATGTTTCTGCTGCGTAAAGTGCTCTACAGGTTGGAAATGCTGCCCTAGCCACCCACAGCCTCAGGGAAGAGACAACAGGCCATTACAGGCAGATACGAACCCATCAGACAGTATAGACTGGTGTGATAGACAAGAGCATCCACACCCTGTGGCCTCATTGTCGCCATGTCCTGGCAGAAATTACAGACACAGAGGGCTATTTTAAGAGAGGATTCAAGGCAGGACAATAAAGCTGTTTTTCACATATTTACAGAAGTAGCTTCGCAGTGCATTGGGCAGAATGAGCTTTATTGGTACCTCTCAAAACAGGTGAGCAAGTAATCTTGATTTTCCAGGGTGACCAGGGACAGTGACCAACATCTTAAGTATGCATGAGAGATGCCAGACTGGGTCATATGACTGACTAACTGTTTTCAGGTGTTAGCCACTCTGGGTACCTTGTATTAGTGCTTTAACACATCACCTTAGAGGTTGTAAGAAGGTGGTTATTTTGGGATAGGTGTAGTATCATTCTCCTTTGCCCATACTAATTCTATTCAGAGCTTGTAGTACATTTTTTTTTCTGTGCAGCAGTGGAAAACTTCCGGTACCTGCTGCAAATTGTGGATAATAATTGCCTTTTTTATGTCTCACTTGTTCGAAGGCAAGCTCTGTGAGACGGGCTGCTTTTTAATTTCCATTTGTGCAACACCTATATGATAGACCTGGACAATGGCCCCTAGAAACTCCCTCAGTACAAGTAGTAAAAACAATAATAAGGTAATTCTACATCTCGAAAGATCTTCAAAGAGTCAACACTGACTATAATGCTATAAGTCACGTCAGGAAGAGCCTAATGGCAGTTTACCCACAAGAACCTGATCTTCCTCACTATTGGCAGCCAGAGGCTCATAATGGCATGTTAGAGGCAGCACAACAAGAGAAGATCAATGTGACACAAGAAAAAAAAAAATAGCCCAGTGGTGTGTGGAGAAAGCATTGTCAGGCTCGCGGGAAGCAGCTGCTTTGTCATCTGTAAGGCTCTGTAAAATACCATAGTCTGAAAAGAATAAAAGATTTTTTAAAATAGCACTGCATTTTCCCATCTTTAAAGATTTGTCACCCACATCATTTTCTCTTCTGCAAAGTTCTCCTCACCATCAAAGCCTTTTAACTTTAATATTAAAGTGACATATCACTTTTTTCCTCTTTCCTTTTATTTGGGGGATGTGGGGGGAGGATTTGAATATTTTCCTTCATTGTTGGATTTATTTTTTTCAGCCTAAAACTAGTGTTGAAATTCTAAGGAGGTTTAGAAGCTTTGGTAGAAATTCAACAACCCTCTGTTTAATTAAAAAAAAAAAAATAAAAACTGTGATTTAAATCTCTGTCACACTGTGTGAGGGAATTAACCTACTCTTTTCAGGTGTTTCATTGGAAGTCTTTCTGCAGGTAAAGCAGGATTAGGCACAAAGCTCACTTTGAAAGCTCTCTTTCAAAGGTGTTGGGTCTGATTGTCTCCCAAACACCTTCCTCCAGCATGGACTGCCATCCTTTGGTTGGTAGAAGGATACAGACTTTCTCCTTCCATTTGTCAGTTTGAGTCTGGATGAGTCTGGCAGTTGATGTATTGGAAAAACACCAAAGGCCTGACTGTGGCTGATATGAGCCATTTTGTAACCCTCCTACTAGGACCTGAGAGGAAATGGTGATTGGTGGGTTTACATTTAAGGGTAAATGACTGTTAAAGCAGCATTCAGGTCCTCACCCAGATACCAGGGAAAATTATCCTGATGCAATAAGCAGTGTAAATGACTCAGTGAGCAAACTGTCCCCACTGGCAAACAGGAAACAAATGGCTTACCAAGGAATATTTTTATTAAATGCAGAAAAATAAAATGCCTCTAGCAGGCAGATAAACAGGGCAACAATAAGTCATTCTCAAAGCACAACTGTAATTTATAATCTTTTCTTCCAGAGAGACACCAGCCATGACAGCTGGACGCCTTTCCCCTTCTCTGCCAGCATTCACCAATGGTGTGGCATTTTAAAGCTTTTTAAGGCCAGTCTCAGCTGAGCAGGCTGGGTGTGGGTGGCCCTCAGCTCTGCTCCCACTGCTCCATCATTCACCACCTCCCATCAGTCTTTTCTTATCCATGGCCATGCATGTGTGTTACCTACACAGCATAGGGACACCTCTCCGCTGACCCTTCTGTGGGGTGCAGAGGACTCGGCTGAAGATGCCAGTTCTGCTCGCTGCTTTCTGACAAGCCCACGAAAGAAAGCAGATGTTACCCATCTCTGAGAGCAAAGGCAGATTGCAAATGGTCTTGGGAGCATCAGGATGTGCTGATGGCTTTCCCATTTCGCAAGAATAGTGACTTCTGGGTGGGGGATGAAAAGGAAGCAGGCAGGGGCAAGGGGAGGCAGAGCACATGGGAGTTGGTCCCCTGGCAGAAGTGAGAACAAACAGTCATGTCCAGATGCTCAAGTGGAGTCAGGATGCTGAAACTTGAAAGAAAACAAGAAAACTCAATTAGTGCTATATTTATTCTTTTTTTGCAGGTCTGGGTCTGCCCAGGGAATGGAAATATAGCCTACACAAAGCCTAAACAACATAGTGTTTTATCAAGGGCAGAATGAAAAAATAATTTAAGGCTTCCTTATTTCCAATGGGAAAATCATCCCTGTCTTGTACTGCAAGTACATCTTGGCGAAAAATGCTGCTACTGACAAGAGCTCATGCAAAATTTTGAAGGAATGGTTCTCATGATCCTTAAATATTAACTTTATGGGACTCAGTTAATGTCTTTGCTGCAGAGAAATGTAAGGTTGATGGAGACAGGACTGGCGAGTTCGGAATCAGCTCTCAAAACAGCAGAGAGTTCTCTAAAGCAAATAGCATCATTATCAATAAAAATGACATTTCATTTACTGCAGGTTTTGTAAGAATGCCTATTCTGTTCACAGAAATCTGCTGTTGATTGGAAAAGCCAGCAGTTTTCAAAGCAGTGACAAAAATTACCTGCCATTCTCTGTGTCTAGCATTTACTTTTTCCCCTTCGTTTAGCTGGCTTGATAGCAACACTAATTTAATTAAATTACTGCAGTCTGCCCAGGCAGAGACAAGTTATATCAATAAAAAGTTGGTTATATATATAGTTGGTATGAAGTATACCCACATCAACATGGTGGTTATATAGATTTTATATATTTATATTTCTCCCACAATCACTGAGTAGAGGAAAGCCTTCTGAATAAACAATAGCTATAGTAAGCATGTACAATAGTTGGTAAACTTTTATATCTGCTCAATATGATTGCTAAAATTGAGGTGAAAGATGTCTTCTGGGCTACTAACAGTCAGAAAAGTCTTTAAGGTAAAAAATTGTATTTTACTGGTGGATTTATTTTAACTTCAAAGCTAGACAGATTTCAGACAGTACACACTGACCAAATGACACATTCAGTAGTTCCACTTTGACTGCGGCCATTACAATACTGCTTGATCCTGTCACTCTTATTCCAGAGATAATTCCTTTTTCTTTTTCCAAGCAGAACCAAAAAAAAAACCTGTGTGTCTGCCTTTTTGTTCCACTTTTCGGCAGCACTAGGGCAGGGGAAATTGGCTCATGATGATGTGAAATAACAAATAAATAGATGTATATATTACAGAGAAGATAATTATCAGTTGATAATCAGATGAGCTGTCAAGGGATATGTAAGAAGGGAACATCTGGCCCTGCAGAATCCCAGGTAATCCATAACTTCTTATTACCTTGTCTCTAAATAGTTTAACTTGTATTCAATATCATTTAAAACTTAATTCATAATAGAGAGGGCACGAGTCAAAGCATTCTTCAAAAACTTGGTCTTGAAATTTTTATAACATCTTGATAAATTATGTAGTTAATTTGGTTGTATTTTCTTTTAAAGTGACAGCAGTGGCTGTTTGAAGCTCTGAACATGCAGTAGCCATTCTCGTGAAGATGAAAGGAGGAGCAGAGAGTACAACTCACCCATTTCAGAGAATGCTCTTCATAGATGCAATCAAAGCCATCCAAGACTTCTTTGTAGAGCAAGTGAGAAATTTTTCAGTTAATGATTCCTGTCTACCCAGTGGCTAATATTGACTTGCTATAAATTGCTATATGCATTTCTTTGAGGAAAAATATGTTAAAATTTGTATATTAAAGTATTTTGGTTTGAAATTTAAGCAAAACCACCATATATTTTTACCAGAGCTGTGTGCTCTAAAGATTTTTAATCACAAATATTTTTGAGATTTTATTTTTGCATCGTAACCAAAAGAAACATTTTTAAAACTTGGATATACTCCCACTTATCTCTTTTTTTTTTCTCCTCAGACAACCGAGTTTTGAATAGTTCGGTTCAATGGACATAAAAGTCACAGATGGAGAAAACTGGCAATGTGATGCTTTGACATGGTCCCATCTTTCTTCTACAGAAGGAGTTTTCTGTAAAATAAATAAAATTCCAAAACACAGGGAAACTATTCCATCTGTTTTGACCTCTTGAAGTGTGCTTAAAAAGCTTGACTACAAGAACACCACATGAGAGAAGCCAAATATCTGAGGAAGAGACAAACTCTGCTCGTTAATAAGTCGCTGTGCTGGAGGAGCCATTGTGCCCTTCTTGCAGAATCATTTCCGTGTGCAATGTATTGCAAACTCACCATTAATATCTTGAGACAGAAGAAAGTAATTACTGTAGCATTTTAAAGCCTCAAAACTTTATGATAATTGTAGTTATTAGATGCTATTGGTCCTAAGTCTGAGACCATGAAAGCTGAAAGTTTGCCCAGTGAGAACCAAAGAGATATGTCCCCATAACTCTGATATAGTACAGCTTTACTGCTACCTTTTTCCAAAGCACAAGTTAGGGACCTTATTAAAGGAAGCATGTAAATTCACAGCTAGGTTCACTTACTTATAAAGGAATAAAACAAGCCTTACTCTTTAACATATTCTGCTATTTGGAAGGTATTGGCAGCCAGTAGATTTTAATCTGAGTTTTCCAGAAAGATGATATCTACTTGATCTCTTTTGATACAGCTCTCAATGGAAATAGATGTTGTGCCAACAAAATCACTTATTTTTATCTTCAAATGATGTCCTGAAAAAGACATGATGTTAAAGGTTTATTTCTTAACTGAGAGAGAGGAAAAAGTAAAAAAATAATAGGACTATTATTCCATAGTCAACCTGAGTCTATCTAACTTTTACCTTCCTCCCTGGTTTAAGACTTTCATTTCTACCGCCAGTAAATTTCAGAAGGTTTATTGTGGTTAGTGTTGGGTACCTCAGCCCTGTTATGGCTGGTTATCTCATTCTCTCAATCTGTTTGATACAACCTAATCAATTAGTAGTTATTTTCCCACTTAGGACCACAGCCATAGTTTCCCCTCTTATACATACATGAACAGACATAAAAATAGACAGCGAACAAAACTCAGGTGACAGACTCCACATTACAGAGATCGTAGTCAGAAGTCTTTTATGCAATAATCAGCAACAACAAAACCTAAAATAATCATAACTGAGAGTGCAATAAATAAATAAACAAATAAAAGATTCCAACACAACAATGACACTCAGGGAGTAAAGAACAGTTCAGTGTTTCTCTCAGGAGAGAAAAATTAAATGCCTAGCTCTGTGAGCAGCAGAGATGATAAAACTTCATTTCCTGCAGATCTGTATCTCAAGTCTGTGCTCTCCTCTGGACACTGATGTCTAAGCAGCATGACTCCACATCAGCTTCCCCCCCCGATGGGGCATGAACCTTCTGCCTCCTCTACCTGACCAACTATTTTCACAAAGCTCATAGGGGTTTATTATTTTTCTTATCTTTACATTTCTGACAAGCTTGGATTAAATCAGCTCACGTGTCAAAATATTTGGGGCCAGCGTTGGCAGGACAACTGATCACCAAACAGACCAATGCAGCATGTTTTCATAATTCCTCTTTGCTCAGAAAAAAACCAAGCTAAAATAAAACCTGTTTGAACCAAAAGTTGGACACACCTATTATTTTCAGGGATAAATAGGGTAGAGGGGAAAGAGACAAACAGTGAAGTGGAATGACACATGAAATTATCAAGAAAGGATTCAAAGAGAGAGATAGAGGTTAGATAGAGATTTGGGGGGAAAAAAAAAAAAAAGAGGAAAAAGCCCTACATCTAATGGGAAAAAAAAAAACCAAACCTGCTGCCATGAGAAAATCAGTTCTTTGGAAATGACAGCAGGACTCTGCTTTCCAGCAGCCTAAAAGAAAAACTCTGCAGCCTCCACCCCACAAATGGTCTGAATCATATTTGCTGAGAGTGAGAAAAGGAATCACAGGCACAATAGGTGCTGCTTATGCCCAAGCTATTCTGTCACTCATCTGTTGGCACAATTTCATCTAAATCATTCTCAGAAAACTTGTGAAACTCACTAAGGAGAAAAAAAAATGGAGAAGAGGCAATGGCATGTGCCGTTTAAATAGCATCTCTCTTTCTTTGAGCTATTCCATGAAAGAAGAGACCAAGAGAGCTGTCTGCTTTTACTCACCAATAAACTAATACTACTAAAGAAAGTAACAAACAACTTTTATGAACAGACATTCCTTTGGGGTAATGGATTTTCTCTACAGGATATGCCCCATCCCTGGAAGTGTTCAAAGCCAGGTTGAATTGGGCTTTGAGCAACCTCGTCTAATGGAAGATGTCCTTGCCCATGGCAGAGGGATTGGAACTGGATGACCTTTAAGGTTCCTTCCAACCCAAACTATTCTATGATTCTATGATACAACTGTGGTTGAATGCTACCACTGCTCACAGTGTAGGTAGAAGTGTTTCCTCCCTGGGCTGCTGTGGTCCAGAGTTTCTCTCTGGCTATTCCACTGTGCTTAACTGCATTTGTTGCACTTGAATCAGAACAAAGGGGAAGACTCTGGAGGACTGGGAAGTGACTGACTCAAATCTAGCTTGTGTTAGTGCCCAACTCTTGGCCTGTATTAAATTAACCTATCTACATAACAGTTAATAATTAAGATCAATCTCATCTAGTTGGATGTTTAAATAACATGTAAATCAGAGCACAACCCTAGTTAGAAAAGGGCCAAACTAGTCCCAAAATCTGTATCATGTTAAGCTTTCAGCAGGTTGAGTTTTAAGGCACAGATCTAGACTGATCTCACTGATATTTTGGAGCAGATGACTAATTCTCTTCCATGGTGAGTCTTGGTACGCCATGCCCAAATGTAGGAGCCCTATTTCCACTTGGACAGAAACGTTGAATTCGGTCTCTCCTCGCATGGAGGGAGAGTGTAAGAAAAGGCCCGCAGTTTCACTGTGATTGCTGTGGTGACAAAAAAGGTGTCCATAAATCCTTCCTTCAGCAGCATGAGCAGACATAGGCAAAGATATAACAGGCTAGACATGAGCCCAAGTGGATCTCCTGCCTTTGCCCACTGAAAGGAAAGAATGTGGTACTTATAAGCTGTGTCCTCAATGATAGGTAGGCACCTCCCTTGTACCAGCCTCAGCAAGCTACACAGATATTTACCTATATGACTCTCTCTAAAGCTGTAGAGACAAGATCCTGTAAATGAGATAAAACCACAAACCCTATTTAAAACAAACAAACAAACAAACCAACCAACTCCTACCTATTCCATCCATCTCTAACTAAAATTTACTACCTTGACACTAAAGCCAAAATTTTACCAGGGATTTGAAGACTGAACTAAATCAACCTCTCTTCTGAAGATACCTAGTAAGAATGGTGACATCTAGTTCTTTCAGCATTTATCTACTCTTGAAAGAGTTTTTTACAGACCAAAGAAATCAGGCTTAACTTGATCTCCCTCCTAAAATACTTCAAAAGCTTTGCCCTGGATCAAGGCTTGGTGACCTGCTGCAGGACTTACACCACCTCAGTCCTCTGCTTGCCAGGACTGGCAGCACCAGCCTCCTCAGGTCATTCCTGTGACTGCAGCCTGCCTCACGTAATCCTGAAAAACACTCCCAGGACATGCTGAGCAGGGAAATCATACTGCACAGCCCTGACTCATTTACACACAACAGCTTCCCAGAAAACATGAGGCAACTATTGGAAGAGTGAGCCCTTGTGAGGTTGAGTATACGGCATATCTCTCAAGCTTTACTTTCATCCTACTCTTGATGCTGTGGGGCTCTGCACTTCATCAGAAAAAAATGCTTATTAATTATTCCACTCTAGGAACTCCAACTGATTTAAAGGAGAAAATGTACCCTTTGAAAAAGATCTGATGGGAATCTTCTCTTTCAAATCTCTCCTCAAGGCCTGCCTCTGCTACAACATCTATCAGCCAAATAATGATCCTTACATGTTAACAGCAGTCAGGGACAATTCACACCTCTTATTAAAGGTGTTTTGCAATGATTCATAAACACCACACTAGGCCCACAGATAATTTATATCATCTTGTGGTATCATTCTCACCTTCTTTCCTTCCTTACTGCCTCCTTCATCTTTAAACTTATTTGTTGTATTTTTTACAGAAACCTGTCCTCCTCTGGCATTGGGGCACCACAAGATGCCAGTCAGACGGCACTCAGCCTGAAGTTCTGCATTGATATCTGTGGGGGTGTCTACTTACAGGCATGTATAAATGCTCACAGGCAAGTCTGTATGTATATATTCATGTGCATATGTACATATAGGAATACACAAATATATGTATATTCACTTGCCTGTGCTTCCATGCACAAAATTATTCACACTTTGTTTACATTTTTAAGTCTTAGAAATCAAAAGTAAACAAGCCAAAATTCTTCTAAGTAAATTTTTAGTATCTGATGAGGAGAATATTTTGGTTTTAAGTGATATTAATTAGATCCCTTAAATATAAGTAATTACATTATTTGAGAAATTAAAAAGCAGGATCAAGTAAGAGTTTACATCTGTCAGACAAACTCTCTTTAATCAAAATGTTCAAACACAAAACTTTTAATACTTTTCTTTCCCTTGATAGTCATAAAAAATAAAAAACTGTGTCATCATTCTAAGTGAAATTTTAAGAGTTGCAGAATCACTGCTTCTTTTACTACTTCTATATACACTGTAGAATTGCTTACTATATGAAAGATGTTTGCAACAAAGTGATAGGTAAAGCATTACAAGATAAGCTAAAAACGGTTTTAGTCTATTAGTGCTAGGGACAGGGGTTGTTTATTGCTATGGATGACAGCCAGCTTTCTTTGAAATCAGTTAGAGCTTTACCACCATGACTTCATCCAGGCCACTGTGCTGGGACACAGACTAGGTCTCAGTTTCATTATCTGGCTTGATTACCTCAACCAGCAACACTGGTGCATGAAAAACACAAACAATAATGAAATATCAGCTCATTATCACATTTGGGCCAGAAATCTTTCAGTATTCTGTCAAGCTCACATGAGCGGGTACCAATGGATTCTGGCCCCTTTTATACAGGTGACTCCAGTAAAGTCACTGGTGTCTTTGAGAGCAGCTTTACTGATTACACAGCAAGCTCCTAGTTCACTCACCAGTGCAATGCACAGTTCCACAGGCTGCTCCCTACACAGAGCCTATTGCAGTCTAGACTACAAACTTCTCCATTTGGACGTCCAACTTCCCATGCTTCCTTAAGGGCCTGTCACTGACTTTTATCCAGTGTGTGAACGTAAAGGACAGGGTAGCACTGCGCAGCCCCATTGAGATCAGGCAGCTGCTTGATAGATTCCTGGTCACAGTTTTGAACACAGCACTGCTTTCCCTCCCCACCTGAACGCTATTTAAAGGTTTCACATCCAGCTGAATGCTACATCCGTGGCAGATTATTTAACAAAAGCAGCCAAGTAGAGCTGAAGAGTATGGTCTGGGGGTTACAATAGAGGTTTGGAAAGTCTTTGGAACTGCCCATTCCCAAACCCATACCTGACAGAGCAGCCTTACTGCTCACCCCTTCCAAAGCCACCCTGGCACCCAGGGACTTCACCCACTCATAGGACTTCAGGCCACAAACTGCAACCAGGAGGGAGGTAAAAGTCTGATGTAGTGCTTTGATCCTATATGGAATTCTCCTCAACAAAACTGAATTCCATAATGCCTGAAAAAAACCACAACTGAGCTCACACTGTCCACACAGCATGAAGCTGTCACCTGCAGGAGAGGCCTCTCTTCACTGCTGCCCTTCAGATTCCCAAATAGCATTTCCCTTTTCAGGTAACAAGGAGCACTCTCAAAATTCACCATTATCGCAGTCCAGATAAGAAAATATCAAGGTCAGAGACAGCCAGTTTGTAAAGCTGTTATGCTAAACAAAACACTATACTATAAGTTAGAATATTATACTAAAAACTTTTCTGCTGGAAAGTCTTTCAACATCTTACTGTACCTCAGAACCAATTTGAAGGTGAGGATTACTCATCACCTTTGGTAAATCAGGCAAACAAATCAGATGTACACAGTAAAATGGCTTTTTTATTAGATCTCAGTTGTCACTTAGACTGAGCAGCTGCTCAGAGGATGGTAGTAGCTGCTGTGGCTGAGACATTGTCATCCTCAGCTCCTGTTTCAAGCCATTTGTGGGATTCTGGAAACCAGTATCAAAAGTACATGGCAGAAATCATTGCAATATGGTCGAAGATAAATAAAAAATGGAACAGCTGCACCAAGTTGATTACTTAAAATATATAAAAGCTATAGAAACCAGGTGTTAGGGAGAAGGTGTTAGGTGTTCTGGGAAGAAAATTGCAAAAGCTGCACAGAGAAAGGTCAAGGCTTACTTTTTTTTACTGTCTTTATTCTAGTTGTCTACTTGCTTCTTGGACCATACAGTTTGCAGTCGAATCTCCTGGCTAAGTTGCGGATTTTCTTTAAAGAGTGTCTCATCTCTCTGAGTAAAATCTGAGCTGGCACCTTGGACACCTGAATCACAAGCCACTCAAATGCCCCTTTCTGTCTCTAGTGACCCAGGAACGAAATTTAAACCCGCAAACAACTTACTACCTTTGTTGAACTGCAGACCAAGTTTTCACACACACACTAAACATTTTGCATAATAAGAGAGTTCAAATACTCTGTTACAATATAGTAGAAAAGCTCCTGAACATAATTTAAACAAGCTTATTAAGTCAGACTTGACATGCCTCCAGAACAACATAAATCAAGTGACATTCCAAAATATGTCCTGAAAAATCACTGCAATCAACAGAAATTACTTCAAAATAACATTATCTGTGCATTTAGGTTGTAACTCTATCCAGATTGAATTAGGTCCTATTGAATATAATGGCACAGACTCACTTTCTTTGCTGTCTCCTGGAATTTGTTTTTTTAATAATCTACAGAAAGGGACAGATGTTAATGTCTTTCTAACTACCAGGCTTTCCATATATCCGTATGCCCATAATTCATCAGCAGCCCAGCCTAAATATTGCTTTTACTGCCAAAAAAATCCCTAAACAAATAAACTGCCCTTGTTCTATGAACTAAAATCATCTGACTGTGTCAGCTTCCATTTCTTCACACCATCAGAAGAAAGAAGAACCACCTCATGGTCACTCAAAAGGAAAACAAACCCCATGGATTCTCCTTCCTTAGAGAGGAATTCAAGAGGGCATAGGCATTCATGAGCCATACAAACTCCTACCTAGGTCTCTCTCTACTATCTTGCAGTTAAGTCCATGTTCACAGACTGCATCTGCCTGTCAAAGGAGTAAGGCATAGGAAAAGGATATATCATATCCCCAATTAAATACTCATGTATAATTTAAAAAATATGTGCAATGCTCTGCTGCAACCAAGGACATGGGAAGAGCATTGCAGTGCTCCCAGGCACATCTTGCCACAGAGGTGGTGAATGGCAAGCCAGGGCTGAGTTCCCCAAAGCCCCTGAAACTGGGACAGGGATGAACACAAAGTGTCCTGAACAAGACCTTGGGGTTTACCACTCACCATCCTGGCTATCCTTTGTGTAGGTTATTGCACAAGGTATTCATTTGAGGGGGAAAAACAAATCTATCAACTTGCAAAAACTGATTAAAGAAATCTAAAGGAAATTGAAGCTTACATCTAGAGTCTCTATGAAAAAAAAGCAATAAATTCCTACCATTTGGTGCAATGCAGTGTATTCCAAGGGCAAGAACTTTTGTTCTTCAGAATTATTTTTATAATGTCACCTCTGCCAGGAATGATTTAAGAGCTTTCAGATAAGGGAATGAATTTCATCAGAGAGATCACCTGAAGTCTCCCTTTAGCTTCTTGATGAATAAAATACCCTCCTCAGCCCTCTTCAGCATCTCTTTGTTACATTCAGAAGTGGGACTTTAAAGCAAAGGAAATTGTGTCTCAGTGTAAAAGACGTCTTTAAAAAATCAAGGTAGTAAACATAAGTGTACTGAGTAGAGATGAGCTTATTGACTACGCTTTAAGCAGCTTTAAAACTATCTTAAACCACTTGTATTCAATCTAGTCCTCTGAATAGCTGTTACTACATAGCACCACTGCCTGCTGCAAGTGAAAACAAATAGTACCTTATACTTTCAGAAAGTGAAGGCTGTTGTAACATTTCAGGTGTCTTACATGTAGGATTGCTACTTGCCATTGTCAAAGGCTAATTGCCATTCCTACTTGCATGTAGGAATCCTCTCTCTTAAACTAATTTATATTTCTTCCAGTGCCAGATACAACAGTGTACCATTTAAAAACATAAATAAAGCTTCAATGCAAATCTCCCTCTCTGTATCTGCTGACTCTCACCCACCAGGCACCTCCTTCTACAGCATCTATCAGTTCTTAGTAAATGTAAATGAAAAAGCGAAGGACTACTGGAGCTGGGAAATAATTTGCAATTCACTCCTTCATCCAACACAAGCAGCTGGTAAAAAAAGAATGTCAGTGGGATCTTCCCCCATTGTAATCCTTCTGCATATCTACAATAAGGAAAAGGAATCCTAAATATTGCACACTCCCAATCATTAGCCACCCAAAACTGCGCTGTGCTGGGTGGCCAGGATCTGGGCTTGCATAAGTCCCTTGGATGAAGGGGATGAACCTGAAGCATCCTACATAAATTCCTTCAGTTCATCTCTAGATATTTTGCATGTAGCTTGTTTTGAATATTCTTTTCTATTCTACCAGGATTTTTTCACTCGGAGATGCTCGATTTGGAAAGATATTTTGTACAAATTTCCATAACCTCCACAGTATTCATAGTCATCCTACTTCTTATATACAAACAGCGGAGGAGCAACATTGTTGCATTAATCTCTGATAAGGAAGGCCTCAGCTCACACAGCATATACATTTCCTAATAGCTTATGCTGAAGAAAGGAACTCAGATTGTCCCAAGTTCGGGGAATACTGGTTTGAACACTGGAGAAATGGAGATTCATCTTATGTGGGGATAAAATTACTTATTCAGCTTAAAAAAAGCAAAGATGTCACATCCAGACAGAGGGTACAACTGTGCTACAAACACTTTAGGGAGAAAACACATGAGAAGAACTTTCCAAATTCACAGACAGTGCTGGCATATGAAGAAAATGGTTACTAAGAAATGAGATTTCCAGCCATCTGGAGACCAAAGTTCTGGAACCGTTTTCCAGAAAAAAAATGTACTAGGAACAAAACAAAAAACCCCAATCAGTTTTCAAAATAGGGCCGGATGTGTTTGCAAAAGAGGATTATTTGGCATTGTTTCTTACAAGAACATCCACCTCAGTACTCTACCTGCTGTTCCCAAGCTAAGGATAACCTACAGACATTTCTAGGGAATCAGAGCACCCAAAGGCTGTTCAAATAAACCACTGGTCACTTCAGCTTTCTATGAGGTACAACAAAACATTATATGCAAACAGTGCAACATACTCAGGAAAATATGTATCTTGAATATTTAATCATGAAGAAGCAGACAAAATGAAAGCTTTAAATGCTCATTTAGGGAAAAGAGCTATCTACAGCGCACAGCATATCGAAGGGCAAGGAATGCAATTAGTGCTCGCTGCTGTATTTCAGGAGTGCATGATCATTTCTTCCTAGCATGTAATTTACATATTAATACTGGAAATGCCATTTGTTTGTTCCTTGCATTGTAACTCTTTGATAAGCACGTGTCATCAATGCATACAAATAAGGAGCTTCCGCCTGTCTGACAGGAAGTACAGCCAGAAGTTATTTACAGAGGAGTCCATGTCAGTGTGTTTCACACCATAATGAATCACCTGCCTCATTAGTGGACACCTTTCCTTCCTCCACACCAAGCAGACAGAGAAAGATCCTGGTAGCAGAACTTGTTCTGCTCACTGCATGCCAGATAGTAATTCAAATCCTTTTGCTATGAGACCAACATACAGATGTGCTGGAATCAAGCCCATGTGCCTCCTCAAGGCACCACCTTGTACTTATGTTCCTTACAAAGAGCATAAGTTAAAACCCATTTTCTAAGAAAATCAAGCCTTGTGAGGGAAAAAGAAAGTCCAAGAGAGGGACAGAGCACAGGTGCTGGAGAAGCCTGAAAGCAAGGCTGTTCAACAGCTCAGCAGAGCCACAGCCTCCTGCTGGCAGAAGGTCTGAGTCACAACAGCCACCACCTGAGTGCTCTGATACAGACCAACCTTTGGTCACACAGTGAGCAGTGGAGAACAGCATTAACTTCATGTATCCAACAGAATGGATATAAGCATAAATATCTTAATATATTTCAGTCAAACTAAAGGTCCACTCATTCCTGTGACCAGTCTCTGGCCATGGCTATCAGCAGATGCTCTTGCCAGGAAACATGGCACACAGAGAGCCCTGCTGACCACTGTCTATCTTCCCAGCAAGCAGGTGTTTGAGCCTGCTCTCTGCCAGAGCTTGTTCTCGATGGCCTTGCTTCTCCAAATTTATCCAATTTGCATTTCTACTTTTACATCTGACACATCATACAGTAATGAGTTCCTGAGCTGTATTATAGGCTGTGTGGAAAAGTACTTCCTCTTGTTTGTTTTAAGCCAGATGTCTAATAGCACCATTACACTGTCCACACTGCACAGGCTGCGAGAGACAGGGAATGATCATCCCCAACCAAACTGCACCACATATATCTCAGTAGTCTCTTTCTCAGGCTAAAAGCCATAACTCATTTAATCTATCCATGTACAGAAGCTATTTCAAATTCCTGGTTAACTTTATTGTCCTTCTCTGTATCTTTTCTAGTTCTACCATATAATTTTTAGACAAAAGGATCAAAAATGAGTTCCCTATTCAACACCCCATATATGTAACAGTGACAAAGGTATTTTTATGCTCTATTCCTTTCCTTATAACTTCTAACGTTCCATTTGCCTTTCAGTTATCAATAATCATTATAACAATTTGTTTTCAGTAAACTATGTATAATAACTTCAAATTGTTGTAGCTAACAGAGCAATTATAATTTCATACATATATTTGGGACTGGTTTTCCCATTACTTAAAATATCTGGGCCCCAGACTTCATCTACCATTTCTATTTTACAGTCAATTAATATCAAGAAATCCTTCTCATGCTCTTTGCAGTTGGTCTGAGTTTTGTTTATTCTCAAAAATTTTGTCTGATCAAGTAGCACTTGTCACCACATCACTCACACCTTCCTCAGATCATTTATGAATACACTAAACAGCACAGAGGCTGGAGCTGTGCACACTCCTCTCTATTGTGAAA
This sequence comes from Lepidothrix coronata, assembly GCF_001604755.1. Taxonomy (NCBI): domain Eukaryota; kingdom Metazoa; phylum Chordata; class Aves; order Passeriformes; family Pipridae; genus Lepidothrix; species Lepidothrix coronata. The sequence goes on from NW_016690184.1 coordinate 6,714,375, forward strand.
TAGAGATCATTTACTCTTACCTTGTCACTTCTTTTATATAGCCAATTATTAATCCATGACATCTTAATCTCATCAAGAGTCTTTGGTTAAAAGTATTGTTGAAAGTTGTTTTTAATTTGTTATTAACTGCATCACCCCTTCTCATAATCTTCAAAGAACTAGAATAGATCTGTGAGGAATTACTTCAGCCTATGAAATCTCCTTTGACTCTTTTCCCTTGTGTTATATTTCAACCTATCTACTCTTTTCTGTCATTTTTTTTACATCTTCTACGGATTTGTCCAACACAAAAGTCAGAGGTACCATTCTGTGGTTCTCTGAATTCTCTCTGCAACCCTTTGATAAAAACCAGTGTTATATTTGTCACTTCCTAACCATCCAAAAGAAAAAAACATTTTAAACAGTAAGTTGGAAGGTACAACTAATTGTTCAGCAAATTCAGCCCTGGGTTCAACAGGTACATACTTGTCTCATAGTGCCTAATGTCATCAGTTTGATTCTTCTCTTTCCACTGACTTTTCTAAAACTCTTCTGGTGTCATTTCGTACTGAGACAGTTCCTCAGACTTGCCTCTTATGGTAGGGCATCTTGCTCAATGAATGTCAAATGAAAATAATTAATTTTAAGCTTAGTTCCTTGGGCTCTCTGTAATTCTCTCCTGCTGAACTTGAGTTGTCAATATCTTCATTCAAAATCACTTGCTCTAGTTCATATCTCTCATTTTTAGACTTTTATTACTGGTTAAAAAGTACTCATATATATATATATATGAGGTTTTTTTCAGTACCTGTGAACTTGAGTTTTCTGTGTCTCATGCTTTAATGGATTTTGATTTTTTAATACTGAGCAGTGAAAAAAGAGACCTTATTTGCCCACACATAATTAGCTATACAGCCTCATGTTTTATAGCATCTTATGCCTAAGTATAAGAAAATACTCCATCCCAGAAGATCTAACCATCTCAATGATGAAAGATAATAGCACAAAGAAAAAATTCAAAACAGCTAGTACTTTTATTCTTCTGTAAATTAGATGTTCCCTCCCCCCAAAAACCCACTGTATTTAAATTAGAAGACTAGACTATATTATTTAGGCATAGTCTTAAATGAAGAAGGAAGATTTATGTTTCTGCTCTGGGTTTATCATAGGTCTCTGTACAAACAGCAAATGTTCAATGTCATATTTATAGTGCCACATGCTGTGATTTTTCCTGTCTGAGAAACTCCAGGGAATATGCCCTCTGCTCATCTGCAGTTGTAAAAGTATTTAAGCTGCCATTTGTACAGTGAGCCAATAGAAGGGAATGAAAGCACTAAACCATCCTTTTAAAACCACCAGCATTTCAGTGCTCACTTACAAAAAAGAAACACAGCATTATCTCTCTCCAGTGACACTTCTGGTTTCACAAGATATCAACATTAGCTATTGCTTTGATGATGAAGCTGACAAATGTTTCTGTTCACAGTTCAGCATTCCCAAACATTTGTCACCAGCATTTGCTTCTATTTACTTGTAATAGTTTCTAGCAGCATTATGACTACACCTATTAACTCTAATGGTAATTTTATCCAGGCCTTTTAAAAAATAAGATGGTGATCTTTTCAGACATATTTACGATCATCTGTTGACAAACTTCTGACTTTAAACAGGCCTACTTGGATATTTTTATTTGATATAGTGTTGTATAATACAAAGCATTTTTAATTGGGCTCCCTCAGGAAATCCACATGGGGTTGTGTTCATCCTCAGCTGCCTGGCTGCTCCTTGCCTCTGATGCCCCAGGCAGTCAACCACCAAGCTGATTAACCACCTGACTCACCACCCAGGCATCAACAACTCAGAATTACTGTTCTGCTCATCTCTTACCCTGCACACCTCCAAGTATCTGACAATAAAGAGTGGGAGGGAAAGCGTATATAAATGCACAAATACATACACATATATGTATATCTGGGGATACCGAAAAAGAAAGTTCATCAAGGAGTGCATTGGTTATAGCTCACCAAGGACAAACTGTCTGCACACCTTAGGAGCAGGAACACTGAGGAAGCTTGGTGTTTTGCTCTAAGGGAGACCTGAAACAAAGGATGGAGTGGCACAAAGGTGCTGCAGTCATGCTATGTCTAAACCAATGCACATATGAAACAAAGGATGGAACAACACAGCATTGTTGTGATTATGCTCCATTGAAAACAATGCAGCTAATGGAAACTATGCCAAAGAATGATCCAGATGGGAATCAAAAGTTGAACTTTACTTCATTAACTCAAAAATACATAATAATCTTTATACTCTACCCTACACATGCTAATGATTAAAGACACTCAAACTCCACCTAAACATGAAATAACATCAACCGTAACTTTACCTTTTCCCCTCCCTCAAAGAAAATAATATAAATATAGCTTAAGTGGAGAGGGAGATCAGAGAAGGCTCCATCATAATTACTGAGATCAGCTGATGGGCTGAACCTGACTTCTCCCCCATAGGGATGCCAGTTGGGTAAGAGCTTTTCTGTATATCACTTCAATACTGAGAGGGTACTGAGAGGGTACTTCTGCTACCCAGCTGCTGATATTTGGGAAGAGGAACCTCATTTTCTTTGTGAAGAACATTGGATGAAATAAACTTACAGGAGAAGGCTGAAGGTGGGGAAAAGGGCCCCCGTTCTCAGTGTCTCATCCCTCTGCAGTATGGGCAAACAACAACCGAACCTGGAAAATTCTGAGAGTTCATAGAGCTACCACATTGAGCAGCACTGGGGAAGCAACACCATGTACTGGGATGTCTCACCTAAGTAAATGTTCCTCCAGATATGAGTACTTGTTTGTGACTCATGTCAGCCCAAAAGCCCCAGCTGCCAAAATCTATGATCCTATCTCACTGCTAACCTAAATGGGACTACTCAAACAGCTAAGGACTAATTGCACAAGAAAGGATTGCTTGATGAGGTTCTTAGATTTGCATGTGTCTGGTCAAATCATCAATTAATGCAAACTAGCACAGCTTCAATGAAATTAGGTAAGTTATGTGTAAGGTCTGGCTTCTACTATTTGTGTATTTCAGAGGGAAGGTAATAGAGACAAAGAGATTTTGCATGAGACAATTATGTCTCCACTAACATACCACCAATAGATAAAGTAGGCTGGTAAGGCATAATTTATTTGGATTTTCATTACATTCTTCTTAAGGCTGTTAAGCAAACTAATTAATGATGGGTTAAATGTCAATCCCATGTGCTGGGATTTGAAACTGATTTTAAAATGACAAAGGCAGAGATTTTAGGCATGCAAACGGTAAGAATTTACAGGGAGCTGTAGAGGGGCAATACTATTTAGTATATTTAAGTTGTTAGTAAACAATCACAAGATGATTGTCTGGAATTCTTCGGATGACAGAAAAATGTTGAGATACATCAAGTTTGAAGCAGGTTTGAGGAATTAAAAAGGATGTAAGTACCTAAGTAGGTAGCTATCATCTCTGTCTAAGACAAAGTGACACTGGAATACCCTCCTCTTAGTAAGAGCAAGCATTGTCTGTCACCAGCAGTCCTGTCCTTAAGAGCAGCTCAAGCAATTTAAAACAAACCTCAGCTGATAAGTGGGAGAAGCCCATCTCCTTTCACTGAAAGCATCAGTTTTTGTGGTCATTACTGAAACACGAGTCAACAATGGAGCACCTCTCCTATGAGGAAAAGCTAACAGAGTTGAGATTGTTCAGCCTGGAGGAGAAAAGGCTCCAGAGAAATCTTATTATGGCTTTTCAGTACTTAAAGGGGACCTATAAGAAAGACAGAGAAAGACTTCAGTAAGGTTTCAGTAGGGTAGTAATAGGACAAGGGATGATGGTTTTAAACTGAGAGTAGTTTAGATTAGATGTTAGGAAGAAATTCTTTACCATGAGGGTGGTGAGGCACTGCCAGAGGTTGCACAAAGAATCTGTGGATGCCCCATCCCTGGAAGTGTTCAAGGCCAGGTTGAGTGGGGCTCTGAGCAACCTGGTCTAGTGGAAAGTGTTTCTGCCCATGGCAGGAGGGTTGGAACGAGATGATCTTGAAGGTCCATTCCAACTAAGCCATTCTATGATTCCATTCCCTTCCCCTCTTCTCTCTACTTTCCCCTACTATAAAATCTCTCTGGGCTGGACCACAACTGTTGCACATCTGTTCACAGAAACCCTTTGCAACTGTAAGTGTTGATCTAGGAGAAGCAGCTGAATGTACAGCTGAGTCACAACAGTTCTTTTATCAAATTTTCTCATGGCTACTTCACATTTCAGGCACAACAGCTTCAGAAGATGAAGGAGTCTTGCATACCAGCATTTATACAAAAAACTTTTCTTCCTCACTGCCCTTGAGTCTTGTATATCTGTGGGAGATGTATGGTATATAATAACAGCAGTGCTGGGGAAGTTCAGTCAGTCACAGCTTACCCACACAGGTAAATGCATTTTATTAACTGTAAGCTTTTATTTTCTGTCTTGAGTTCACAGGAACCTCATGTGACATTTTTCTAAGGAGAAAATGGAATTGAATGATCTTCCAAGAAAAAAAACAAACATAAAACTCACTATTAATTCAGCTCTATAAAATGCAGAACACAGGTCCAAAAGCCAATTTAAAATCTTCAACATAAGATCAAAAAATACTACAAAGGGGTGTAAGTATTTTTAAACAGGAAGATTCTCTTCAGGAGTCAAACTACTTCACAAGTTGACAACTTTCTATGTTCATAACCAGCATCTTCCCTTTGAAGGAACTTTTCACATTGAGATCTTATGGAATAACTCAACGCTACAAAACAGAAAAGCACTATAAATTATGCTTATTATTTTGAGAGCTACAAAAATACAGTCACAGATAAAGATCTCAAGATGTGCATAGCCTAAAAAAAATTACTAGTCCCTGCCTTACAGAATTCTAGCTGATATATAAGTGGACAAAAATGTACAGGAAAGCAACGTGATAATAAGGAAAGAGAAACCCATTAATTAGTGTACTGTTTTGTGGGGTCATATACAAAGAAATAGCAGGTCAACCAGGTATTTGTAAAAGGTCCCCTTAAACCAAAGTGCGGTTAAATTTGAACAGGGATATTTGAAAAAGAATACATGCGCTGTCAGCACATGCCAAATGCAGCCTCATTATCTGAGAACAACAAGGTAGAGAAAGAAGGAAAATTCCAAATTTAATCAATGATAGAGTTTTTTTTTTAAAAAAAAGTATTGGTAAGTAAATCAGTCAAATGGCTGAACCATATGAATATAAACATACATTGAGACACTGAGAGATATCAGCAGAAGAAAATTCATAGCATTTTAACATTCCTGTGATATAGCAGGCAGTAGGTGTATTAACTTAACTAAACTTAAAATTCCAAACACATAGCAAATGCAAAGCTCAGGTTCTTCATAAAATCAGACAAGAAGTGGTGTTTAGACTTCTCATTAGGCTTCTACACAGAAGTGAATTTCACACGAAATTTATATCATGTGCATACATCCATTTCTCTTGCATGTTTGTACCCACTGCAGAGAACTTTGTGGATGACAGAGCTTCCCAAAGACATAGGTGCTTTGCAGTTAACTTGCAAAACACATTCCTAAGTTTGTGCAGAACGTGTGGCGAAATCATGGTGTTATTTCTTTGGCATCAGTTAACAGCTCTCTGGAGCAAAACACACAGTTATGGTTGCTCATGATACCCATCATACCAGTAAGTTGTACTATGGATAAGTCAAAGGCATGAAGTTATCAAAAGACAAATAGCAGCTATTTAGACATAAAATAAGAAAAATTTCATCCTAATTAGTTAAAAATAGAAAGACAAAAGTGTAAGCAATAAAAAAATCTCAAACAATTGTTGTGAACTCTACTATTGTCTTTAGTACCTTTTCCTTTATTTTCACATTGCACTTTAAAAATTTATTTTTTTTATAAAAGGGTGCTGGCACTTCAGAAAAAAATAAATGATCTGGGGCTATTTCCATGACTCCTGGAACTTACCTTATGGGATTAGCTGCCCAGACATGACACTGGAAATATGGGTCCTTCAAAAGAGAGTATACCTTTATTCAGGTCTAACAGCATGATATATTTGCTGCTTGGAAGGAAGGATTTGTTCAGTGACACTATTGCAACCTGATTATGTGACACTGCGAGGTACCAGGAATAAACAGACATCAAAGACAGCACCACAAATGGAAGAACAGCTGAAAACTTCAGAGACACTGAAAAAAAGGGGAAGAAAATTTATGGAAGAGACCTAACCAGCATGTGTTTCCAAGTAACGTGTGCCACAAAAGTGGAAGGATTGTCAAAGAAGAAGTTTAAGTCTGACAATCTTTTAACTGTGAAGAACTGGATGCATTTCACAAGTTTTCCATTAACTTGGGCAGATAAAACTACAGCGTGAAGGAACTTCACCTTTCATGCAAAACTGTCACTTGTGGCTGGCTGGCCCAAAGCTGGACACTCCAGGGCTGGGCAAGCTGTTTTGCTCTTTTCCAGCACCCCTGTCCTACAGAAATGTCTTAACAATTAAGTCAGTCCCATTCAATTTTAGCTAACCTTTAAAAAATATGTAAATAGCAGCCCCTTTCCTTCTGTCCCTCTTCTCTTCCCATTAACATTTGCCAGAGCATACCTTCTGGCTAGGACACTCACCTAGGTGGTGGGAGGTGTTTAGAATTCTTTCAGGTGGAGAAGGGAATTGAATTGCATCCTGTGTGGAGTATTCTGCCCACTCAGAATTACACTACAAAGATTATATGTAAGGAAGTCGCTTCTACTTTCTCTAGTTATGTCTTATAAGAGATGACTATTGTTCCACCTCTGAAGAAAAACAACTTACTTCAGTGTGTCTGGAAAGAAGCACTTTCCTGGAGGCACAGGTTGGATAACTATGAGTCCAGGCAAGGATGAGGATGTGAGATGGAAGGTTATTTCCCATTGCCCCTCATAGGGATTTTGAGACAACTTTCCCTTCCAAGTGCTGACTGTGAATTCCTTGTGAGGCATCCTTGAGGGGCAGAGGACAGGCAATGTAAGGTTCTCTGCTGTGGATTCCTGTGTGGCAGTAGGAACTTTAAAGCTGGACCATACGCAGTGACACTCAGTTCTCCAGCACCCAAATCTGTTGGTGGACCTGGACCAGTGCTCACGTCACTGTATGGTATCTCCTGGAGAACCCCTGAGGTTGGCATTGACACGCTATGAGTAGAGTGTACAGAAACCTACATTACTGCTGCTGGTGCCACATGGGAATTGAAAAGGATTTCTGTCACTGCTGGGACCAGGCAGTCTAACATTCTTTGTGAGCTCTGTGTTTTCTTTCTTAAAAAACATTAGGATAATGATGTTTAATGCTTCCTGATTTGCATATAACTAACCTACATTGTGTGGTAATTTTTGCCTTATTTTCTTACATTTTATTTCTATTGTTGCCATAGTCTTTTGAGACTTGCCATCCATGCCCTGAGCATTAAAGAACTCACTAAGATGCCACTTATCTTAATTTTCTTTTGACATATTTCATATACAAAGTTCCCTGCATAGTGACAGGCTCAGTATTGTTAAAAAACAGCAGGAGGAAAACCCAATTAAACTTCCAGTTTTCCACCAAGCGAGGCACATATGCAATATGCTTGCCAGTTGACCTGCTCTGTCCTTGCCTGTACAGGGCATATCTACAAGAAGATTCTCCCCTGGGGGCACAGCCTGTCCCAGCCTAAAACTCTGCTACCTTTCTGCAGAAGGGAAATATAAATAAAATATATCCATAAGGGCTTTCTTCACCTCAAATTTATATATTGAATTTACATTAAAGGGTAACATTTCAGAAGGCTCTCTAGACCTCTGAAAGCTGCCTGGGCTTTAGGTTGCAGCTACTTTAAACACACCAAAAGAGTTACAGTTTACCACATTGTTCAGACTATTTTGGTATGTAACTCCTTCATACATAGGTAATAATTTAATATTCACACATGCAGAAGGAAGACTGGACAGATTTATGTTCATAGAACTGGACTGCTCCTTTGCCATCCCATCTGCTCTTCAAAATCAATCACATTATGGAACTCTCCATGTGATTCATAGGGAACCCAAACTCTGATTTATAGCAGACCTGGGGTGCCATTTGTCTCCTACCACTTCAGCTGTCCAGAAGCTCAACACTTTTAGCAAGCAAGTCTTCTCCATTTCCTCCATACTCAAAGGAATATTTTTTGATACAGGTATCTTTCTGCTCAGTCATTCATCAGCACCTCCTGTTTCAGAATGGGCTGAGTCATTTTCTGTCTTTTTCTCAGTCAACCAATTAAGAGCCTGGATCACTTTCTTACTCAACAGGTAATTTCAAAGCAATTAACATTAGAACAGATGAATCTTATCCTCAGTTCATCAATTCAGGTACTATTTTTGTGTCAGGAATGACACTGTGACATAAATCCCAGAGAACTGGGGTAAAGTAATACTCCTCTGAGATCTGGCTTCAGCTGGGATAGAGTTAATTTTCTTCTTGGTAGCTTGTACAGTGCTGTGGTTTTAGATTTAGTATGAAAATAATGTTGATAACACACTGATATTTTGGTTGTTGCTTAGTGTTTACCCTAAGTCAAGGACTTCTCATAGAACAGATTCTCTGCATTAACGAACAGTCGAAGTATTGCTGATGGCTATAAAGATGAAGAGGAGAGACTTCTTGAATGTGTATGACAGACATGGAAATTTGAGAATCTTCAGGACAATGGACAGTTTCATCTTATTCAACAGTGAAAGAAAAGCTGAATGTCTCAGGCTTTTCAGATTTCTCTCCAGAACAGTTCCATCTGGAGTGTTTTAACTGCAGAGCAAACAATAACATTCAGAACTATATAAATTCTGTCCAACCAAATGGACAATGGACAAATCAGTTGCCTCAGTTGGAAGCTTTAAATGCATCAACAAAAGCGGCTTTGCTATCTGAATTAAAGAACACAGTCACTCAACCCTTGCCTTCCTTTGGATTGGAGGACAGCAAACACCAAACTTTGGGCTGCCAAGCTTTCCTGTGAACAGCCACAGTAACAGTGCCACCAGTTTCTCCTTTACAGTGAGTTCCAGTCTTGCCAGTGCATCACAGTTTGGAATTGCTCCAGTTTTTGAGAGCATGTCTGCTGGTTGTAATCCTCCTGCATTTGGAGTGATGCCCTTGCCTGGCAATTCTTCCGTGGTGAACTCTTCAAGCAACACTGTGCTTACAGCCTTTGGAGCTTTTAATGCAGCAATAGCAACTTCTGCCTCATGTTCAAGCAGTACTTTATTTGGACAGACTGACAGTGCCTCAGGACATATCACATCAGTGTCTTCTGCAGTCACAACCATTACTACATCAGAAAAGTTATTTACACCAAAGAGTATGTGAAGAGTTGAAACAATTTGAAGCAAAAAAGTTTACAATGAGAAAGATTCCTCTTAAGCCACCACCACTATAACTTTTAAATGTTTCAGACTTTTTAAGTTTATTTTGAAATAATGTGGTTTTGTAACACCTCTGATAGCTCAACTACACAATTTTGTGGTTAAGTAATGAAATAAAATGTTTCAGTTTCAGTTCATTTTTGTTTCATCTCTAAGTCTTCTGCAATAGTAAACTCTCAGGGAAAAAAAAATTAGCAAGCCCTGGTTGGATGATGCTTTGAGCAACCTGGTCTCATGGAATGTGTACCTGCCATGGGGGGTGGAACTAGACGATCTTTAAGGTCCCTTCCAACCCAAACCATTCTATGGTTCTAGGACTTTTTTCAGTTCCCCATGCTCTGCCAGTGAACGGGTGCACAAGAAGGCAACGAGGCCAGGACAGCAGACCCAAACTGGCCACAGGGATATTCCATACTACAGAATGTCATGCCCAGTATATAAACTGGGGAGAGTTAGTCAGGAGGGGGAGGTCGCTGTTTGGGGATGGGATGGGCAGCAGTCAGTGGGTGGTAAGCAATTCTGTTGTGCCTCAGTTTCTCTTGGGTTTTATTTATCTCTCTCTCCTTTTCAATAAAATTTTTATTCTTATGATTGTTATTGTTATCATGTTTATTATTATTATTAATGGTTTTGTTGTTGTTATATTTAAATTTATTTGAATTCTTAAACTGTTCTTATCTCAACCCATGGGGTTTACCTTTTTTCTGATTCTCCTACCCATCACACAAAGAGAGCATGAGGGAGTGAGAGACAAGTTGTATGATTGATGTCTGAGGTTAAACCACAACAGAGCCAGGAGTCCGAGAGTCCTAGGTATTAATCTCCATTCCAACAATATTCATGCACATATAACTAGAAAGCAATCAGATAAAATGCATGAACAGTGATAGGAGCCACACCTTTCTTCCAAACTGTGGCTCTTACCACTACCCAGTAGTGTCAGGTCCCTTTTCCTTTTGTCCCTAGCAGCTTACACTCCTGGATAGCAGCAGTCTGTCTGCAATGGAACAACTGCAGACAGCATTTTCTTAGAGTGGTTACTGGCCCAGTATAAGGACACTTTCCATTTTGCCTGGCTGAAAGCTTAATTAGGACTAAAAGGAAAAGCATCTCTATTACTTCCCAATAAGCACACATTTCCTATCCAACAGCTCATCACCTGAGCTCATGAAACAGTTTTAGGATGCAAATCCCACTCTCACCCCAGCATCAAGAGGATGGTAGGCAGTGAGACAGTTCTGTTTCCAAAGGCTGTTTCAATGTATCTTCATGGGCTGTCTATTAATAACACCAATCCTAGATACCCAAGGGTACCTATTAAATTCAGAAGGAAATTAAGTACATAGCATGAACTTACAAATTGTATTTCCAGAGCAGGTACTTGACATTGGGTCCAGTATGAAACATGATACAGGATTTAGGTGTCTAGCCTGTTCATGCATTGCTGAACATCACTTCCCTAAGAGCTGGGAGACATCTTGTGTGGAGATCATAGATAGGTAATGTGTTTTACAGACAGTAAGCGCAAACTGAATGAAAGAAGCAATAGCAACCATGCTTGCAATGGATTGACTTTCATAATTAAGATAGAACATTTCTTTAGATGCATTATTGTGCGGGCAACTTACTGCTCTTCGGATTTTTAAATAGGAATTTCCTTCAGCCATTCTAAAAAAAAAAAAAAGAAAAGGATAAGCACACAAATTTTGGATTTACACACCACCCTGCAATAGACTCACACCATGTATATGAATTTATTTGCTTTTTAACTTAGCATCATTATATGAATAGGAATTTGAAGGGTCTGTGGACTGGAGGTCTATTTGCAGATGGAGGGAAAATAATTTTGATCACTCTTCCAGACAACCTACAGGCAAAGATTGATGAGAGAGACCTACAAAGCACTGGTAATAAACCCTTCCAAAAACAGAATGTTAGACAGCTCACTGCAGTACAATCTAAGAAAGATTAAGGCAAAAAATAGCCTTTAACACTTTTCAAGATCCTGCTGCACCAGACACAAGCTTTTCCTCCATCCTGCCCAGTGGCTATGCCTACAACACTGTGAAACCCAAATTCTCAACCTAGCTGATTTGCTGGGAATAGTGAGATCATATTGGCATTACCACAGCCTAGATACTCTGCTCCTCAGCAAGAATGGCTCCTGCATCATCCCAGCTGTCCTGCTCAGGAAACTGCAGCCCTTCAACTGGGCTATCTGGCAGAAGATTGCTTTGTGCCCTGTGCACAGACTCTGTGTTGCGGGAAGTATAGTCACTCATATGGAAAAGGAAAATCATGTCATGCCAGACCAAGCTGCCAGCCCACCACAAACTCTCTTAATATCAGAGAACAAGAGGTCCTAAAAAATGTATACACTGGGGAAATCTTCCTGGAGGTATCTCCTGGATGGGAAAGGACAGAATCAACCAGGATTGCTTAACGGAAATGACACAGTCCCTTACTAAGTTCTCCTCATTTGAACTTTCTCTTGCTCCTGGAAACTTGATATGAGTTTTATTAACCCAGGGCATAACAAAGGAATAGCTGAAATTGGAAACCAACATTGGCATCAAGGAATGCCCACAGAGAAGCATTTCTCAACCTACAGTCTAAATGCAAAATATACATTACCAAAGAAAAAGGGACACTTTTCCTATTATGCATTCAGAATATGAGAATTGCGCTTCAAAGGCCTGAACGTGTTCCTAGCAGAAGGGAACACAGTTCTTTCACCTTCAGGAAGTAAAGCAGTCATTTGTGCTGAAACCTTTCAGCTGGGAAGCAACTGTTGGAGTTATATCAAGTATTTGACTAAGGATACAAAAGCACATGAACCCCCATTCAATATTTAAGTGACAATGTCTGCTCATGCAAATTGTATCCATCAAACTCACTCCCAGATTTTGTAAAGACATCAAGAAAAATGTCGTGTTTTGTGGAGTTTATAACTTAAATATTTACATACCTTGTTTTGTACTTTTACTCCAAAACCTTATAAACCAGGGTTGTTTGTATGTATCAGTGTGAAATCCAAAACCAAGACAGCAGAATCAGCCTAATACCCCTCTCACCAGAACATCACACCTGCATTAAAATAATGGCTCAGCATAAAAGAGGGCCTAAAATTCTGAACAGATCAAAATTACAAGTATAATGGGGTTTTTTTACGTATATATTCCTGTTTAATTACTTAGTTTATCTATTGACACTGACAAACAGCACACTTTATCTAACACATTTGCTGAGTTACCAGAGTGGGAAAAACCATCTGGAATCAGTTTTACTCTGTATGTTCACATTAATAATAAACTATTCAACTGCAATTTTCTCTGTGCAGGGGATATGTGCCAGTTTTATGTTTGAATCACATGTTTGTATTTGTGATCCAAATGCATCAAGAGACAGACACAAAAACAAGCAAACACAGTCATTCTCTTGCAAACTCTTTAAATCCTTTCATTGGGCACAACATGGGCTACAGGCTCTAGCTGTACCCGAGGTAAAGTGTGGCAAATCTACATGGGAATGGATATAACTGTTTTACATAAAAGTATTTCTAGCTTCCAGTTTAAACCTAAGGAAGAAAATGCACATGCAATTTTCAGAGTTAAATCTGTGAAATGTCCTCTTCTTTCCTTTGTACATCTCAGTCTCAGAAACTGCATGGATTACAGGGAAGAGCGTGCTCACCAGGGAGAATTGTTAGCGCTTTTTCAAGCCTCAAAAAACTGGCTACAGAGGGAAGGCAAAATATTATTTCTTCTTGATAAAACATGAAACAGGATTTTAATTTTCCTCTGGCTTTCTTGCTTTTGGCTGATTAATTTGTACACAGATATGTTTATAAGCAATGAAGAACAATGTTAAGTTTATTCAGAACCTAGTTTATTACTCAGGCTAATCCTAAAGCTTTGGAGGAATTAGTGCAGGGACTCAGAAAGGATATTAAAAGACTGTTTTGATGAGTACTAGTCAAAATATTTCTGAAGACCAGAAATCTAGGCATTTTCTTAAGACAATGGAAGAGATAAAGAAAAATTTACTTTCAAATGTTTTAACACTGAAGCATTCCAACAAGTGCTTAAAATTCTGGCTAACTCAATTGAGAATTCCACTGAGAAAAAAACAACTTATTTTTATGCTTAGTAAATGTTTTTACGAACAAGTATTTTAATTAACTATAATAAATTTGTCAAATATTTTACAATACAGTGGACTATTTTATTATTTTATATATTTTTCTTTCACATTTTGCTGAGAGCTCATCCTAGCTTCAGTATTGCACATGTCTGCACAATCATACTAAACATCTTGCTATATTTTTTGGATGCACCCATAAGTTCAGAATCAAACATTAAACATGTAACTAAAATAAAAGTAATATTTCTATTTGTTCCAGAGCCAAACATTTTTTAAGAGATCCAACTCCACTTGCTACAACAACAGTGACTTTAAGTTACATGTCTGCTCCTGGAGAAGAATCTGGCTCCATATATGTTTAAACACTTGTCAAATTCAAACTACATTATGTCCCACCAGAATACTCACAGTACTGTATGAGCTGCTCTATTTTATTTGCAGTTATTTCTTCTCTGCTCTTGCCTTATTGTAACAAATACTGTTCTGTCTCAGTGATTAAAAAAAAAAAAATGAGAAAAAAGTAGAGAAACCAAAGTCTGTATCTCAAGTGATGGTTATTTCCAAAACAGCTCATGTGTGTCTTATCAGAGATGCCTCCATTTGCTCTACTAATCTCCTGAGGATTTTTGTTTGCAGTGAATCAAAATATAACACTTAAATTAAGAGCTATGGTCCACTAAAAACAGTAGTATTTCTAATCAAATAACTTTATTTCAAAATTGAGTACAAATCATAAATGGATTCAATATGCAAGTCTAAATTTTCAAAAGCATCCAAAGATTACCTTAATGGCCCAAATATATTTTTAATTAAATTTAGAAAATCAAATGTCATTGGCTAGCAATGACCAAATATTTTGGTCCTTAAAAAGGCAGTATGATGGAAAACTCCACTATGGAAAACACATATTTTTAGAAACCAAATATCTTTAAAAATCAAGCTGCTAGTAAAAAAATCTTTGAAAATGTGAGAAAAATTAACTCAAACCAACCCAGTAACCAAAGAAATTAGGTGCCAGAAATTAGGTCTAAAGAAATTAGGTTCCAGTTTTTCTCCTCTATGGCATTAAACAGAGGGTATCTTTTGTTTTGAAGTGCTTTTCTTCTCCATGAAGGACACAACCATACTCTATTCTATATAATAATACGAGGAAAGAGATGAAATGATTTCTATATGTATTGTCCTGAATAAATGTTGGGCCATATTTCTAAAGATACACACTAAATAAGTCAACTTTGTCAGTCTTTGATTTCAACAAGAATGTTGTTACCTCTGGACCCTGCCTGTAGTCCAGTATTAAGAACAGTACCTGGGATATAGAACAATCTTATTTGAATTCCTGCTAACTCATGGTTAGAAGAGGTGGAAAGAATACTAGGGGATATTTATCCTATTCAGAAGGAAAACAGAGGTGCAGTTGAACCTTGAGCTGTATTCTCACTGTAAGTAATCTAAGTTTATTCAACTGAAATTATTACTCTTGAATCAGAAAAATCATGGGTTTTCAGAGAAAAGGGAACTTATTTCAGGTAAAACAATTAGATGTCTGCTTCCTAGCTTAGATTTTCTAAAGGAAAGCATAGTCTCTAGACATACCAGAGGATCAGAAGGGTGCATTTTCAAGCTAGCAGACCTACCTGCGGTACTGTCTTAATGGCTAGGAGGAGGAAAGGGGAGAGAGCAAAAGAGAGCTACTCCCACAGATTCCTTTGACAGGGATTTTCTAACTTTATAATCTAAAAGCCAGCTCCCTAAATGTCAGCTAGTCCCCTGGGCTCCTTTATAGTCAAAGGAGAGAAAAAGGCCCCTCCAGAAGGCAGTTCATCTCAACCTGTAGTAGATATCTAAGACAGGTTCAATGAATCACTATCTCATCTCTTTCTTATCCTATGGCTATGAAGGAAATATGACAAGTAACTTTTAGATGTCTGACTTTGTCAAGATGAATTCTGCCTTAGTGTTATTTTTCACTCCCCTCTGAAATGTCACTTGTGGATTTTCTTTACCATTGTGGTCTTTGTGACCTGATTCCCTTTCTTGCCAAGCTTTGTGATGCCTGACCTGACCTCACTCACTGACCCAAGCCAAAGCCCACTGTAAGATCCTCTTTTCTGTGAATGATCTTTGGGTCAGACCTTAACAGAAAAGCAGTATGAGGGCAAAGGCACTCATGAAGGTTATTACAGAAGAGTAAGTTGGTTTAGTCCACCCTCTGCAGGAAAAGTTCTCCCTTGAATCTTTAAGACAGGACCAATGTATTAATTACCTCACTCCAGTCCAGAAGGTTAGCAGTTTTTTGACCTCATATCTTGTGCTGTCATATAAAACTTAATAAACTGGATCAAAATTGTTCCATATGATTGTCATTCACTTCTGGTCAGTAAAAAAGCCAAAGAGATGTGCAAGACTCTCTCTGAAACCTGTATTGGAAGAGTCTTTTTGCAACAGTTGTAATAAAAAATGTACTTTCAGCCTGAATTCTAGAATTCCTCCTATTCTGGAATTCATCAGAAGTTTATTAGATTTTGGCAATATATAAAAATGTTGATGTTAAAGTGTGTTCATGTTTGTCATTGAAGTGAAATCACCTGACTAATTTAAGTGATTTTTTTTTACCCTCTCCTGACAAGAGAACCAGTTCAGCACATAATTAATCAACTATTTCCAGTATCATAAAGCAGTACATAAGAAAGCAATTATAGTGAGGTTGCCTTCAGTGACAATGTATGAAAATTTTCTCAAATTTTCCACTGTAAGATTAACAGCAATGCTCTTCACAAAATTGTATCAAAATCAAGGGATCTTTATCACTTTCTCCTTAGAATTAACAGGTTAAAGACACAGCAAAATGTGCCATTATTGTAATTCCATTATTATGCATTTACTATTATAACGTAAAATACCATAAATATTCAATTATCTTAGTCCAACGAGGAATTTAACACTAAACAAAAACAGTAGCAAAATGAAAGAAAGACCTAAGTTATTTTTAAGGCTACTCTGTCTTTCTCAGAAATGTGGAGTAAATGGATGATTTCAATCTCAAAATGGAGTTCATTTTTCCTACTAGTTCTCCATTAATGAACATTTATGTTTTAAATCTAATCAAATAGCTGTGATACCCACCCTATGATGTATGGGTTTGGGGTTTTTTTCTGCTCTCTTTCTCCTAATCACTATATTTCATTTTAAAACAAATACTTCATTTTCAAAAAAAACCCTGTCTTCTTTAGTTTAAAAGCCCTTTTGGCCTTCAGGGAAGCTCACTATACAGAAAATCCTCAGAATATCCATTCCAGAGCTCTGGTCAGCTTCAAGATTCCATCAGAACAAATTTTAAAGGGACTTTTGAATAATGGATCATACAGCCTAATAATGGTAATATTTATGACTGTAATCCTAAGCAGGGATTACAGGGAGGCTGAAGCCCTCATTTTTATCAGTGCAATGCTAGTATAAATCATGCTTACATTTTGTCTGTGGATTGTTGCTAGGCTTTCCACAGAGTACCAGGATGACACTTGCTATGGCTATAGCATGAGTGGCCTTACTGATGCAGATCCCACAAATGGTGCATCATATTCAACAATGCAGAGAAGCTGTCTATGCCACATGTGATCAGGTGCTCTGCTGAAAAGATATATGATAAAATGCCCACTTGACCTTTCCAGAAACATCATTATTAAAAAAAATGTTGAGGAAAATCAATTTTTTGCTTTTTATTTCTTAAAATGTTAAAATCTTGATTGGAATCAATCAGGTACGTGTAAACCACAATGAAACAAGGTCTAATACTTCAAAGGTGGAAATTTTTGCATCTGTGATCCATCTCCTGGCTTACGGACCAAGGCCTTCAGGGAGCACAACAAATCCACATCATCTTTCTAAATGTCAGTTTTGCTTTGACCTCTGGCTTAGATATCAGAAAAAAGTCACACATAACCACATAAGTCCCTAGTGATTACATTAACAAAAATGTTGAAAAGAATAATTTTGCTGAGTGAAAGTCATCGTGAACTTAGAAAAATATAAAACTTTTTTCCACAGGTACTTTTCCCTGCCAAAACAGAGCTCAGGCAATACATTGCCACCCACTTTAGAAAGCATTTATTGCTCATTGTTGCTTTATGTTAATTTTACTTTGTTTGATCACACAAAGCCCTTTCTGGTAAATGATATGTGCATTTATAAGTAATTTTCAGATCTAAGGATGAAAAACACTAACTAAAAATGTTATCATCATTTCCACTGCAAAAGATTCAGAAAATGTGAACCTTTTTGTTTGAGAGGAATTTAAATTATACACTGGGGCTACAGAATACAGCTTTATATACTAATGTAAAGTCATTACTGAAAATTCCAACACAGATGTAATGAAATTATTAGCACTGAGAAATTACACACCTATATTTTGCAAATAACCCATTAAACCTCTTTTTTAGCAATTCATAAATTGAAGAAATCTTACAGGAATTAGTCTCCAAAAATACAGTCCTCTCTTTTTCCCTGTCTCTTTTTCATATATTTATCATAAGCAGTAATTACTTACGTATTCAAAACTCATTTCTCTGGCCAAGAGAAGGCAGCTGTGTGTCTGCAGGTCATAACCCTGGACTGGAAGGTTATGAGAAGACCCCAGAGCCTTGGTGTCATGAGAGCACCTAACAAAACTTTCCACAGGGCTCACCATTTCTACCCTCCTAGGGTTTGACTAGAGCTGCCAGCACAGGTCTAGGCCCACAGTAACCTGTTCTCCACACTGGAGTTCAGCAGAGGATAAACTTAATAGCCTCTTGCTCACATTGCTTCACAAGAAAGGCTGTAAAGCTGCATGTGCATTACAGATGTGGTTGTTTCAACCTACTCACATGCTGTTCTCATCAGCATGTGATGCCATATTTAATATGACACTAAGTTTGGAGTGTTTTTCATACAGCACCGATAAAGACGTATGAGCGGTGAATTTCAAGTGCTTCCACACAGATGGCAGTGCAGTATGGAAAACTATTACATTTTCCCACACTCAGATAAGAAAGTATAAATGTCAAATATACTGGAGATTTTCCTCTGAGGAAAAGAAAAAGGCAAAAGAAAAAGTTAGAAACCAACATCTTAATGGAGCTCAGCAGCCCCTATTTGTCACTTGTTATACAATCATCCTTATTGCAAGCCAGTGGGTTAATTCACTGGAATGTGCCACTCCAAACCACTATATTTTGCAATCTCCTACTGCCATCTTATGCCATTTTTTGTCACTGCACAATCCATGACATACCAAAAATTGACAAAGAAATGCTTTCATAGCATTGCCTTTCACAGGTGTTTGTCATCCTATCAGCTCATTATCATGTGGCCCTCATTTCTGCACCCCCAATTCTGCAAGAAAATACTGAACACTGAATTCTCTTTGAAGTTGATGAGAACCAAGAACCCCCAGTACCTTTGAGGATGGTGTTAGAGAGGTTAATTACAAACTTTCCCCTTCAAAACTATTTCTTCAGTTGCTCATTGCTTTTCAGACATGTGGCTTGAGTCTCATTTGCACTGATTGACTCCACATTTCCCATTCCAGTACTGCACAGGGACTACAAAGTAAACAAAGAAAGGACTGTAGTTTTCCTTCCACAAAAAAAAAAAAAGATGCCTTATAAATGTTGAAAACAGATTCATAGTGTAATAATTCAAGCAAAAATAAATTTAAAAAATTGCTGATTTAAATGGTATTAAATGATAGAACACCAAAATAAGTGAGTTACAAGAAAAAATAGTGGTATTAATGAATCACCGAATCACAGAATATGCTGAGTTGGAAGGAACCCACAAGGATCATTGAGTCTAACCCTTAGCCCTGCACAGGACCATTCCCAAGAGTCAGTCACACCATGTGCCCAAGAGTATCATCCAAATGTTTCTTGAACTCTGACAGACTTGGTGTTGTGACCACTTCCCTGGGGAGCCTGTTCCAGTACCCAACCATCCTCTGGGTGAAAAACTTTTGTCTAATATCCAAACTAAACCTCCCCTGACACAGCTTCAGTCCATTCTCTCAGGTTCTGTCACTGGTAACCACAGAGAAGAGATCAGTGCCTGCCCCTCCTCTTCCCTCACAAGGAAGTTCTAGACTGCAATGAGGTCTCCCCTCAGTCTCCTCCTCTCCAGACTGAACAGACCAAGTGACCTCAGCCGCTCCTCATACAGCTTCCCCTCAAGGCCATTCACCATCTCTGTTGTCGTCCTTTGGATGCTCTCTAAGAGTTCAATATCCTTCTTATATTGTGGTGCCCAAAACTGCCACAACATTTAAGGTTAGGCTGCACCAGTGCAGAGGAGAGTGGGACAATCCCCTCCCTCAACCAGCTGGCGATGCTTTGCCTGATGCCCCCAAGACACAGTTGGCCCGTGTCAGGGCACTGCTGACTCATATTCAATTTGTCACTGACCAGGACCCCCAGGTCCCTTTCTGTGGCACTGCTTTCCAGCATCTCACTCCGCAGTCTGTATGTACATCTGGGGTTGCCCCATCCCAGGTGCAGAATTCGGCACTTCTCCTTGTTGAACAGGTTGGTGATTGCCCAGTCCTCTAATTTGTCGAGGTCTCTCTGCAGGGCCTCCCTGCCTTCAAGGAAGTAAACAGCTCCTCCCAGTTTTGCGTAAACTTGCTTAGTACCCCTTCCAGTCCTGCGTCTAGGTCATTTATGAAGATGTTGAAGAGCACAGAGCCTAAGATGGAGCCCTGTGGAACCCCACTAGTGACAAGTCACCACTCTGATTTTACCCCACTCACTATTACCCTCTGTGCTCAACCCATGAGCCAATTGCTCACCCACCACACGATGTGTTTATCCAGCTGTGTGCTGGACATTTTGTCCAGAAGGATCCTGTGAGGGACAGTTTGGAAAGCTTTACTGAAATCCAAAAAGATTACATCAACTGGCTTCCCTTGATCAACTAGGTGGGTTACCTTGTCATAGAAGGAAATCAGGTTCGATAAGCAGGACTTTCCTCTCATGAAGCCGTGCTGGCTGTGACTGATGACTACATTGTCTTTCAGGTGTTTCTCAATACCTCCCAAAATAATCTTTTCCATAACTTTACCAGACACTGAAGTGAGACTGACAGGCCTGTAGTTTCCCAGGTCCTGCTTCTTGCTTTACTTTTAAAAAAGTTTCACTTTTTTTCCTCTCACAAACCACTCTCAATTACATTTTTGGACTTCTGTGGGTGTTTTCTTTCTTCCATTCCTCATCAAATTTCCAGTTTATGGGTAAAGATACACTGATGATCAGCTTATTAGCAAAATATGAAAGTTCAACCTAAACTCCAAAAGTTAAAGCAGGTTTTCTCCTTTTCTGGCCCCATCAACTCTAACAAATTTTCTACTAGATGAGATATTTCCCCAGCAATCTCTAAAAATGACTCAATTTTATTTCTGGTCTTGACACAGTAAAGTGTCAAGAAAGTATTAGTAAAGAAAGTATTGTGTGGCTGAGGTATTAGAGCAAACAGATTCATTCCTCTCCCATTCCCTTCTCCCACTCAATTGTAATTTTGCTCTTGTTGCTGCACTGATGAAAATTAAAATAGAGCTCATCTTCTCAATACAGTTAATGTAAACAAACCTTCCAATTCATAGCAATTTCTGCAATTACATTTTATGCCACATACTTCATTTTCATAACATGCATTGACTTCAACCATTCCCACCTACTGTAATCCCATAGCACAATGTTGCAAGATGACTAACACTTGTAGTTATTTTTTTATATGTGCTACAACAATTCCTTTTTAACACACTTCAGTGATCACTTTCAAGGACAGTACAATCAAATGAGAGATGTAAGTATTTAATTGTTTGGCTTTCCCTAGCACTGTAGCAATTACTATATTTCACTTCATAATACATCCACAGCAGAGTCATTTAATGCAGTAGGACCCTCCCATCTAAAAGCAAAATTATCTTCTTCAGTGCTCAGTTTCCTGAGAGACAAATATTACCCCAAAAAAGTATAAATTGATGTCGTGTTCTCCAGTCTGGAGTACTGCATCCAACTCTGGGTCCCCAGCACAGGAAGGACATAGACCTGTTGGAGAGAGTCCAGAGGAGGACCCCAAAGATTATCAGAGGGATAAAACACCTCTCCTACAAGGAAAGACTAAGAAAATTGGCATTGTTCAGCCTGGAAAAGACAAGGCTCTGGTGAGACCTTATAGCAGCCTTCCAGTACCTAAAAGGGGCATACTGGAAAGCTGGAGAAGAATTTTTTACAAGGACCTGTAGTGATAGGAAAAGGGGGAAATGGCTTTAAACGGAGAATAAGTTTAGATTAGATATTAGGAAGAAATGTTTTACTGTGAGGGTCTTGAGGTACTGAAACAGATTGCCCAGAGAAGTTGGGGATGTCCCATCCCCGGAAGTGTTCAAGGACAGGTTGGATGGGACCCTGAGCAAATCGATCTAGTGGAAGGTGTCCCTGTTCATGGCAGTGGGGTGGGATTACATGATCTTTAAAGTCCCTTCAAACCCAGGCCATTCTATGATTCTATGATTTGGCGTCTGTTGCAACCCTCTGCTCTGTTCTGTGGCACACTACAGTGTGGTGAAATCTAAATAGTTAAAACTTTAGATACTTGCAGGAGAAAGAGTGGAGAATCTAACTTTGAAATCTCCCCAAACGTGCCAGATTGGTATAAATAGAACCATATGGTTGATCTTGCAATTCGCTATTTTCCTTAGTATTTGTATAACTCCCTGTAGCCTGTATTTTTAAACATAAAAATTCTAATATCCCTATTTCAGGTGCAAAACAGGGTCCCTAGTGTAAAATAGGGATATTAGTCATACTCAAGGTCATTGAAAATATTGACACTTTTCATTTCTCCACAGATCTAAACTTAGTTAAATAAAGACATTATTCATACAAAAAGTGGAAGAGTAAATACAGAGAAAAGTGTCATGTATTAAGGCCAACCTATTTCTCACTGACAACACTGGTCTCCTGAAAACTGCAGGGAAGTACAGTTAGAAGATATGAAGTCTGCTATTACCAAAATATAATAAAAAATACTCAACTTTTTAAACAAAATGTAGTATTATAGAATCATATAATAGTTTGCATTGGAAGAGACCTTTAAAGGCCATCTAGTCCAACCCTCCTGCAGGGACACCTTTCACTAGACCAGGTTGCTCAAAACCCAATCCACCTTAAATGTTTCCAGGAACTGGGACATCAACCACCTCTCTGGGAAAACTGTTCCATTGTTTCACCACCCTCATCACAAAAAATGTTTTCCTTATATCTAGTCTGAGTCTACTCTCCTTTAGTTCAAAGCCATCACCCCTTGTCCTATCACTACAGGCCCTGCTAAAACATCTGTCCCCCTCTTTCCAGTAGGCCCCCTTTAAGTACCATAAGGCTGCTACTGGAGCCTCCTCTTCTCCAGGCTGAACAATCCCAACTGGCTCAGCCTAATATGATATCTATAATACATTTTTATGTATCATAGGGGACAGAGACTATTAAGAGGGGAATTCAACTTCAAACTTGGTCCATAGACATCATAGTACAGAGATCTACAATAAAATAACTTGACAGTTTAACTTCAATAGCAAGCAAACACGTACTCTAATGGAAAGCTGATGGATTTCTAAGGCTCAAGAGTATTCTACATGTCCCTAAGTACACCTAAAGTGTCCACGGGAATTTTAGGTTAAAAAAAAAGTTTCATAGCACAGAGAAAATATTTTTTTTTAAATAAAATTGATCGTTTGGGGTAAAAAAAAGGAAATAACACCCAAGTCTTTTTCTATGTATCTTCCAAGGCTTTGGAACTGATCCTGATTATTCATTATTTTACATAATTTCCTAAAAATGTTAGTCCCTCGGGGTTACTAATGACAATGCCAGTCTGCTCCATTTCATAGCTACTTTACAACTGCTCAAAAGTTTCTTTAGAAATCAGTCACCTTTACATCTGAATTATTGTTACACTTAATAGCAGCATTGCAGATCTCCAGATTCATAGTCCAAGCATGCTCACAAATGTTCTCTTGAGGTGCAGCTTTCAGATCACAGACCTCTCTACCTTGTTAGAACTATCAACCTGATATTATCTGTTCTGACAGCTCTTTTTCTGCAATCCCTTTTTCTGGCATTGCCATGCATTGTCCTCCTGTCTCTACAAGTCTCAGGTGTTCCATTTTCTCTTTCTGGCACTTTGCCATTTTTTACTAATAAAAAGCCTCCAGAGCCCTTCAAAAGCATTTTTATAGGCAACTTTTCTTGTGAACATTTTCTCTTGGTTGATCTTTGTACTGTTATTTGGCTTTTCTCCTGCTGTATAACTTAGATTTTCACTAACCCAGTTGCTGTTGCAATCATGGTGGCCATTCTAAAACTAGACATTCCTGCAAAATTATTGATATATCCTTTCTTTAGACCTCAGTTACTAAGGGATCTACTTTGTGTGTTTAGTTATTCGCTCCCAAGTCACATGGCACTACTTCCACTTCAAACCCTTGGGAAATCTTCTCCACTAACCAAAAATGATATCAGGAGTCATAGTTCTAGCTCTTCCACCCACTGGCAGATGCAGATAGAGGACTGGTCAGTAGGCTGCCTGACCAAGGTGCCCCAGTGGCAGGTAGCTGCTGTAACAAGCATTTGTACTAGGGAGCAACCACGCTGCTGTGCCAAGAGTCTGCCAGAGAAACTGCCTCTAAAAACATATAGAAAAAACATACAGGAAAATTATTATTGGGCAGTTAACACTGGTATTATCACTCTACAGGTTTTCACTCCAAACTGCACCATTGAGTATAGTCTGAGCACTATTCCAAGTCTTTAATACTAGGCTTACCTTTTCATAGGGAACAGAGTTAGGGTTTCTACCTAAAACCTTTTCTGAGGAGGGATATGAAGGAGAAAGTGGTAACATATACAGTGAATTTAGTCCTCCAAGGAATTCCAGAAACCTGGACCTAACCTTCTCAATTTTGAGTCTCATATGGTTCTGAAAAGGTAACAAATCTGGCTTACAGGGGATACTTAATCTCCCCTACAGAGTGATTGTCAGTGTCATGTAAAAAGTGAGTGACCAATTTTTTTTGCGTAAAAACCTTGTAAGGAATAACCAGGTAGTACACAGGTATGGCATAGGGCCTTCCTTCACCAAATGTTTTGCAGTACACTGAGTCAGCATCCAAGACACATGACAGCAGAATGACATCAGTCAACATCGATTCTGCAAATTGTCCTTTCACAAAAAAAGCATTTGGCAGCAGCTTTTAAAAGAGATTTCCTCATCACACACATTCTAAACCTCAAAAATCTTACCTCAATAAACAAATACAGCTCTATTTCTAAAAGTCATAAGCAATGTACCACTTCACTGCCAACACACAGAAAGTTAAAGATCAAACAGCATTGAATTACGAAGTGCAAAACACCTATGAGATTTCATTGCATATTTACATATGAGTGTAAACACTTCAACAGATTTTGTTTGATACAGTCTGTCTTTCATAAAAAGACAAATCACTTTTAATCAACGGTTAAATCAGAATAGTCTTGAACATTAAAAAAAAATGGAGAGTGAACAATTTGGCTACATTATATTATCCAACAATTCTTTAAAAGCTTTATTGATGATTTCTTGATAAGAACCATTCAATAGTTAGAGGTTGTCTATTGATACTGTTACATATTTAAGTAAATCCTCTACAAACATCTGGACTAAACAAAGAATCAAAAAAAAATTAAGTGCCCCTGTGACAGACTACTTTCAAAAGCATTTTGAAAACTCCGTTTATTTCTGAGGAATATACAATTATAATTTCCTCTGTACTCATTTTCCATTTTGTACTTCATTTCTGAAAGTCAGCAGTGCCCAGAATTCATTCATGTAAGCTCTCGATTTATGTTAAATGACTAGGCACCAATATTACTGGATTCTGTTACAAGCTTCTTCCTTGTCTTGTCAAATAACTTTGATCAAAGTCAGTTACACTCAAAATTTTCTCTACTTCTCGTTGTTCCTGCTGAGAAACATGGAGTGTCATCTCAAGAGGTAATGAATACCTAACAGGTTCAATCCATTTCATCTGAAGCTTTAAGTGTTCAGCAAATCTGGAAACCAAATTCAAAGGCAAAAGACTCCAAAAGTCATGAAGCGTGAAGAAGTCACTGATACTTCTTAAGGCAGATATGATATTAATGATGGGAAAGAAAGTTTGTACAGAAGCTCCCTAATGATGGTACATGAAGCACACACTGCACCAAGTGGATTAATGAGGGCGAAGAAAGACACGGCTTCAATTCCCTCAATATTTCCCTTCCCTGATATCTCCAAGGAATCTTTATCTGATTTGTAAAATCAGGTCATGATGTCTTTACATGTCATGTTTTTATCTATGAGAGTATAGCAATATTTATCTGTATCATGTAACACAGACTTTCCAACATTTTGCAGTGGGAATTCTGAAGGCTTCAAGACCTTGTATAAACATTCAGTATCATTCCAGTCTCTGTGCTAGACTGCAGATTTCAGGTAACCAAAACACGATGTAACACAAATGTAAACAGTAATGTCATATTCACAGTCCTTCCCAAAAATCCTCATACAAATGAGACCAGACATACAGAGCTGGTCACTGAGTTACTCATTTCATAGTCTCTCGGACTGGTTGGGGAACTGAGCTGAGGGACATCTCATGAAATTCAGCAAGGAGAAATGCCAAAACTTGCATCTGGGCGGGAATAACACTGACTGTCAGTTGGGGCCTGACTGTCTGGAAAGCAGAAAAGGAATTGGGAGGACAAGCGGATCATGCACCCCCTCGGCGAGCATCAGAGGGACCTCTCAGGCAACCAACGATAAGAAGAGAGGACATGATCTTAAACTGCACCAGGGGAGGTTTATGTTGGACATTTGGAAGAATTTCTTCACAGAAAGGGCAATTAGACATTGGAATGGCCTACCCATGGAAGTGGTGGAGACACCGTCCTTGGAAGTGCTTAAGGACAGACTGGACGTGGCACTCAGTGCCATGGAATAGCTGACACGGTGGTGTTCGGTCATAGGCTAGACTGCACAGTCTCAGAGGTCTTTTCCAACCCAATCGGTTCCGTGATTCTGTGCCCTCGGCCTCAGTGCCGATCCCGCCGGGAGCCGCTGGCTCGGGCGGCCGCGCGAGGGCGGTGGTGGGCGGGCGGTGACGTGGCGCCCCGGGGTTGCCATGGTGCCGCAGGAGCCGCCGCCATGGCCATGGCACTGCCGGCACCGCCCCCCGCCCGCGTCTTCGCCGAGCTCGACGCGGTCCCGGCCTCGGCCCCGGCCCTGTTGGGCCGCGCTGGGCCTCCGGTGCCGCCCGGGCGGGAGGTGCATGTGAGCGGCAGCGCGGAGCTGAGCGCCCGCCCGGATCGGGCGCGAGTGTCGCTGCGGCTCAGCAGCCGCAAGGAGGCGGCCGGGGAGGCGCGGAACAGCGTGTCCCGCCGGCTGGAGTACATCGCCCACAGCGCCCGCCTGCGCGGCGTCCCGGTGAGCAGCGCCGCCGCCACCCGGGGCCGCTGGGGGGGCGGGGGGTGCCCCCGGGGGAAGGCGAAGGGGGACAGAGGGAGGGGCAGTTCCGACCCTCGGGGCCTCCCCTACCTCGCTCGGCTGCCGGCGGGATGCGGTGCCTTCCCGCCAGGACGGCCCCGAGGGAAAGGCGCCCGCTAAGGGCTCCGGTGCCGGCGGAAAGCAGGGGAGGGACGGTGTTTGGAGCTCTCGGCCCTCCGCCTCGGGAGCCGCGGGAGCACTTCTGGGAAAGGCGGCCTGTCTTTGGGAGGTTGCAGCTTTGCCAGCCACAGCGGAAAAAACGGATTGTCGCTACCCGGGCTCTCCGGCGGGCTGCACGTTTTGCACGCGAAAACCGTCCTTCTTCGGCTGTTTCATGGTGTTGGAGGCATCATCCCTGGAGGTGTTTAAGGAAAGACTGGACGTGGCACTCAGTGCCATGGTCTAGTTGACATGGTGGTGGTCGGTCATAAGTTGGACTCGGCGATCTCAGAGGTGTTTTCCAATCTAATTGATTCTGTGATCTGTTCATGTAATGCTGCATCCTCTCGTGTTTGCGGATGAAACTACTAAAGGGGTCCACGGCAACATAACTTTAACTGTACCTTTGTGTGTCAGGGTAATTATGTGATTCCTATAGCTTAGCGACAAATACCCAGAGAGCTCTTTCCTCTCTCTTTCTCCTTTTCCACTTGAGTGGTTTTGAAAAAAACATGGGATGTGATCAAGATAGCTGAAGTGACAGAAGCCCCTTGTGAACTCAAAATTCCTTTACCATAATAATTTTTTGGCCCCAGAAAGTAATTTTACAACAATGGAAAATACATAGTCTTGCCTTTAAAGCTTTGTCCACACGGTAAATGCTCCATAAGGGTAATATTTGTCTAACAATTGTGCCAATGATGTTTTTGGATTTCATAAAACAACCTAGGGCTCTTAAAAACAGAACAAAGCTGATCTTTGATGGAATAAGTGGTTGCTTCTGAAAGTTATTTACTGTTGAAGTTTCCCAGGAAGTCTGTGCCTTTTTAGTGTATTCACAAATGAGCTGGGGAAGAAAGGAGATGACAGAGTTTGCTATCAACACCAGATTAGTCAATGGAGTAAAAAAAATTGCATAAGGGTTTCCTGATCCTGCATGATGTTACCGTGCAATTCAGTGTTAGTAAATGCAAAGTAAGAGAGTGAGTTACTTGGCCTAAAAAATATGCCCACCGTGAAGTTGCATGCCCACATTTCAGATGCTGCAGGTGCTTGAAGATGGGTGTTTACTCCGACTTTTATTTTCCTCAACAAAATAGGATTTACTGTTTTCTTTTAAAACTGTGATGCTGGCGCAGTACCTAAATAAAGTGTCCGTTCAGGAATAAAGAAGGCAATAAAGAAGACCCTTGACTCCTGATTTAGGAAAAGCTCATATTACAGCTCTGGGACTAGATGGCAAGAAGACATGAAGGCTGCTCTGGGATAGATACGTGATCCTCCTCCCTGTGTTTTTCCCAAATGCACAGCTGGGTGTGTGTCTGTCCCAGGGAGAATTACAGGTGAAATGCCTTCTGTTTCTATTAAGTGAGTTAAAAGGAGTGTAAAGTCTGGTGGATTCTGAGAGGAACAGGAGAAGACAAAACAAGTCAACATGCATTCTTTTTTATTAGTACAGATTACAATAAGCTTTGGACACACTCCCATGGTGAGCTATTAGATCATGGGATATTTTCATCCTGGCTGTGATTAAATAGCTCTTCCAAGTGTGCCCAGATTAGGAAAGATAGTGGCAAGTATTTACTCTACAGTGAACCTGAAAACTGACTTCCAGTTCTGATATGAGCCTGACTGAATTGGCATCATGTGGAGCATTCAAGACGTGGTGACTGGTACATGAGAGGAGTAGACAGGATGTTAAATGGGTGAATGTGCTTTAGAGGGGCTGCACGCACCACTGCAGGCTAGGAAGAATAATTGCAAACTGAAGTATGACCTGGACAAACAAATGGTTTTATTTGGGTATATAGTGTCAGGTTCAGAAATGTAATGTGAGCAGGCAAGCAGTGGTGGTATAACCTGGGTGGAGAGTGGGCTGTTTTTACAATGTGAGAGCATTCTGTGTCTTATTATAGTTATAATAATTTCACACTAATCTTTTTCTGTTTCTGAGATGTCATGCATTGCAGAAAGGAAATGTTCTTTTCACTTACTTGAGAGACTGTGAAATGCTGCTTAAGTTGTGGGTTTGTCAGTGTTAGCAAAGTGTTAACTCTAGGGAACTCTGAGAAAAACAACATGAAGTTATTTTTTTTTTCAGAGTAGTTCCCCACGGTATAATTTTTAGTGCTTTGTTCCATCCAATTTTAAATCACTCCACTGCTGGAGCTTTTATTTGCCTTGCAGCTTTTCTGCTAACAACTCTCACTGCTGGCAATTTGTTCTTAACTGCATTTACTAACTTCACTTGAAGCTAATACCGTTCTAGACGACTGTAAAATTAATCTCTCTTCACAATCTCCATATGGTTCTAGTTGTTGCAAGCTTATCTAAGGCCTCTTTAGAAATCAGCTGGCTATGCTATATATTTATTTTTAATTAATCCACACAACAATTTCCTTAACCCTTGTTGTTGCTATCATAGGAGGTCTGTGAGATCAGAAGTGCATAACCTCTGCAGCAGCAGGAGCTTGCATTCACAGCTTGTCAGGATGCCTGGGGGCAGCACCTGATTTCCATATACATTTACACAGGATTTTAATCAGAAATAGATTCACATAGTGGCATTTATTTATAGTGTGCTGTAAGTATATGCAGCACTTCAGAGCGTAGTCTGCTTCAAAGGCTGCAGGGAAAGTAAAATCAATGGGGAGACCAATCTCCCTTACTCAGCCCAGCTGCTTAAACATAACATTTTTTTCTCTTTCTCTAGAAGCAAACTGTTTTTATATTTGCCACCTATGATTTATTTGGGGAGTGGTGTGGAGATGAGACTTGTTTTCTTTAATCACTGTATCTAAAAATTGTCATTGACCATCTTGTTTAAAAATAACAGTGATAATATTTGTTGTACTTGTCATAGTGTTATTTAACAAAACAAACAAACCAGCTCACAAACTGTATCCAGTGGGCTCTGGGTTAGAGTTTGTCTGTACTGGGGTATATCCTTGGATATGTGTGCAACATTCTTCATGTTTCAAAACTTATTCAGGAGTCAGTTATGGATGCATATTCATACTGTCAGTTAAACAAAGACTTTGAAGTTTTGCTCACTCCGTTTCAAAACCTTTAGATGTCAAAATATCCTGAATGAAAAACCTTTAGCTTTTGATGTAGTCTAAAGTTTTATTCCAGTTTAAAATTCTGCTGTCCCCTACCTGTCTGTTTCATATCTTTGTCTGAGCACAATGCCAAATGGGAACAATGTATCACAGAAGGCCAACTTCTTATGACTTCGGCAATTATTTCGTCCATTTATCTTCAGTAACACATACTGCTACAGTCAAAACTGATGGGATAAAAATTAGGCGTGAGGGAAATTTTGTAGTAGATGTTACAAAATGATCTTTGAGTCCATGGCACTGATCTTGCAATAGCGCCTGGAGCCACATGATGGCACTGTCCTTGAATACACAGGACCTTAGGAGGGCAAATTCCAAGACTTGAATCCGCTCAGCAGGAAAAAGATCTTTTTTTTTAAAAAAAGGATTAAGGAGTGGGGACGGGGGAAAACAAATGCATTGTTTTCTTTGTTTACTATAAGTTGTATTACAGCATAGTTACTTCTGTAAAATATAAGTTGTAGAAGTGTGTGTTTTCTGAGTGGTTATTTCTATATGTGAGAGCTCTAGAAAAAAAAATCTTTCATGTCAATTGTAATGGGATTCTATCACAAATAGTAAGATTTGCCCCATTTTGTAAATTAAATGAGCTGTCGGTGCTGGACTGTCTTGATCACTCTTTAGAAAACCGCAGCCAGCCATGTGAAAGGAGAAAAGCAGTTTTTAGTGTCTAACTGTCCATGATCCTTGCCCTTACTAGAAGAGGCTATCCAAAAATAGGAGTGTTGTGCTTGAATTTGAGCACTGCCAATCAATCATAAAATTGACATTTCAAAATTTGTTTCTTGTAGGGTGCTGTGCAGTGGTAATTATGGGTGTAATTTCCATTTAATATTTTTAAAGGAAAATGCTTTTCATGGTTAATGTCATTTACATAAACATATGCTTGCATACAACATGATAAACTTGAAGATTTGAGCCTCTGTAGGAAATACTCTGACTCAAAGCATCTTTTGAAATATGTCAAAGCTGAAGGCAAATATTTCCTATGTGAATAAATTTAGTAAGTAAAACTTTTCAGTAATTGGAAGGGTTAGTATCTGCTTCCCTGGTTCCTGGATATTAAATGCAAAGTTGCATTTACAATTGCACTGTAAGCTGTGCTTTTTGTTGTGTTATAGTAGTTTTAAATAAATTGTTCATCCAAACTGTTTACTGAAGACTGAATTGAGTACAAGAAGTGTGATTGTTAGACCACTAGCAAGTCGGTCAAATATTCAGGTGTAAATGGAGTTATTCTGTTTCTCAGTGAGTTCAGTATCTTGTTTATAAGTCTTACAGGATTTGCTAGTGCTCTCGGCAGACATTATGTTGACTAATGTAGCTGCTGTTGATGCAGAATTATCACTGGTGGAACAGCCTTTTTTAAGGGTTACCATCGTGTTCAGTCATTATTCACATTACCTTGCTACAAGCTGCTACTGTTAAAATATCTTAAAATAGGGGCCTGAAAAGCACTTCTCACATACTTCCTAAAAACAATTGAAGCTTCCAGGTTTTGCACCAGGTGAATTTACAGTTACACACTAATATACACAGCTTCTACCTAGCAACCACTTTTAAGTTCTCTTCAAGTCAATAGCAGCAAAATTACATTATAGAGCTACTGTATAATTTACTTTAAATAATGTCAAGAAGTCTTTAACATCCAGCTAGTTTTTAACTGAACATGTTTGCATGGAAAATTCCAAATTCCTGTTGCAAAGTCATAAGTAATATGCCAAAGCATAACTTTTACAGGACACCATGTACATACAGTTCCAACAGATGCTTATTTTCTGTCTTTAAGATTATATCTCTCTACTTTGTTTTAGGAAGAAAATATGACTGTAACAGAAGACTTTAGTAGAGTAGAAAATACTTACCAAATGGAAGCAGAGGTATGTATTCAACCTAACCAAAAATCAAAATAAAATAAAAGAATAAAAAGAGCAGCAAGGACTGATGAAAATTTGCAGATTGTCTTTCCTCAGACCAAGGAACATAAGGGCAGTATAGTCCAAAAAAAACTATTGAAGGACTGCAGTTTATAGCAGAGTTCATCTGCAGTCTCATGTTGTGTGCAGAACTTGTTTTCTGCTACTGTAATATAGAAAGAATGGTTTTCTTTTCAGATGAATGTGTGCTTTTTAAATGTTACATGATGCTGCAGATGGGCATGGTTGGTTCTGGGGCTCTCTAGTTGTTGTTCTGTGGCAGTGTAAGCAGACCAACAGTTCTGCACTCTCCTTCACCCATCGCCCTTCCTGCCCTCTGCTTCTTGCAAGGTGTTGGTCAGTTCAGAAACCTGCCCCTGTTAATAACCCTTTTTTTTCACCTCAGATTAGCTTTTATTTTTTTCATTATTTTAGCTCTTTGAACGGAGGGCAGTGCAAAGGAGAAGACTGGATAGGAGTAGCAGTGGTGTGGCAGCCCTAATCTAGATCTGCTTAAACCAGAGTTGAACAGCACCTGGATTTTGGTCTATTCTATACAGTTCTGCCATCAGCTTGCTCCAAGTAAAGCAAAGCTAATTGGCTTGGAATTCTGTAGGTAAAAAGTGATTTGTGAAAGGCAGATATTATGGGAATAATGCCATTTACTTCAGTATCTGCTAAAGGGAGTACATTTTTGCACATTCTTGCCATACAAGAAATAAATGCTGCGCTTGAAACCTTCACTGAGGGAAATTATGTGTGTTCAGGCAATGTATTTTTTCAGAGCATAAAACTTTAATCACTACCTACCAAATTTACAGATTCTTACTAAGTAAACCTGGAAGCCTGCAATAAAATGATAGCTGTTTTATAGAGCTGTGGTTTACAGTCCTCTTAAACAGGTTCAGCCTCCTTAGTTTGCTTGCTTATTCTCATCTAAATAACAGCAATAAATACAGAAATAATTGAGAGCTTGGAGAACAAAATTTTGATTTTAAAATGTCTTAAAATACTTAAATGGTGTGAATCAGTGTCATGTTTAACTTCATCATGTAGACACCTACTATCTTGAGAGCTTAAATCATTGTGTTTTTTAGATAACCTGTACTTAAAAAATAATAGAACTATATTGAATTACTATGTAAGCTACAGACAAGCTTAGGCTTACAACTTCAGTCTTAAGTGGTAACTTAACCAAGTGTCTGTCTTCTGCTATTAGTTTTTATAAAAAAACAAAGATTCTATATGGAAAGCTAATGACTTGGATTTAGTGTTCATTTGTAAGCAGCTTGGACCAGCTGTAATTGCTGTTCAAAAGTTGGGTGGTTGCCTAGGACCCAGGTGTCAGAACTTGAAGAATCCAGCCACAGTGTTGTTGTTTTGGCTGTCCTGTATGCTCAGGTAGCAGTGTGGTCACTCTTTATGCGGAGATTAGTTTCTCCTTGCTTCTCCCTTTATGTATATACTCGTTTCATTAGTGCAGCTTCATAAACCAGTGCAGTTCCATTGACCAGCATGTTTGCATACTTTAGCAATATAAATGGATTTAAAACTCACTTCCACTCACTTCTCTGTTAAGAGTTTGCCATTATATCTGTGTTATATGTAAAATCTTGAAAGTCATCTGTTAGTTCATTCTGTAAACTCTTTTTACCATTTGTCTGATCTAAGTTATTAGAAGACTGAAGAAATTCTCAGGCAAATAGCCATTTTAAAGTATAAGGAAGAACTCAAGATGGGCTTTCAACTGTAATGAGATAAATTTTAATTCATGCTATAACAAAGGAAAATATGCAGAAGAATGAAGTTGTGTATGAGATCACAAAGCTCTATAATATCGTAATCATAATAGTTCGTTTATTGCATGACGTTCTCATGGGATGAAGATTATGTTGGTTTTGTACATTTCTTGATACACTTGTCTCCTTATAAACCATAACTTCTTGTCCTTTTCAGCCTTCTCTAAGCCTTGAAATGTCTGTAATAGTTTTGCATACCCTCATATTACTTTCTCACAGTAATAACCGATGAAGTTGAAACACTTCTTTGCATTTTAATGTTTAAGTATTCTCTGTAAATGGAACTTATCAGATCTACCTCTAAATGAAAAATCATGATTTTTTAGGGGCACAGGAACAGTAAAATTCAGCTATTGCTCAGTTGTTTTCTGCCCCTGAGAGTATCTGATAAATGCTTCTTTTTTAAGTTGCTGGCTACCCAGATCTGCCCCAGACTGAGCAATTTATCCTCTTCTTAAGACCTGTAGTTCTTTTGTTTGATCATTCTTTTGTTTCATCCCCTTGGGTGAACTAATCTTGGAAATGCTGATAGCAATCTGGAAAACACTATGACAGCCCCTCATAGTGAGACTTTCAAATTTCCACAAAATACAGCTATGACATGTTTCTGGCAAAACATCATAAGGGGATATATGCTTTTTATATGTACGGCAAGAACTCCTACTGAAGAAAGAAATCTAGGTGTAGCCTCATCTTCAGTCTCTGTTCAGATTGATACCGCACCTTCCAGAAAGTGATCGAACCCCAAGTTGCAGATAAAGGATGTGCAGCTGAGGTGAAGATGCAGATTTGGTGCAATTTTGAACAACAGGCGTGACCCTTTGTCAGCACAGAAGATGGATGTGCCCTGCCACTTCAGCCCGGTCAGTTTCTAAGGCCCTAAGCTCAGCTTTGGCTCAGCTGTGTGAAGAGCCACTGAGCCAGTGCAAGGATCCAAGGCAGGGTGAGGTGCAAGTACTACACCAAGAGGCTATCAAGGGTAACAAGATGGGAACATTATTTACGTTGTGATAATTGTCAACAACCGCTTTTTATCTTACCCTGTATATGAAGTAGCTCCCTTCTCTCTCACTGAGACTCAGCGTCTTTGAATTGTCTCGTTTTCCACAAGGTGAATCTATGGTACGCACACAGGAAACTGCTGCGGTGCAGCTGACATGCCATAACTTGGATTTTTGTGCCATATCCCTTCACAGGACTGCAGCAATCACAAGGGCAGGGCATGTCACAGGGTTTGGCAGTAGAATTTTCTTTACTACAGTTTTTTGCTTCTCCGCCTATTGAAGCTGTATTACTATGCAAAAGGAAAGGAGTCGGGGATAAGAGAGAAGTTGAGCCTGACTTGGGGTGAGAGCACTATACTGGGAAGTGAAGATGAGGCTTTAGTTCTTCTAAAAAAAGTTTGGGACCCTGAATTTCTGGTTCCTGAGTGCTGTTTCACTCCTGGCAACTGTGGTCTGCCACAGAGAAGGGCTGGCTTCTGCCTGGAAAGCTGCTGCCTGGCCAGCACTTCCCACAAGGAAGGTTGTAGGGCTCTGGATCCAGGGCTGATAGTGATGTCTGCTTTGTAGCATTTGGGAAATCACCTGAATTCATGATGGATCTGCATTAAATGCTTCTTATTGCCAAAGCCAGCAACAGCTAGGTGTTTAATTTGTTTTTAATCCAGGTATCTGAACTGAAGTGCCCAGTTCTCTGTAGGCACTGCAGTGAGTCTGTTCAGACAACACAGGATTTGGAGCCCCCTCTACACTGAACTGGGCTAGGCTTAATCTCATATTTTAGGTTTCTTGAACCTAATGCTTGGAATTAAAATGTAATTTTTCTTCCTGTGCATTGTTTTCCACATCATTTTGCTTGCACTTCTTCATAATTAACATCTAGTAATCTAAAAAGGGAAGAACCAGGATGCATTTAGTTATGTGCCCCAAAGAGCACATTCATTCTTCAGATTGTCTACATACCAAGAATGCCATACTTCCTCACAAAAAGGGATTTCTTAATCCTCAGTTTTAAACCATTTAATGAACTTCTTTTGTTGCAAACCTAATAATAGTCTCTGGAGCTATGTAAAAGTCTTTTAAGTAAATAAATGTTGGAGTGATATACAGGACTAGTATGTTTTTAGTTACCTTGTACATGTCTGGCTTTATACTGATTTAAATACAAGTATTGATAGTGGAAAATGAAAAAGTTACTCATGTGATGTCTGTGTTCACTCCCAGGTCAGTATTATATTCAGTGATTTTGGAAAAATGCAGACTGTTTGCAATCTACTCATTGAAAAGTTAGGAACCGCTGTTACCATCAGTCCACCTCATTTCTACCATACACCAGAAGCCATAGACACTCTTCGGTAAGTTCTCTCACACACCACAGATTTTACAGCCTCAGTTAACATAAGTACATAACTTATGCTGTTTGAAATGGGAGTAAATAGTTTCCTTCACACTTATTAAAATTTATGTTCAAAGATTTCAGCATTTGTTTTAAGTATAACTTATAAATTAATGCTGTTCAGCCCAGAACATAGAGCTAGGTGAAAAAGCACAATGTAATAAAAAATATTCTCCCACTGATTTCCACTGGAAGTATAATCTTCTGTGAATGCTAGGTCAACAGAATTTGGCTTTGGTTCCATCAGCACATGTAGATTTAATTTGTATTTATTCATGAAGGTGGAAGAGTTTACCAGAGGTTGATAATTCTAAGTACC
The DNA here is from genome assembly GCF_001604755.1 of Lepidothrix coronata. Lineage (NCBI taxonomy): Eukaryota > Metazoa > Chordata > Aves > Passeriformes > Pipridae > Lepidothrix > Lepidothrix coronata. Next base: position 6,751,282 of record NW_016690184.1, read on the forward strand.
CTTGCCAATTCCCATTACTCTTAGCTGCTGACATGTTCTGGAAAGAACCAGGTCTGGCATTTTCTCAGCATCGATATATGCTGCCCTGAAGCTCATGATCTTGACATGTTTTAAGCATTGACTATTCAAAGTCTGGCTTCTCCCACTGACTTGAGGGGGCAGAAGGAAGTTTAATCTTGGTTGGGGTTTCTTCTTTAAAAAAAATAATTATGCTTGGTCCAAGAAGCAAGCTCAATTAGCTGCTCTTAATGGTTGTGGCGGTGTCAAAAGTGTATGTCAGAGGTATGTACACAGGAGATCAGGGAATCAGGCCAGTGAGGTTAAACAGGTGCTAGTATGCCTGGCTGCTGGGCCACTGCAATGCTTGGAGCAAGGGATGAACTTTTCCTTTGCATGACACAGCAGGGATGCCTGCAGCATACAGGTGTTCGAAATGCTTGATTGGAACTCATGAGGATGCTGACATTTTCTCCACACTCTCCTCTCAAATGCCCAAGCTGTGGCCCAGAAGCTGGGGGAAGGTGCTGTGCCTTAACATCTATGCAGTTGCACAAAAAGGCTTGGCAGGAACACTTGTACATCAGTTGGCCCTGCTTGTTATTGTGCTGCTGCTTCTGTCTCTCAGCCGTCAAGTATGTGTTGCTGCTGTTGGAAACACACGGCGGAAAGCTCAGGAAGTCTGTCGATTGTTTGGCCAGTCACTGGGAAAACCTTTACTGATAAAAGAAGAAGGAACAAAAGAATGGGGAGGCCACATAGACAGTTATCTGCCACGCTCTGCTGATTCACTGACTCTGCAGGAAAGAATCCAGAGTGCTACTGCTTATGCATCTTCTAGAGTGTTTGCTGTGTTTGAGATAAAGGGAAAAGAACACAGAAGAAACAAGTTGCTCTAGAAACTTTCAAATCCTATACATTTTCTTAATAAAATTTTTATGCTTTCATGAGTTTTTTGTTGTTTTTTACTTTATTCTTATAGTAGCTCTATCCCCTAAAATTAAGGTTACAATTAATTCTGTAAGTGCAGTTCACAACTGCTTATCTTATTCCTCTGGCCCCTGTAAAACAGCAAGATATTTGATGCACAAAACCTTTGGTACTCCTGGCTGAAACTGGGCTACATTTACGCCTTTCCTCCCAAATCTCCAAACAAATTAATCCCCACCCTGAGTCATAGTAAACTGAACATACAGTGTGTTCACTTCTAACAAAACTGAGTGTTCAACATAAAAAGTGCTTAGGAATGTTTTATTTTGTCATAGGAAAAATTATACATTTTGTCCTGGTGTCTGTTTGCTCAAGTTTAAAAAGGACATCTGTCGTCTGGACGTACATTACATGTACAGACACTGAAGTGCTCAGTCATGAGGACAGAGTTTTTTCAACCATGGCTGCATAATATATTTTGATCCATCATATCCTCTGAAGTAGGTTTCCATATCAGGGTGATACACCTGAGAAACAAAAAAGCACCAGAATTGGAAATAAATACAATCTGATACTTAAATAAATCATCAAAGTTGCTACAGTTAACTTTTTGAAAACTCCTAATGAATTTTTCATGTACATAGAGATGCTTTCAGTGGGATTTTTCGTGCACCTTAACCTAATTTCTGTCATCAGAACAGCAGCTTTCTTCAAGTACTCTGCTAGTGTTGAACATACCGCATGGGATGTTACACGCTAGATTTACAGTGTTTAAAATCAGCACTGTTTCTTATTGAAGTAGTTCCTACTCATGTTGCTGTTAGAACTATTTGTTATTTCTTTTAGCTGGATCAGTTACCTAATCCAGTGAGGCAGCAAGAACACAAAAAAGCAGTGGGGGAAATGGTGAAGACACACCAGTGTGATGGCCTTAGGTACTGCAATGTCCAGCATGAAGATGCAAACCCACAAAGGGCAATCCAAGTTACAAGCCTTGTCGTGATGCAGGAAGCCCACGGTGAGCTGCTGAGAACTGTCAACTGGGAGTTATGACAAGTCTAAGCATTTTCTGGTCACTCCTCTTTTCAGGAAATTACTGTGCCTATTAGGCTGTAGGAAAGGCTGAATGAGGGCAATCCACAGATCTTTTGAAGTATAGACATGATTCACAGTCTGTAATTAATCTCAGCTAGACAACTTTAAAATACCTGGTTTTGTGAGCTTTGTACCATCAGTTCCCCTAATAATCTGTGTGGAGACTTGACCTGCCATGCAGGTGAATAAAGCAATCTGATATCTTAAAGGCTAGTTTCCACAAGATGAATATTTAAGATGAGGTATCTGTTTCTCCCCATGGAATATAAAGGAAACTGAAGGTAGCCAGCTGACTGACATAATGAAAGGTTATTTTTTTAGACACAGAGTGGACAGAAGCCAATTTTAAACACTTAGGACACTCATGTAGGATGGTGGGGTTTCTGCTTCCAAGTTCAGGCACGTTAACACATTTTGTATATCAATGCTGGCTAAAACAGAAGGACTAACTAAGGCTTCTCCCAAATAAAAGAGGTAATTGTGTCACACTGTGATTGAGGGGGAATCCTTTATGGGCAGCAGTTCCAAGAGAGAGCATGGAGAGTCTTTAGGCCAGCCTGACTTACCTGATTCCTTCTGCATCTCCCAAAATACAGAAGATGTCAATTCGAATATCATCTGACTAGACCGAGCATCTCCTGTTAGACGAATGATTCACCTACTTGCTGTCATTTAAACACAGAGACTAACTACAATTTAAAAGAGGTCACCACAGCAGCCAGGGCTTCCTGGCAAAAAGCCACTGGTATGTGGCATGCATACCTGAAGGTTGTTTTCTGGATAAAAATCTCGAAACTAGTTTAAAAATCAGGTATGCCTTGCATAAGATGGAAATCAAAAGCTACTCCAACCCTGATACACAAAGCAGATATTTTGGCTCCCAAAGAGTTTTGCAGTTAAGAAAGGAGACATTCTTCAGGCTGGGCAGCAGCTGAGCAGGAGCTGTTTGAAATGCAGATTTTTCAGAGTAGCATTGAGAAACCAACATACTTTGCTAGATCCAGCAGAAATCCTAAAACAAAAGTCTGTATCTGCAACACCCTGTACATAACAGAAATCAAATTGCTAAAACTTGAGTTTGGTCATTTTTCAGGTTCCAAAAACCCATGCTTAAAAGTACAGCAGTAATTTATTCATCTCCTTTCTCTATTACTTTTCACTAACTTTGCAACCTAGGTAGTATCTATTAAGCCAAAGGTCGTCCAACTTTTTAAATATACAGCATAACAATCAAGTTGCAACTGAATAAAAAATAAATACTACCTTTAATCCCATAATAATTGTTATCTCTTCCTCAGGAACATAAGCTGTAGGTTTGCCAAATCCATTTGCTTTGTTAATTAGAATTCGATAGTGAGGAGTATTTTTTAGATCCTGTAAAAATAGAAAGAAAATAAATAGCCTCAAAGAGAGATGCTGACTAAAGATTACTAAAGATTATTAAAGATAACTCTCAGTAGGCTTACAGAACCTAAATCCACTTGATATATACATACAGCCAGTTCATTTTTATTATTTTACCAGGGTCAGTTTGGAAAATTAAATATAAAGCAATCAGAACTGCAATACACAAAATTCTTGCCACATCTGAAACATTTTTTAAGAGTCAAGATTTTAATTAACCTTTTCTCCTGCAGACCTTGTAATATCCCTGCTTTTTGTATGTAGGTCCCATGACAATCTGTTATGACCCTTCTTCCTTCACAAGTGGTAGCAGAACTCCAGAGAGGAAGAGGCAAATTCAGAACATAATGCCACCTCCAGCAGTCGTAGTGCTGATCCTGGAGAGAGCTAAGGCAACTTCTAAGTGTGTATATATATAAATCTTCCATCAAAGAAGTACCTATGAAAACAAATCCTGGGCCAAGGTCCCACCATGTTCATTGCTATCCATAAACATTCCTGCCCAAAGTAACCCAGAATCTAAACACAAAAAAGTGATGGATGAATACAGACGGCCGGAGTTTATGAAGCAGTCAGTATCGATCAGTGTGACAGGCACTGGCCTCTGCTCAGCAGTTTAGTAAAGATGTGGAAGTCAGAGGAAGGCAAGGAAAAGCTGGGCTGAAAGCCTGGCTGATCTTTCAAGGGGATTTGCAAGGACCAAGCTTAGTAATTGCCGCCTAGAGGTCAGAAGGCATTTTGCATAGCTGATGCATGTAACATGATAGGTAAAGGCAATTAAAAAATACCAAAGCCAGCAAAAGACACATTTAAACCATGTGCCATTGCTATTGAAATTGAAACAATAAAGATGAACACAAGGCCACTGGGAGAGTAGAACAATATAAGGTACATAAAAAGAATAGGAGTGTCTGGTGAGAAATTCTTGGGAGTTCAGCTGGTGACAATGCCACTGAGAGCAGAAAAGAAAGCAAGGACGCAGGTGTTTTAGGAGCCAAAGATGAGCAGTAGTTGGATAAAATAACAGCAGTGATGGAACCAAATGCACAAAACAGGACTGAATATCTGTTCCCAGCTGAACATGAATTCTCTGCTACAGGCAAAGTTTTTCATTTTTTCCTCATTTTCAGGAAATTTCCTTGTGATTAGTGTCTTCCTGCTGCTTAAGCAGCATGTCAGTGGCATACAGAGTAGGCAGCACTGTATTACCAGATCAGCACTGTCAACAAAGATTTAGCATTTGATTGTTCAAGGACAACAAGTACTTAGGCTAGAGAAATTCAAAAACTTCAAGAATTCTAACAAAAATGTGGTTTTAAATAGATTTGCACTCCAAGTATCCAGCTAACTGAAACTGGTTAAACACAGACAATTACTTGCATTTCTTAGGTGCAATGAAGATGTCACCAGTTATGGATGATCATATAAAAGATTTAACATCCTCTCAACTTTAGTAGTACAGCACAAGAAATCCATTCAGACATAATAGGTTGACACTGCTACTTTAAATACAGCCTGTGTATTAAAAGTGAGTAATTTTAATTTGAGATATGTCCAGTAAAATCCTGACCAGTGAAGCTTAACCAACCAGTGGTGCAAAAGCCAAGCTCTACTGGGACCACAGCACAGAAGCAGTGGAGGTACCGCTCAGCTGCACAAGTGATATGGGACTCTGGAGTATTTCCCAGTAGGATAGCAGGAAGGAGGTCTGAAACAGTACTTCCGAGTGTTTTTTTAACCTGAGTTAATCTATTTATGTATTAATGAAGCAAGAGTTTAGTACATTCAAACGTGTTTCCTTGGAGGATATTTGGGTTGAAGCCATTCTTCTGCAGTGTCAGCTGTTACATCCCATCCGACAATGACTCCGGAATAGCCAAATCTTTTGTGACTTATTACCTGTCCCACACGGAACTGAACATATTCAGGCTTTGGACTATGAACTTGAGTTGATTCTAATTTAACAAAGAAAGAGACTTAACAAGGATAAGAGTTTGACCAACATTTAAACAGAAATTCTTCTGACTTCTACCAGAAGAAAACTGACAATATGAACTAAAGAAAAACAGGTGCTTTTTTTTCTCCCCCAGAATATTACTATGATATTTGAGAAAGCAGCATGCACTAAGGAAGGTGGTTTTCTGTTTGTATGCCTTTGATATTACATAGGGGACTTAACAGGGTTTTGGAAATCATTAAAGGTGTGTGCATTTGACAATTAGTTAAGCCTTATATACAGTATTTTACAGTGCTTACACACAGTAACTGCTTGTGACATTAGTTTTTTCCAGGTTAGGTCACAGAATTCTTCTGTTCAGTCTGATTGCAGGGAACTTTTTTCCAGGAACAGACCGGTCAATTGTTTCTTTTTCCTTTTATGAAGTTGATCTAAATCAGTTCATTTGAATCAAGTGAAAGCTGTACCACTGTTCATATGTCACTACAAAGTAGGCACACTCAGATGTATTCAATAACATAGATACATGTAATATATCATACTGATACTGATACACAAAACGGGGGAAAGGCCTTGGATTTTACATCTTCTGTTTTGCTTACTCATGTTTAGAGAGAAGAGAAAAGAAAAAAAAGACTACTATTTACAAACTAAATACAGAAATCTACTATAGAAGACCTTATAGACAATAATAACACAAGCAAGATCCAAAAGGATTGCGAAGACTCCAATACCTGCAAAATAAGAATGGGGCTTTGCTTCATTGTCACCTCTTTTAGTTTTCTCCGTAGTACCAATTCCTAAAATGTAAAACTAATAACCCAACTTTCAAACAAGGTCTTTAGAAACTGAGTTTCAGTAATAACCAGAAGGCCACTTATCCTATCTTAGCTGTTTGTCTGAAGAGAGGAATACTGCAAAGCCTTTGACACAAACTTCTTCACAATTTGAAGCCTGCATAAGTGTTTTACGTTTAAACTACATTTAAGGAATACACAAGAAAAACAACTTTGTTCCAACAGGAAAAAAACAGTATGAATCTAATTTCTTTGAATATGTAACTCTACAGTTGCATTAGAATTTCTGTATTAGAGGAAAAAAACCCATTTATTTTATAGAGGTGAGCAAATACTATTCTGAATTCTAACAGATACTGATTCTTCAGTATCTTTTGTAAAATCTTTAAAAATTGATTAACACTGGTATGGACAAGGTGTCTGGCTATAAGTCCCAGCTTAAAGCTGCAGTAAGTAGAGCTTTTCCTTCTGCACTAGACTGAATTTCATCTGAATTTAAAGGGCAGGGGCTAGGGAGGGATCTCCTTAGAAAGGAGAAATGGCATGTTTTCCATTGCTATTGTGAAAAAGAGAAAGGGTAAAGAAACAATGGGCAAACTGAACATTTACAGGGTGGGAAGCTTTCAAATACTCCTTCTGCGGACAATGTAACAGCAACAGTCTATGAACAGAGGTATTTGGGTTAACATTCTCCACCTATACTAGCCAGCAATCTGTTGGTGCCAGAGAACTAGGGGTTGTCCTGGTCTCCTTCCTCTTTGATGGTGTCCACCACTGTCCCTCTTTCAGTCTTACTCCCTTTACCTGCCTGGAAGGAAGTGAACGCAGGTTCCATAACTGTGCAAACAATGCTCTTTTAAAAAGTTTTCGTTTAGCTCAGATGTGTAGGAAGACTTAAGGTTGACAAATACCTTTTAACAGAAAGAGGAATGGGCAAATAGCTTCACTTGCCCAACTGCATTATTAAAAACAGCAGCTCATATGGTTGGTTTGGAAGGTCTCAAATGCCATTATTTTTAGGATAACCAATTATTTATAATATATTCAGAAGAAAAGCAGTTCCAACTATATACAAATAATCAAAGGATCATTTGGTCTTTATCTTTAGATATGCATGGAGCTTTCCAGAAAGTTTCAAAGCAATATATGGTGAACCTAAGAAGAGCACAGTTTCTGTTTCCAGGCATAGACCATTCCCCTAGGTTTTGGTGGGAGCAAAACTATGTCTGGATCCTCCACAGTTCAGAGGACTTGACACCCTTGATTATTGTACATAGATCAATAATAAAGGATCTTTGAAGGTCCAGATGGGGTAAAATCTGTGGAGTATTTCTATTGTACAAGAATTCAGTTTCACAAATATGCCGTTCAAACTCACAAAAGAAACCTATGGACAGTCTTGTTAAATTAAAATGGTGTCTATATATAAACGGATGTAATTTTGTTTTTTCTAGACCAACTCACTGTCACATGACCAATAATCAAGATTCTCCTTCCTCTTAAACCCACAAATTTTTCGCTTGTGTTTCCTAATTCAATTTCAAGTTTTCTTGAACTACCATATAGTGCATAAGACATCCATCCAGTGTGGTAGGATCTCATCCCACAAACATGTAGCTGCTTACAAACATTAATGTGGTTAGTCATCCTGACTTCACAGTCAGATAAATTTAGAGGAAAAAATGTATAAAATTACTGCCATGATTTACGTTTAGCTTCGCATGGAGTTCAAATTTTGATGTTTGTGTAGAAAATAGGTACAAGGTTTTCAAGTTCTAAATCAGGCTCAACAAGCCAATGAGAGATGCTTCCTCTTTGTCATTTTTTTCCCCACAGCATATCTTCCTGTTAAGAAGAAAACATGTATGTAATACCCTACCTTGTCTTCCATAACTACAGCTTTAAATGATTTGACCATGCATCCAGACTCAATAAGGTCTTGTAGGCAGCTCCAAGAGGCAGTTATCCTTTAGTAGTAAAAATTGTCATCATACTGGTTTTAAAACCTTCTCTAGTATTTTTATATAGCTTTTTAATATTTAAGGCTTCAGTAGCAAACAGGGAAAAAAGGTCAGTGACTAGGAACAGGTTCTCCTCATGATTAATATCAAGATTGCAAATGAATATTCTCTCAATCATTACTTGTACCAGTAAACCATATGCAAATTTTAGAAAATACCGTTTTTCATTACAAGGTTTCTTGCTTCCTCTACTCAGACCATAGGAATTGCTAAATTGCATCAGATTCTGCAGTTTCGACTGTTACTCGAGAAGACTGAGCATCAAACATTCAAAAAATGGTGCACGTAATCAAAAGACTATTAAAAAGAGCTTAAATGTTTTTGCATAAATTGAAATAGTAAGTAGTTGACTCATGCCATGGGACCTGAAAATTATTTAACTGTGGGTCTTTACACACAAAGTCAGGCTTAGTTCTTTTTTTAAACAGGCCAGTCGTTTGCTCTTATTACTTCATGTATTTGAGTTCCACAGATGAACTACACAGCCAGTGCACTGCACAGGCCACACTGTTAAAACTAAGTCTCTCTTTGAATGGTTCATTTTCAAGATACTAACATTTGCCAATGGTTACCACTATCAAAAATTTAGATCTGATGTAATATTCTCCACTTTACATTTGAAGATGGATGTGTGAGACTCTGTCAATACATAACTTCTCTAATTCATATACAGAATGGCGCTCCTTACTTAATTCTGTCATTGTGACTGCCTTAACTAATTCACTATGATTTTGTTGGGAAAGAGTCTGTACTGAGTCATACTGTGCAAGAAAATCTGTAAGTGTCAAAACATGATGGAAAATTAGAAATAGTGTTACTCATCAAATGCTTCATTTTCCCCTTTTGAAAGGGCCATAATAACCCACAGTAATGCATATTGGAATATCCAAAGCAGAATGAAATTCTGCGGCATATTCATGCACTCAGACTGTACTGATTTTTGTGGGAAAAAATAATGGTTGCTATTCAAATTTGAAGGACATTGCTAAACAACTAAATACAGTTCCATTAAGCCACAAAAATGTCTGAGGTATGATTTGAATGTTGTTTTGGTATAGGAATAGCCAATGTGTCCCACCCACACTCCAGCTTTCCAGGACAAAGGGTCATTGGGGATGAGAAAGAGAACTGTCTTATAAATAAATGCAGTAAGGAAGGAGACTCTTACAACCTCTCTGTTATTTGGATGCATTCAACAGAGTCTGTTCCATACCACTGGGATATGAAATATTGTGCAGGAAGAGCAAACAGCAGCATGTAAACTTGCAGAGCTGCAGCTGCATTGATGTGAGGCATTCCAACAGGAAGTTTCTTCTAAGACACTTCCCTGCTCCCTACTCTGAAAAGAGAAAAAAAAAAAAAAAAGAAAATACGTAGCTGTGAGCTTTGCTAGCTGTGTAGTAGTTAAAAGTTTCCTTCAGATTGTTTTGTTGATTCATAACATCTGTACTCAATCATTTCAGTTACAGCCAGAGCACACCTGAATTATGCCCCTTTAACTGCATTAAATCTGAGGTACTTATAAAAATTAATAGAAGACCAAAGTAGACAGCTTCCCAAGACCAAGAAAGTGAAAATCCGCTTTTAAGAGTTACACAGACATTTTTCATTGTTAAACAAAAACCAAACCAACCAACCAAACAAAAAAACAAACAAACAAACAAAAAACCAAACAAACAAACAAAAAACCAAACAAACAAAAAAAAAAAAAAGGAAAAGGAACTGGGAAGTTGCATAGTTTCCTAATTTGCAGTAAAAAGCTGTTCTCTGTGAACAAAATTTATTGTGCTGCTTTGTCATCTAATTAGGTGTATTAAACACGTCTGACATACCAGATTGATGGCCTTAAGAATAATCTATTTAGATTCAGTGATTATTGCCCATCTGATAGAACTAAGGGATATTTCTTTCAAACTGAAGGCACACATAGCATACCAAGTTGATAACAACATGTGCCACAGTCCCATCACTAGATTAGAAAAGGATTTGACATTGACATTCATTCCACAGGCACGTGCCACACCATAGCTGTATATTAAGATATTCATGACTCTTTCCTTCTTCCCCATCAAATTAAGATATTCACCTTCACCTGAGGAGTGCATTTACTGTCTTTTTAAGTCTGTGAGGCTTTTTCAAATCAGAACTAAGACTTTCTGAAATTTGAGACTTGTATCTTTCACACTGGTGTTCTCAGAGTGTGCAGGTTTGCTGCAACATTCAGAGTCATCTACACGTACTCTGTTCTCTAGGAGTGGCTGTTACTGCTCCTACTCTCTACTTTAGTGCAGTACTCAGCTTGCAAGCACCATCAATTCATTTCAGTTGTGTCTGAGTTGCTTCTTGTTCCTGCTATCCTAATTTATGTAATTTACAAAATAATTTGAGTTACTGTAATATATGCACATGAAAACTTAGATTTATGAAAACTGCCTGGAAAAAGTAGCCCAGATCACAAAACAATGCCAAAGGAGGCCCAAAGAATATTGTAAGGAAGATGAAAACGTCTTTGTGTGTGATGAAGCATTACCACAAACTGTAACTTTCACTTCTGCATCACCTGCTTTAGAGCCAGCAGCAAAGAAAAAACAACTAATTTTAGACATCATCAGTAGTTGTACATGTAGAGTAGTCGTTTACCCTTGTACATTGAGGGGGGCGGGGAGGAAGAGGCACAAATTAGTTCAACCAAATACCCCTGCTAGCCCGGAGGGCTGGACGGGACCCACGGGTATCGCTACCGCATTGCCCAGGGCACTTACACAGCACGACCGTACAACTTCTGCCGCTGCAGGTCTTCCGCCTGTTTCTAAAATCAGCTTTTCGAGCGGCCTGATCCACCAGACAGAACGAATGCGGTAGCAGATGTAGTGTTATCCCGGCCCGAGAAGCCAAAGAAATAAAATACTTCCGTGCACATTCCGAGCACCCGGAGACCCGTCGGACGCGCGCTGTGCCTGTGCCCCCCCAGCCAGGGCCGGGCCGCAGCCCCCTTGTGCCGGCGCTGCAGGGCAGCGGGAACCCCCCCTTCCCGGACCCGCCCTCCCGGACCCTCACCCAGCGGCGCCGGCAGCGCATTCCGGCCCGGTCCCTGGCGCAGCTCCGGGCGGCGGGGCCGGGCCCCCCCCAGGTGTGACGGGCGGGGCTGCCGGGGGCAGGTGGGGCCTCTGGGGAGCGGCGGGACGGGCTTCGTGCCCTCCTCTGCGTAAAGGTGTGAACACCTGAAATGAACTGGGAGTGGCAAGAGCGGAGCCTGAGCCGGGTTCTCAGCCAGGGGGTTTGTCCCCTTCTCTCATCTTCCCATCGCATGAAAAAGCTCCCAGGGCAGATGGGATCAGAATTTCGTATTCTCAAAATGCAACAAACACCTGGGTGGACTTTACACCCTGACAGCTTTAAAGAGATTATAAAGAAAGAAATAAAAAGTTCTGATTTATTTCTGCAGGCTCACCTGAAGTAAATGATATTTTCAACTTCATTATATAAGTATTTTTCCTGTGAAGGTGGACAAGCATCTTTAACCTTCCCTGAACAGAAATCCAGAGGAAGTTCTCTCGTGTGAAGTTTATGCAAAATGTGTCCTAACGCAAAGCTGTAACCCAGCTTCATGGTGTGCCTCTCACCACCCTGTTGGTACTTCAGAGAGGACGTGGTGGTGGTCTCTGGGCCTGGCTTTGTCACAGATAGAAGGCAGCACAGCTGAAACAGAAGTCTCTGTGTGGTTTCAATAGTGCTCATGTCAGTGCCCAACAGAAACTCTGGGCCTGCCACTGCTGGGCTGCTGCAGCGGGAGTCAAAGCCCATCAACGAGTCTCCTCCATATGACAGATTTCTTTGGTGTAAATTCAACAGCAATCGGATTTGCTATGACATCCAGTCAGAGTGGGAGGAAACAGAAGAGGCAGACTCAAACTGCAAATGATCCAGAGAGATGAGAGCAAAGGGAACGTTACAGACAAGAAGGGAAATTCAGCAGTAGCAAATATCAAGCCTTATCGAGAGAGGAAATGTTCCAGCTATCACTTCTCACATACTGAGCACAGCTCTGTGAAGGGCAATACTGTGAAAAAAACCCAAAATGTTAACAAGCTGTACCTAGTGATCATGTGGGAACTAAGTGGCTGAGCTTAAGGTTTTTTCTGTTGATGGATTTAAACCTGTGCAACATGTCAGGAATGCCCACTTGAAAACACGACTACTGGCTTAAACTAGAAATACAAATTTTACCTAAGAAAACTAGGTTTTTAATCATGGAACCATAGAATAGTTTGAGTTGGAAGGGACCTTTTCAAGGTCATCTAGTCCTGCAATGAGCAGGGCCATCTTCAGCTAGATCAGGTTGCTCAGAGCAACCTATTTGCCCTGCACAGCCCACCCCAAGGAAAACAGACTCTTTGAACCATTGTGGCTGTTTGCATCACACCAGCCCAGGCTGCAGTAAATAGAGGGATTTAACTGTTCCCTTGGGCAAAATGCCAGGAGCCACATAAACACCTGGTCCTACCTCAGGGAGGCTGAAGGTTTTAAAGTATGTCTCAAGCAACGTATTACTACCCAAACATTAAGATGCCTTTCAAAAATACAAAGAAAATCAGATTGCAAGACCAAGATGCTTCTGTTACAAAACAGGTTTTTCCCCATGTGCTTGAGCAGAGGTAAGAGGCAAGAGCCAGAAAGAAAACTGTGTGCTCTGTCATGACTCAGAGGTGGGCAGAGAAGAGGCCAAAGCCAGAGGAAAATTACAACATAAATTAGCATGCAAGAATAAAAAAACAACCCTGACCATGAGACAATTTCAGATGATCTGCCCTTTCACAAGACAAAGGTTATGTGAATTTTCTGACAATTTTCCTAAATAATTTAACCTCTCATTTCCCTTGTAACTTTATCCAACAGAAGAGTTTAGTATTAACACACATTTTACAACCTCAAACCCTTTAAAAGCATTAAACAGCATAAAAGTTTTGAGTTCTAGATATTTAATCTTTCCCCACATACTTGTTCATTCAGAGTAACTGATGTCAGTGAAGGACAATGGTACAAACTGCACATACACTCAACTCCTCATGTTGAGATTCTAGTTGGGTAAAAACAGGCAGTGTATTGAGAGGTAATCACTAATTAATGACTTGTAAGTAACTCTTTTTTAAGTTTTTGACAACTGTATTCCATTTCTCAGCAGTTTATGGAAGCTTACACCACTTCCCTTAATAATAAAGAGAATTCAAATTTTGAATGAGGTGCTTGAATTTCAGAAAAATAACCCTACTAGATTTCTCTGCTATAGAATACAAATAATTCCTTCTAGTATTTTAATCATATTCTAACTAGGTTTGCATTTTAAGTTACAGTCTTTATAATTTTGAATATCCTTGTTCAAATTCAAATTCAGAGATCTGAGACAAAACACAAATTAACAGATGAGGCTGCCTGGCCCTTGAATGCTAACATTATTTGAAGTCAGTACCTTCAGGAATATGCCTCTGCAGAAATCTGATCCTGAATGAATTGATTACCTGCCTCTGCTCTTGTTCCCTCTTTCTCTTTTTTTTTTTTTTCTTTTTTTCCCCCACTGATGTATCTGCAAGCTAAAGTAAAATGAAAGGCTGACAGGACCAAAAACGTCCCTGTTTCAGAGACAAGAAAAGGAATCACAAAGGAAATTTGTATGGTTGTTACTAGACTAGAAACAAGATTCCTGAATCCTCTACCCTGTCTCCCCCTTCAGTGCTCATACAGATTTAAAAGTACAGGACAGAATTCATAAATTCTCACTACACTCCTGTAAAAGATTCAATTAAGCCTGTTCCAAAGATTTCTTAACATAGTATTTCTCTAAGCTAGAAAAACAACTTGACATTTTGGGCTTTGAGCTTCCTGTTAACATTAGTAAAACCCACAAAACCCCTATATCTTGCATGCTAATTTTGTGTACAATAACTCAGTTTTATGCTACTTAAATTCCAGTCACATTGTATGTTGCTTGCTGGCATTTCCTTTATTTTCACATTTGCTTCAAATAGAAACATTGATTAATTTTTAAAACCATTACACTTTGCTCATTTGTCTTTGAAAATGACAAGAACTATTTTGCAAAGCTAGAGCAGGAAATAACACAGGTTTTGGCATAAAAACTTTCCACTTTGAAAAGAAAATGGTCAATGATTACACAATTTCCTTCATTTAATGAGTGTTATGATCCAACAGGAGTAAATGGTATTAACAAGGTAATGAAGCATTAGTACCAGCACAGTCAGCATCTCGCTGTCAGATACTAACATTTCACAGCATCTGTTAATCCTAAGCAAAGTCTTGATTTCTACTCAAAGAAAAATAACCACAGCAGGTTTCAAAAAGATACTTGTCACAGGAATGAGAAGTGGGATACAATTGTATTTTAAGGATTTTGTACAGAGTTATGCAGAAAAAGATATTTTCAAAATAAAGAAAAAATTATTAACTGCTTAAGACTATTCTCAGTAACAAAACTAGAACCGTGGACCTGGGGTGGCTTGTGCTGGGATGAGCACACCACTACTATAATAATGCTCCCATACTGAAAACGCACATACAATAGAACTACCAGCTCCAGTACGCACCAGAAGCACAGAAGAAAATGTGTTACATTTTCAGTATTCTAAATTTATTTTCTCCAAGCAGAACAGGCCAATTACTAAAACTCACATGGATGATTGAGACAACAGGTTTCTCGTCTGCTAAAACAAGTCTTGCTTTTGCTAGACTCAACGTGGAGTCTGGAAAGCAATAGGGAGTTCATTCTGCTGTGACCATTCCCCATTCCCATCACCCAGCAGCACACATACCCGCATCTGTGAGGTAAGGGTCTCTTCCGTCACTTCCTTGTGTTTTGAGGTAAGGTACATAAGGAGGAAGTAAGTAACACATGAAATTAAACAGAATCCACGTAGTGGCAGTATTTGAAATACTAAACATTTCTTTTGTCTTGCATCTATCGGGCAGAAACACGTAGATATCAACAAACCAACCCTGCAGCTTTGTGCGAATACATCCTGTATTGCCTTTTCCTTGCACCACCCACTCAGGGCAACTAGACTGAAGACCAGTACTCTACGGGCAGGGAGGAGGGAACTTCTCTCTGCTTAGGTGTTTTTAGCTTCTTCTAGAGTTGTTGGGAAGCACAGATATCCATAGACTGGACATAGCTCTGGTACAAACCTTTGTTATTTGAACAAGGAAGGCTTTCTGGAGGATTAGGGGTGGGTACCCTGCTGCACATCTGAAAGTGAGCTAAGAGGAGTGGCAACATGGTGTCTTCAGTGCCAGATGCTACTGCTTTTATATGGCCTCCAGAACTGCAGGGTTTAGTGGAAACCCCTACAAAATAGCAAACTTTGATCTCTATCAGAGCACACTCCAGTTGTAATTTTGTCTGTTCCCACACATACACTATACCATATTGCCATATACCACTATACCATATTCCATAAGGAATCAAAACAAGCTGAGTTTAGGCAGTTTTGAGAAACACATAAGCAACTGTCCCATAATACAGTAAACTACTAGATAGAAACAAACACTGTTGGACAGCTTAGAAAAACATGTTTTCTATTTATTTAAAAATAAGTTTGTAGTTACTACATTGCAGTGACAGTAATTCTTACACATACATTCTAGTTTGTATAAAAGGATTCAAAGTATTATGCATCAAAACTAACATAGAAAGTGTCCACATAACAGTAAAGAAATTTCCAATCCATATGTACAAAAAGAAAGGGCACTGTTATCCTGGTGAGATACTTCAGGTTATAACATGATAATCTAGATTTCTGGAAGGAAAAAAGCCTTGATAAAGCTAAAGAATTATAGTTTTCAAAATTGTTACTCATTACATACAACAGATTTTTGTTTTACATAATTCTGTACAAAATAAGCGTAATTTTTAATCTGAAAATGTGTCAGTTTTAAAATTAACCTTTCTAGGTAATTTACTTGAAGTTGAGCATTCTATACATATTGAAACATTATGACAGAATTTAGTTCACGCAAGATCATTATCCAGTTGTCCACCACACTTCTGCAGTTTTAGTATGGTCCAAAAATGTAACTTCTGTATGGTCTCAATGCATTAGCAAACCAACACGTGCAGTTGTAAGCACAAAATAGCAGATGTACATCACACAGTACATGACAGGTACTTCTATTTCTTTCTACCCCTATTTTGAATGACTTCATTCTTTGTTTTTTCAGTGTAGGAATTCATAGTATAGTACTACTTTCCCTCCCTAAAATGTATTATTTGAAGTGAATTTCCTGATGTATTTATCTGCATTAGAAAGGATCCAAATGACTACTTGTCTGACTACGTACCTCCTAAAAGCTAAATTTCTTCACCCTTATTTTATTGCAGCATATAAGGTTTCTCTTCTGGAGTGCCTTGAGGCTCTTATAACCTTGGGAAAAGGGGCAGGGAGAGGGGGGAAGCAGCCAATCGCCTTTTTTTCCTGCAATTTAAGATGTCTTTTAATCTAGCTTCCTGGCATGTTTTCTCATCCAACACACTGTAAAAATGACATGGTGAATTCCTGCATTAAAATTAGCAGAAACACAAGAGCACCTAGAGGTTAACTCTGGTTTAAAAGCTACCTGCTATTTTCCCCAGACAGCAGAAAGTGAACAAGCTGTACTCACGATTCAAAAACAGGAAGCTACGTAAGCTGTCGATGCCAGACTTGTTATTGGAAACACATTGTTAAGCCTTGGCCAATTTTATGAAATGTAATACGCTTTCCTCTGCATACAAACAAACACGTATATACAATAATTTACAGCAGAAAACTAACAGCCCTTTTATCAGTTGAATATCTAGGTCCCCTTGGAAACCAGTCTGTTACAAGAGCTTCAGGGATAAAAGAAAATATATACTAATTTTACACAGTTAATTTGTCTTCATTTAGGTAGTAAACAGAAAATGAGCTTTTGCTGTTTCTAGGTGAGGTTTTAAGACCCTCGACCTTCTGTATCACAGCACTGTAGCAGAATTAAATTATTTTTAAACACTCTGTTAAAAAAAGGCAAAAAGTAAAACCTTTGAAAAACTAGTGTGGACAAAATATACTACTTCAGAATAAGGTAAGGACTCAGGACACAATTGTGGTATGGCTGCATCTTGATTGACCAGCAATGTTAAAATTACCTCAGCAAGATTCACATGCTACAAAATTGAATGTGAATGTTGATGAAAGTGAGATTAAAAATCTCTAACCTCTTATCTACTATGTGAGTACAGGGTGAAACAGTCCCATCCAGTTACACCTATTGCTTTTATAGAACCAGTCAACCATTTAACATGTGCCTAAATTCAAATGACACACTAAAGCATTTACTTATAGTCTGCAATCCAACAAATGTGAGCAAAATATTTAACAATGTGATGTAAAAATTGTAACAAGCTTGAGATTACTGAATGGACAGAGTATTTTTTGTGTTGCATGTAGTCCTTCTTTGGTAAGACAAAAGCCTCTGGCACAGAACTGATGCTTAAAAATATTTGTACAGCAATACAGTGAATAAGCTGTCTCTACACTACAATTTATTTTTTAATAGATATTAATATATCCTACGTGCTGCATCGGGGTCCTTTATCAATTAATAGTTTCACAAATATTAAGCCATAGTAATATTTAACTCAACCAACTCAATCTTACGAGTCTATCAACAAACCAATCACAGGTACAAACCAGACACTGTACAAATAAACATCTGTAAATCTTTATCACAGCAGTCTAATCACTGGAGGAAGACATTTCTCTGTAAAGTTGTACCACTGGTCATTGCCGAGTGACGAAGAGCTCTAGTTCAATATTGAGAATAATAATAATGAACACTACGGTGGTAAAATTTCAGTTCAGTTCCCAGAGAACACACTAACAACAGAAACAAAGTGGATAAAGAGTTGTTAGGTATGTAGGCACAGGTACAATGATTCCTGTTAAACATTTAGAGCCCACTGTTATGACAGAAGCAGAAGTTGTTTCCTCATTGGTAGTTAGAGAACACACTGTTGTTATGATACCACTCAGCAGTAAATACCAATTTTAATGTCTCCCAGTATAGCATAGAAATACCAGAACAGTATCCTCATATCCATGTCAAATATAAACAAATTTAATGAATAAAACTGAGTTAATTGCTGCCAGATCATTTATGTGTATGTGACTATGAAGCTGTATGTTACTTACAATGCAAATGTGAAACAAGCACATGAGATTTTGATAGTCCATTTTCTGAACCAGTTGTTAGGTACTTGAGATGGCATTATAAAACATGCATATAATTATAGTTCTTAAATTATTTCAACACTGACCAATAAGTTTATTGCTCACATTTAAAAACTTAAGACTATGTAATCAAAAGCTCTTTTTCTGTGTTGATACAGTATCTCACAACACTTCAAATAATAAATTTTTCCCCAACCAAAATACAGTCTGATGGTGACTAAAGTCTCATAAATAAAGTTTGCAACCTAGTGAATTAAATTATAAAAATATAACTTTTAAATAAATCTGGTATTAATTTCTAATAAACTTCTAGTGTTGCTTCTATAAAAAAATTTGACCCAAATTATCCACAATTTATTTTAAAAGGAAAAACATTAATGTGTCTAATACAAATTAAAAACTTACTGGCTAAAGTCACCGATATTACTGGGTGGGAAGCAGTACCCATGTTCTGCAGGTAAGGCTTTCTATCCTCGCAAAATTAAGATGTTTAATCTTCTACCTACTATTAAGGGAACGTATATTATCTCAATCTCCAAAACTTACTTACAAGGTATTTTTGATATATAAATATATACATAGACATGCCATATAAAACATCATTACAAACAGAGTAAATACAGAAGATGAATTTTAGATATAATCTGTTTTATATATTACAATGCAGATAACATCAGGAAATTACACATTTTCAAATGATTGCCTTCATCAGTGAGATCTGACAAAATTAACAAGTAGAATCAATCAGTTTTGAATTGTGAAGCTGTACTGCAATTGTACAACCGTAGCTTGTTATCTTACCACATGTTTAGCAACTCCATTTTAATTGAATGATAAAGAAATACTTGTTAGAAAAAATAAATATGCCAACAAATGAAACAAAAACTAATCCCTGCTCCCCAAATTCAAATGCATAACAATTTAAAGAAGATCTGGAAAATATCTTACTTAGCCACTTTTTGTAGTAAAATGAACTACCTTAAACTAGGTATGGTGGATACTATTTTGCTATCCACAGTAACATATTTCTATTTCTCTTGGTGGCAAATACCAATATTCTTTGTTCAAACTTAGAACCTTTTTTTTAGTAAGAAAATAAAGAGTGAAGAATCAGGCCTCAAATACAAATACAGAAGCTGTGCAAATTTAAGGTCTTGATTCTGCATGCCCTCCCTTCTAGACATTGCAGATGATGTTTGTGTAAAAAAAAAAAAAGTATAACCAGAAAATTTTGGTTACATTTTTGTACCATACAAGATCTCAGTAAATATGACTACTTATGTATTTTTAACTTGGAACTGGACAATACTTTTTTTAAGTGATACAAAATGGTATTAAGGTTTGTTTGTAAAGGTATAAAATAACTAAATGTACCATAAACAAATAAATAACTGCTTTTCTTTTCCAGAGCAGTACATATAACAATACATTCCCCTAAGTCATATAGTTATCATTTACAATAGACAACTTAATTTTAGTAAGGATGCAAGAAATAATAGAATACAAGGCACAATCATTAAATGGAATTTTTCTTTAGGGTGTATATTGACTTATGTCAGCGTGATATACCATAAAAAGTGCAGAAAAACACAATGTGCAATGAGACCACTGTATAAAACATGATTGCATAAAAAGTGATTTGGCCTTTTAACCCTAATAATTGAAAATAACCAATCTTCCCCTTAAAATTAAACTATAAAGTATGACATTTTAAAATTTTCAATTCTAGTGCTATCTAAAAAATCCTGAAAAAAATTTATACCTGGGTAATATTTTAGATGTACGTGTTTATGTATATATTAATATATACACATACACTCTTCTTTGTAGGTCATTTCAGCCTCTTAAGCATGTCTTAAGTTGTAGAAACAACTATCAATCTGGATCAGAAAGTAAACATCATAATTCCATACTTGTCCTGTAATTTCCTTGAATCCTTTAACCAATTATACATTTAGACTAAAACATCTCTGTCAAAGGACCCCACCAGTGCATTATTTTCTACCAGAAGTACCAAAAAGGATACATTTCAGAACAATGTTAACAATTTACTATTTAAAACAAGACACAGCTTTTATCACTGCAAATGGTATGCTGTACTGACACTCAAAGAAAAAAAGGCTTTCCACTGCACTGATTCTCAGTCTTTGGCACAATAAACAGAGATTTAGTGACTGATACAAGAATCAAGGTCTGAAAAATTAGACATTAGTCAAACTTTTTCCAATGTGGATATATATACTTGTGATTACATTTTTGCTATGTTTGGCAGAACTTGGATAAACCAATGGCCTGTGCTAGGCTTCTTTTGCAGCTGAACGTTCCATCACAACTGAAATTAAACATTTTCAGATTAGCAAAGTTTGGTATTTTGTATTTAATAGAAAGGTAAGTGAATTTACTGCCACTTTTTGTCAAAGTCTACCTTTCTAGGTGACTTGACTTTACAATCAAAGCGTACCTTGCTTGGTCAAAAATAGACTTCTGTTTTCAGTTTGTGGCAATTAAAAGTACCATCACCTTTTTTCAATTGTGTAGAGATATTATGTACTACTCCAGCAGAGTAGTTATCAGCTCTGTACGTCAGTGAGAAATTGCTTCAATTATTCTCAATTGTGAACAAAATGACTGTTGAAATGTATAACCTATTTGGAGGGCAATAAATAGCAAAAGTTTAAAATATATATTTCTTTCAAAGAATGTTCTTTCAGTTTATCTTTTTGCTAGATCTTTCTCCCCACATCAGAACATACTCTTCTAACCCATAATAGCAGCAGGGAAGAAGAAGTCTGTTCTGCTGTTCCTTAACTGTACCTGCTTCATAGCATTCTGAAGTAAAACCCTTGGTAAAAATTACCAACCAATTAAATTAGCTTTTGCTTTTTCAGTCAGCTTTCGGACTCTGCCTCTGCTTGATGTTCCGAAAGTTAAGGAGGTGTCTTCAAACAATAGCTGCCTTTGCTCTTCCTCAGAGTCATCTTCATTGTAAAAGGCTGTCCTCCTACCCTGGTTTCTAGTTCTCATGTGAGGTTCAGAATCTTTAAGCTCTTCAGACCCCTCCTCCATGGGCTCATGTGTCTTTTTCCTCCTGCTTCTTGTTTGCATTTTAACATTTGCAGGAACTAAGAGGTCCGAGCCTGGCTGACGGGTCTTTATCTTCCTTTTTGGCTTTCTACCCCCACGGCCTTTTTTTTGTAACAAGTCTTCCTTCACATTATTTTCAGAAAGAGAGTTGCATGCAGTAGAAACAGAGGCTTCTTCTGGTATATCCCTTGTGGTCTGGATTGTATTCTGCTCAGCAACCTTTTGCTGTTCAACAATTTGTAGCTTTTTTGGTTTCCTGCCTCTTTTTTTGTGCACCACCACCTCACAGCTACTGTTATTAGTCTCCACCTTCGGTTTCCGCCCGGGACCTCTTTTAACTGGAGGTTTCAAAGGCTGTCCTCCATGTCCATTCACCTGAATGCTTCCTGATGCCAAAGCATTATTTTTGCAATCCCCTGTAAAGAAATGCAAGTACATGTCACATAACAGATTTGCATTTACATTCATTTTCACACTGCCTTAATAAAGCCCCTGCTAAAATATCTGAAAGGATTCACAGTGATTGCCAATCTGTCAAAATCTGAGAAACCCAAAGTAGAGCTCAAAGAGTTTCATTCTCATATGCAAGGAGAACTAATTTCTAGTTGAGTTTAGCACACAGTAGCTGGGGGGTGGGGGGAAACAACAAACAAAAAAACCAGGAAAAACCCGGGGGAAAAAAGAGGGGAAAAAGGGGAACACCTAAGGGGTTTTTCTTGGCTGATACAACACCAGTGGACAAAACTCCTATTTTGTATCCACAACAGCAAAAAGTTGCTCAGGAAGCATTACTGTAAGGATCAGGAATGCTTCACAGCAGGTAATCTCTGGAGAAATAAAACAGTTTCTTTCAGCCTGAGATAGCACCTTTTATATGCAATTTGCACAGATTTCTCACATTAACAGACAGACAGCAGATGTACTTGCTTTGACATTTTACAGGGTGTGTTTTCATTAGGTGAGGGGCATTCGCCTTAGCAGGGCATGTCACAGGACCTCTTAGGGAGATGTTCTGATACCACAGCCCTTGCCTAAAACATGGCCAAGAACAGGCTGATAGTCAGCATGATAGTTCCTCAGTCCTTCAATGTAACACCCATGCACAGCTCCTGCTGTGTTCAAATGTGCACCATCATGCACTGAACGCACAGGCCTCCTCTGTCATATGAGTGGATGTGCAGGAGGGACATGTCCATGTCAACAACATTCAGATACCTCTGATCCAACCAAACACCCAGTCCTATAAAAGGTGCATACTTAGCCATGCAACATGGTAACAAACTGGGGCCTTTGGGAGAAAGCTTACAAGGAATAGACAGATGATTTAATTTATCAGACCACAAGCTACTTTTTCAGAAGCATGGAAGACTAAGAAAGAACAGATAATCCTTGGGGAAAGAAGGACTACAAGGAGTAAGCAGATTAATTAAGGGGCGCCCAATTTGCAGACTAAGACTACTGTGTCTCCCATCTTCAGAGAAAAGATGTTTCATGGATCTAGCTGCTTCAAGCACCTTCATAACAGTTCAAAGCTCCTTCATAAACAGGAAAGCTTTTTGACTAGAAGATCTTATTTCAGTCTCCACAGAAGTTTTGAGTTTTAAGGTATTCAGACATCAAAAGACTGAGCAAGCTCACTTGAGAGATTTCATGAAACGTAGGTCTGAGCAGTCCATTCAAACGTACTAAACAGAAGCAGTTAATACTGCATAGTTCAATTTTCTCTGGAAAAAAGTGAAAGAACTAATTTGCAGCTGGGATGCTCTGACCTTTACGCTCGTGGCTGCACAGCATGTCACCACACTCAGCGTAACTGAACCAAATGTAACCCACATAAATGTTATGAGGTTAAAGACACAGGGTTTAAAGCATGACCCTGCAGAAGTCTGCTTTGGAATTTCAGAACTCCAAACATGACCTTTGTAATATTTTAAATGAAGGCAGAGATATGTTAACATATCAAAATAAGCTAGACAACAGTGATCACACCATGGAAATGGTGTTAAGAATAGTCAAAACTGTGCTAATTCATCAAGAAGGAAACTGTGTCGGAGTTGTTCCATTAGACTTCCCCATTCTGCTAAATCATAATGCATCCTAATTTCCCCACCTCCAAATTACCACAACTAAAGTGCAACACTACAGCCAGTACATCAATAACTGGGATGGGGCAGGGAGAAGTTCCAGAGAAATTTGGTACCTTGTTGATTAACGGTGGAAGATTTTACTTTGCGCTTGATTTGCTTCTCTTTCTCGGGATTTTCTCTAGTGGAGTTATTCCTAGTGTTATGACTGTAATCCGATGGGGTAGGGTTTGATACAATATTCTGGTTCTTGGAATGTTTGGTTGAATTCTCCAGTACTAGAAGGACAAAAAGAAAAAAAAACTATGTAAGTCGAGCAGTTTATACCACATTCAAACTTGTTGGACTAAAATGGAACTCATGTTCTACTACAAACAAACAATTTGAGTCAGTGATCCAGAAGGAAGAAAGCTTCCTAGATAACACAGCCTAACTTGTTCAGTTTTCCTCTGAAGAGCCTCAAAGGCCCATCAGCTTGAAAACAGAACTAGTCTTAATTGAGAGAAATATAACAGATTTCCAAAAAGCCAGTTTTATCTTTGAAAACATTCCCTGCTTAATTAAAAAAAAATCCAACTTGCCTGACTTTCCTGACCCTGCAGTAGTATTAGGCTTTGTAATTAAAGGCTTTATAGTTAAAGGCTTTGCTCCTGAAGAAGTAGATGGTTGCTCTGTAACAGCCACATCTGTTATCCCCCTATTGCTTCTAGTCCGCACAAGGGAAGAGGCTTCAGCCGCTTTTCCATTCATCTGAGGCGGAGCATGTCGCAGTGCTGTTGACCGTGCAGGTGCAGAAGATGACGAAGTGGTAGAAGTTTCTGCCTTCAACTGAGGTTTTATTAATCTCCTCTTCCTTTCAGGACTGCAAAAGGAGGAACAATTTGTATCCTGGATGACCCCTTTTTCATTTTACAGGAATAAATAAAATTAAATGCTAGTGTCTGAGATCGTGGGAGTAAAACAATCACCTCTGTATGAAGTATGTTAAAAACATGACATTTACTGTGGAAATTCATGTAAGTTGTGAGCTTCTGAAAAGTGAATCTTTACAATAAATACTATAGTTATATGACAAAGCATGATGCCACCGCTATCCTAACAATGCTGTTTTACTGTATGTTTAGCAGGTATTTGAATTTTAAGCACTTACACTAGGATAGCTCTAAGTAAAGTTTAAAACTCTTCCACGTCATAGGGACTTGCATGTCAAAGCTATCATTCTGCAATATAGGGAATAGTAAAGGAAGGATTAAGAAAAAAACCACACTAGGTTCTATTGTTTAGGTATGTCAAACTTGCTTAACATTTCATGAATGCTGTAAAAGGATTAATGTACCTGGATGCAACACTACTGGAAACTGAGCTGCTTCTACTTCTTTTTTTCCTTCGTTTCTTTATTGTATTTCTTTTATGAAAGCGTAGGGCAGATTTATAATCCGATAAAATCGAACTTATGTGTTCTTCAAAGAAAGCAGAAAGGCGCAAGCTCATGCTGTAGATCTAAAAAAGAAAAGCCAGCAAACAAGTTTTATACTTTTCCAAAGCATCATTTTACTTATTTATCATTGAACAATAGCTAGAAAAGTAAAGTGATTAATATGGAAATGTTTTAGGGAAATTTACAGTCTGTCTCAACAAATTTACATTAACCCATGTGTAGGTTTGCTTTAAACTGTTTTCATGGTTTTGAAAAGTATATTACAACTGAAGATGACACACAAAAGAAAAAATTAGAAAAGTCATTTTTTCAACTGCCTTTCCAGAACGTACTACCCCTTTCTAGCTTCAACAGAAATTACAAAGAGATCCTTAATGTAATTATACTGTATCATACCTAGGGTCAAGAAATCTTATTTTCTGCTGCATTAAGTTTCATCCTTATATCCTATATTTGAACATCAATCTATTCCTTTTATGGATGAACTGATTCTACCAGTAAGTTGGTTTCAACAGGTACAATAAATGTATTGAAATTATGTAGGTGCACATTTTTTTTTACCCATCTCTAGCCTTGAATGATTTATAGTGACTCCCAAACTCAGTTTAGATCACAACTAATTATTTGAGCACAGTTGCTATTAATTCTGGAAACAAAAAAAACAAAACCAAAAACACCAAAGTGACCTGTCTAGGTACTTTGAGACACAGCACCTTTTTAGAATATGAAACACCATATCAGAATATTGAACAGTTGCCTACCTAATGACACACCAAACTGTAAGAGCACCAGACTCAACAATAGGTTTGACAGATTCTGCATGTGTTACTGGAGATAGCATGCAAAGAAATATGTGTCTAATGTGCCAAGAGAAAAAGAAAAAGCTGATGAGTTTAGGTTTACCGTTCAAGTAAGCATAAGTGATGTGAAGTAAGTGGTATTTTTAGCATATGCATGACAAATTAAAGAGTAAAGATATCACCATTCAAAAACTATGTGTTGCATGCACTTGAAAGCACATAGGTTCCAGAATATTAAAATTCTTAACATCAGAGCCTTCCACTTCTAGTTCCAAGTAAAATAAAAAAAGATGTAGACATTTATTACTATACCAGTCTGTTTGGAAGAAACACAAAAAAGTATGAAAATGTCAGAAGGACCTGTGAAATCACACAGAGCTAAGACAACAGGTGTGATGAGATCAAGGAGAGAGAGAAAAACCACAAAAGATCCAGACTTTCCCCCAAATCCATCCCATTTAATGCAACCAAAAGACTGATTTTTAGGCAGCCTCAACAGTGAGTGGCTTTGTCTGCTACTGACTGAAGAGAGAGTAATCGCTGATCAGTCCGTCTTTCTAGTCACCTTCCAAGAAATTTGTCCCCAAGTTTTAAAACAATGAAGTCCTAATAATTAATTTGCTATTTAGAACAGCCAAACATAAAAGCTGTTAATAATTCTAGTCTGAACATCTAACACATATTAGTAGAAGAAAAGCTACACAAAAGCCTTGAACATGTGTAAGTATGCATTTATAAATTAACTGCTCACAGATACTGCACCTACTAAAAGCAGGGCATCCAAGAGTAGGCTGATACTATGCAAAGACAGTCCTGTTTCCCAGAAATCCTAAGGGCTTCATTGCAATTGTACTGCATACTGGTGAAAAACATTGAATTTCAACATCCTCTGCTGTCTATACCTGGATATTTCAGTTTGGGGCAACCTCCAAGGTGGAGGGGCTCTGTGTTATTTTGTTTTGAAAATCAAGTTTCTTCCCAAAATAACAGTTAAATTCCACTATTCTACCCATAATCATGTTTCTACAGATCTTTCCTTCAATGTGGCTCTCCCTTTAGATCCACTTTCTAATATACACTTTTGAAACACACATGCAGAACATCAGAACTTATGGCATTTAAACAGCACATATTCCTTTCCTTTAAAATACAAAGCTGTAATAGTGTCTCAGAAATATTCAAGTTTGAAGATCAGAAATATTTAAACTTGCTTTTAAAAGTAATCAAATTACAGTTGCTTTTTCTGTTCTATATTTTTTCAGATATAAGTGGGTTTTTTTAAACAACAACAATAGAAAATAATGAAGTCTTACCCTTGATCTTTTACTTGGTGTATAGGCCTTGGAATTGCTGAAAATAAGTCTCACATCTTTACATAACTCCATCGGTGATTCATAGTTGCCAGCTTCCAGTGTTTCTCTAACAGTAGCAAAGTCCATAGGAGTATCAATAATATCCCTATAATCCTGTTAAGAAATAGCAAAGCAGTTTATTACAATTTTTTTCCAAGCCCTAACATATCATTTTCTTTCAGATGCATTTGATAAACCTGTTTAACACAAATGTCCTATTTAAATAGGTGTGGAAGACTGCTAAAGATGTTTTGCCCCTTTCCACTCATACACAACGTAAGTCCTCACAGATATAATCAACAGGACCAACATTAGAAGTTAACCAATAGATGATTTAATTCATTTTCTAAACAGATATACTGAAATGCAGAGCTCAGAATTTCGTGTCCTAAGGATTACAATACTAACACACTGACATGAAGGTACCAGTGATACGAAAAGTGTGACTACAAGCTTTCTGGATGGCTTAAAAGCTCAAACTTGGGACTAAGACTAATAATGTTCTTAGATATTAGCTTTAAAATATCAAGTTTGAATACTTGAATCTGATCAGAGGCTTATCACATCCTTCTGAAACCTGAGTAGTTTCCCAAATGGAGACCTGACAATTTAGGGAAGTAGTATTAAAAGACTGAAAACTCCATGGGCTTAAATAGGAGCCAGATCAAGCCAATGACAGGATCATTTTTCTAGGCTATGGAAAAAACAGAGCAATATCCATACAACAAAAACCTTAAATACCAAAATTAACCAAAAAGTTAACTTAATCCATCAGGGCAAATAGAACCTGCAGGAGTGCCTATGAATGTTAAACAGGTTTGTGACACCAGGGAGCAGTGTGTTTCATGTCTAAGCCTACTATAGTGCTCTCCATCAGCTCATTTGAGGATCTCAAACACAGCAGCCCATCTGTAGTTGGCCATGGCATAAAGTTTAGGGTACTTCAAAAATAATGGCTGCAGAAGCATCAAGACAGACCTACTAGTGACTTCCAAAAGAGAAACATTTCTTTTCTCTGAGAAAATTAATTTCCCTGAAGTCAATCACCTTCGAGTGATATTTTAAAGAAAAACTTATGCTAGAAAGTAAGCAAAACCTTTGCTTTGTTACTGAAAGTTGTCACATAAAATTACCTTTAGTTTTTATACTTCTGAACATCTAACACATATTAGTAGAAGAAAAGCTACACAAAAGCCTTGAACATGTGTAAGTATGCATTTATAAATTAACTGTTCACAGATACTGCACCTACTAAAAGCAGGGCATTACCTTTAGTTTTTATACATGTCATGATCCCTGACATGTCACATTCAACAACCAAACATATGCATTTCATATATGACTATTTTTCACTCAGAAAATGAAAGACATCTTAATTGCAAAAACTGTAATTTACTTAAAAAGTTGTAATTTACTTAACAACATAAGCACCCCTGAATATAAAATAGTTTGCAAGTTAAGTATGTGAAGGAGCAGAGAAGTATAACTTATTTTGAAATTACTTTAAAAAGACAATATAAATTACTATCAAGTGACAGTGAAGCACTGAAAAAAATTCTGTTACTGCAGCTGCCTGAAGATCAAATTGAAAGAGATGGAAATATGGTCAAAGCCGGAAAAAACACAACCTACCACCTAAGAACTGGATTATAGCCAGCCTTCTTGCTCTAAAATACTCACTGGATATTCAAGAAGATCCACTGGTTGTCGAAATGGTTCAGAGTCTTCACACTGAAAAATGAGATTCAGCAGCTCCTGGCATTGCTTCTTCCATGACTGAATGTCATATGACTGAGCTCTATTACGTAGCCGCCGCTTTGGCTGATGATCCTGAAATGACAATATTGCCTGGTGTATATTAAATAAACTAGCTGCATTTACAAAATCTAACAAAAAAGGTTTCCCACAGGATATAAATGAATTCACAACATGCAGCAGCACAGACAGAAATGCTTTTACATTGAACAGCTCAGTAGAGCAACACATCACTAAGTTTAAAACTTTCAAAAAGCTGATATTACACAATAATAAAAACATTTTCAGTTTTATATTTCATGGTTTACAAATACATTTATAGTTATTTATAGGACTACAAAATACAAATAAAAAAATCTTAAGAATATTTACCTTTCTTTTTCTAGTGGAAGTGCCTGGCACATTTGTATCTTTCTCTTCTTCCTTTGAGCAAGATAATGAGTCGCACAAAAAGGTTAAAAAATATAAGCATATATGAGTAGATGAGTTCTTTTATACTTCATTTGTAATTTGAGTCTTTATAGTCCTACTCCTGTCCCTTTGAGAAGCATTTCATGTGACTGTCAGTTTTGAGAACCTCTCAGAAATCTAAGTAGCATCTAAATTCTTCAGCAATCCATTAAAGCTCTCTGCACGAAAGGAGGACAGGAGGCTGGATTTTCACCCAGTTTCCCAGCTGACAAAAAGAAACATTTTGACAGACAAGTACACCCCACTCCCTTACAGTGACTGAAATCAGTACTTTGGTCTTCCATAGGAGAGAGACAGTGGTCCCGTTTCGCCAGCGTATCAAGGCCAATGTCTACGACACAACCACTTACCTCATCAGAGTCAGACAACACTTTCTTCTTCATTGCATTGTATAATGGAATTATGTCATAGCAACTCTGGTCTCTGTGTAAAAAGAAATATAAGCTAATATTTATCTTCCATCTTCAACTAAGGAATCAATTGTAATTTTCCCAGGATATGGAAAATATATATGCAATCATTCCCAAATAAGAATGTGTTTACTGCTATACGAATACTAAGACGACCGCAGTAATAAGTTAAGCTAGTCATCTGCTCAAAAGTTGTAAAATATTATCTGCTCTCTGTCAAATATAGACCACTTAACAGTGTCAACATTTTAAAATTAAAAATTATAACCCTTTACCATTAATTTATCAGCGTTAGAAAAATCTAATACTATGCCACATAAAGGGCTTTGGGGACCATCTAGCTTTTTAAGAAGCATTACAGTGAATTTATTGTACAAAAGTGCAATTTAATACATTAGCACCCACAATGTAAGACATTTGAAATGCAATGTTCATTTGTGTAAGGACTGTTATTGCATAAACCTGCATAATTAATTCATTAAAACACACACTAATTTTCAATTCCTGTTAAATATAATAAGCTCCTATACAAAGGAAAGCCTCAAGGTGTTCTACTACGTAGCAATCCAAACCACTGGGAAAAAAGTGGCTTGTGACACTTCTAGCACTTTTAACTGTAAACACTCACCAACTCTTAACACCGTAATACAGGCTATTGCAATTACCTATAAAAGCTGGGAGAGAAGGTGAAAAAAGATAAAGCAACATCAACACCCTCTCCTCCCCCTTTTCAGCCTTTTAAGAGACTTAGGTAACTTAAGAGACTAAGCCTTAGGTTCTCAGATGCACTCTCATTAGAAGCATGGGCTTTGCTTTCCATGGTCTATGCCTTCTACCTCACAGTTAGAACCATAAAAACAAAGAAAAGTCTGGGCTTTATATCAATTGCTAGTTCACTTAAATTAGTATTATTATTATTTATTTTATAGTATATTAATAGACTCAAGCTATAGGCCATTATTAAATAAGAATATCTATGTGTTGCATTAATTTAGCTAAGCCAATTAAAAACATACACTTTGAAAAACCCTGAGCTGCTTAATTAATCAGAAAAAAATCATGTAGAATGATCAGATGTTAAAGAACAAAATCAGTAATAGACAAACTCTTTAGATACATATCTTTTCCTAATGGTGTATAATTCACCAAAACTTTTAACATCTGAAGTATTTCAGTCTTTTTCACTCTCCAGACAATATCAGAAATCACAGGCACTGAAGATATCGAAAATTTATGTATGGAGTCACAGTCCTAGATTTCCAAATACATAACACAGTTCTGATGTTTTTTAAGAACACATGAAATAGAAAAGAACACTATTCAATTTAACAATTTCAATGTAACTAAGAAAGTAAATCACTGAAAATGTCATGATTATTTGTTAAACTAATGAAGTATCTTGCTGTTTCTATAAGGTGGGAATAACAGTGCTCACTGTGTACAAGCAAATCAAGGCAGTGGACACAGTAAGTTCTTCTTACAAACTTTAGATCTGTAGATGTGTCAACCGACTGAAAAATCTTAATCATTTCTCATTAAGTTTTTCTATAGACAATAGTAAAAAAGAACATTTGAAAGACAACTACTGCTTCTGTCAACTACAAAGCCTCCAATTTTTACCTTGCATACACATTAAACACCATCTTCAATCACATTATCAATTGTAATCTAGACTTTGGAATTAAATGCCCATAATTATGTTCATGTAGACAAAATCAGAACTCATAACTTACCAATGAGTATATGTATAACTCCATTAAGATGCTCAGACCCATTCTTATCATTTAGGAGAAAGTCTCTTGAAATAAAATGCTATGCTAATCTATGCCAATCAGTGTATTATAGAATTTTATCTTGTTTTGCAAACTTATGAATTCTGTGTCAAGACAAGCTTTATTCTCTTCTGCCCCAACAGCAGACAACAGGCTTATTCAAGCTGCAGAACCATCTTACTTTAAGATACAGATCTGAAAAGGCTAAATATTTTGGGGTAAGAGATAGGAGTAACAACCAACCTACTAAGCAACTCACTTTATGAAGTGTAGCAGAAGATCTGTAACAAATTTGGCAGATTTGACAATAGGACTTCCAGGTTCATTAAATGTGCGAGTGTTATGTTCAATGTACCGGACTTCCCACATTAATGAAGAAAGGCGCCTGGACATGAACAGTCGGGGGAAAAGACAAGGGAAAAAATAAAGACTTCATTTCTAGCAATGTATATGAACAGGGGGAGAAAACATTACATCCTTCTTCCCATCCACCACTGTTTTCCATTACATCAATGTGCACATTGCCACATGCTGCCCTATGTGACCAGCAGAAGCAGAAGGCAGCTTCCTCAGGCTTCCAGTTCCCATGCTATAATTCTGTACAATCTATACAAAGGGCTTTACGAATATACAGCTGACAGCCCTTAGGAAAATTCAGCTGTGACATCTCACCTTTTATTATTCCTTTAAGATACACAAAACCCATCCTGTATCAGCTCTGAACTCACAGCTAAGGATTAAAAAACAGTAATAAAAATGTTTTTAAAGTATACATTTTTCTGACGGATAGACAACAATCAAATCCTTACACCACTCTTATTTGATGACCTAACTATAGAATAGCCACATTATAAAAAATGACGCACAAAATAACTGGAAAAAAAATAGATCCAAATCTAAAAAAAAAAGATAAAAACTCTGACAGCATAAAAGTTACAAACACATACAATCTTGTATTTTCATACTAAAAAAGCCCATAATGAAAAGAAATGCTGCGCAAAGGTTTTGTAGAGTTAGGTGGGGGATCATTTAACGTGTTTAGCGCAGCATGAGCATTTAGATGCAATTTAATAATGATCTTGGGTCCAGCATTTAGTTTTAGACAATGCCAGCAGTTACTAGGAAAGATAATTTTTTTCTGTTTTGTTTTGCATCATTAAGAAACACACAGGCATGCTAAGACTCCTGGTTCAGGAAAGACAAATAAGTTTTAAGGTAAGCTCATGAAAAGCTACCAAAACCACAAGTGATCTGAAAAGCCCACACAAAGTAAAAGAAAAAAAAATTAACGTGAAACCACAACACAGGGTGACTGCTTTATTTAACCAGGCCATGGCAATACTACAAACTAATAAAACCCAATTTATTGATGGTGTGTTGATTATGAAAAATAACTGCTTACTCTTTTGAAAATGGAAACAAAATTCAGCAAAAAGTCCTCTCCACCTGATGGCAAAGCAGTGCATTATAGAAGCAAAAGCTGGATTGACTCACATCACATAATAAACATGGAACAACCTAAGTTCAATATTCATTATAATGATAAAAAACGGGGGTGCTTTTTTGAAAATGAAAAAGCAAATTTAATTTAGAATTCAATCTTCATTTAGCATATATAAATCACTACAAATGGACTTTGAAATTTGTGCCAAAACAAAATGCTAGCCATATTTATTCAAAAGAACTATTAGAGAAACACTGATTTTCAAATTAGAAATAGCCCAAGAACTCAAAGAAACAGAAGTAATTTAAAGGACTATACTGCTACATAGATAATATTTACTGAAAAAAACCCAACCCAAATAAAAAACAAACAATTTCCAAAAACAAATAAACAAAAACCCCAACAGCAACTGCAATCACAGTTTAGGAAAACATCAAAACAGTGTCAAAAAGACTAGACTTATTTTCGGTGCTGTGCAACAATTCCAATAATTCAACACCAATAATTTAAGAAGTCAGATTCTGTGTAGCTGCTTAAGTGATAATGCAAGATTTATTTTTTTTTACAGCACATTAGGACAAAAAAACCTACCTGTGATATCTTTAAGATTTCTTTTTTTTTAACTATGAAGTGGAAACTTAATCCTTTGGACTAAAAGTCATTTTACTAACCTTGCAATTTGAATCTCACATGGAACAAGTCTTTTGGATAAGGAGGAATTTAAATGCCATTTAATTTTAAAATACATTTTGGGAAAAGACGTTCAATCCTTTTTAGAGTTTCAGAAAATGGAAACATAGATCAAGGATAGAAGATGGAAGAAATTAAAAGCACACACCTGCACCCATCTCCTAGAGTTTGGTGTTACAAGACAAAGAGCTACCAAAAATACAGCTGGTAGTATACCACAGAAGGAACTGAGACTTGGATCTAACCTGTAAAATCTGCTTTCCAGTCTCTGCTTAATGGTACTGAGGTCTGTGGGATATGCCACAACAGTGCAATACATTGGGTAAGCTTGAAGATCCACAGGTGCCACAAATGCAGAAGCAATATCTAGATGCAATGAAAAAAAAAACCACAACAAAACCCCAGTTATATACCACAAAAGTCCCATGGCAGTTTCAAGATTCACCCCCAGGCAACATATGCTATTTCCTCACGTTTGAAATGTGTAGCAGTTTCCCAAAAGTAACAGTAACTACTCTAGATATTCCAAATATATTCTGATATTCTACTTAAAAGAGTGCTTGCTGAGGTGTGTGCTGTAAGTACAGTCACTGCAGTGACTACCCATTCTGTTGTGCATGAAGCACCACACTCCTCAGAGACAGGTCAAGCTCTTGTATAATATACAAATTTGAAAAGTAGGTTTGAATATACAAATTATACACATTGGAAGGCATGCAATTCAGTATCGCTATTTAAAACACAGGCTTGTTGCATTTTATTTTATATTGCCACTCTAGCATCTTTAAACAAAGCAACACATTAAATTCTTACCATAAAAGTTACAGAGCTATTTCAACCTCCATAAGAGCTGGGTAAAATCCATGCTCAAAATAAAACAGAAAGACAATATCCTGTCCCTACCTAACAGAAAGGAAGTCTAAAAATCAATCTACCATAATGCTAGAGGACCACTGAGCAATTTAAGTCTGTGCACCTACTAAACAGAATTGTTTTTTCCCTCCTATGCTTAGAACCATCACGAGCATTTAGACACACATCATTCTAATATTTCATACTCAAGGAAAAATACTGCAATACAAACCCATAAAACCACCTTTAAAGTCTCTTTCAAAAGTCTTTAAAAACAGAAAATATGTTGTTGCTAAACAGACTGCTCTTCTACTAGGAGCTGTTAACTTTCTTGAATGTTCTAGAAACTGCTACTTCATACCAATATGCACCACACATACTATAACTAAATCCCAAACTAAGCAGTACGTCATCGAGCATAATGCAAAATGTAAAACCAGTACTCTCAGAAGGTACAGTGAAAATAACTCAAATTTCATTTCCTCACAATTTCTTTGAACGTAAATCTCTAATTTGTTTTACTACACTGTACAAGTAATTCCTTTCTTTTGGAAGGAAAGGGAAGCTTCTTATGCAGTATGTCATCAGAGAAGCCATGTGGGATATACAGGCAATCTGAATTATTTCAAGAATTGAGTTTTCTGGTTTGCATCAAGTATTTCAAAAAAATCAGTTAAAAAAAAAAGTATCTGTGACTATTTATAAGTTTAATTTATGACCATTGTTAGCACAAAAGCTATGACTGCTGACTTAACAGCAATTGTTCACCACAAAGGCATACAGAAGACTTATGATTCAGCCTGTATTTCACTGATGGATCTCCACTGAGACACCCATCTTTGATTAAGGTAAAGGTTGCAGTGATGTGTTAAACATTATAACAATTACCTTTTCAGAAACTGCCTGTAAACAGCAATTGCTCTACAACCAAATAGCAAGTGGTTTTTCCCAAGTTAATCAGTTATGTTTTCCTCAACATTTTGCATAACTAAGGAAATGAGAAAGTTGTGTTCCAGTTAATCAAGAGGTTAAAGGTGTATTTTATCACATTCGTTTGGTAATTTCAGAAGTGCACAGGAGCAAAGTCTAAAAAATATAAACCAAAAACGCTTCCCATATTATTCAGAATTTACCTAGAGTCATAAGTTGGTTTATCCCTGCAATAATTCGGTCACACTCCTCATCTCGGGTCCTGGAACCCCACTCTCCATCCAGAGGTTTGTAGAGCAGTGTTCTACGTTCATCATCTGTTAAAGGAACACTAGTTCCCAGTTCTTCTGGAAATACAGCTGGAATGTAATATGAAAACTAAATAAGACGTAAATATTTGTACCTTGTGTAATACATATACCTGTAAGTCAAAGATATCATATAATAATTTTTACTAACTAAAACAAATGCATACTTCTTGATTTGCTCAAAGACATTCTGGATGCATCCAGTATCCTTCCTGTATATTACTGTGTGATAAATTTAAATCCTTACAACACAGTTTGGTGTACAAGTCCTCCTTCGAACAAGATTTATCCTCTTCTGAATAGCTAAATGTAAAATTTATTTTGGAACTAAGACACTCCTTTAACACAGTTATAACTTGTCTTTGGTTTTGGAGTTATTTTGTGTTAAACCCCAATATTCTTGGTAATAAGTTATTTTAGTAAGGAATGGCACATGGTATTCAGATGAAGTTTAAGATAACAACTTTGACATTGATGCTAAAAAATTCTCCAGGTAATGGTTCCACCTTGTCAGAGTTTTGTGAGTTAAAATGCTAAAACCAGAGCATGCAAATTAACAGTGTTATCACCCTGACACCCTTGAGGACTTACTAACTTTGACAATTCATAAAGTAAGAGAAGATTTTTAAAGTATGATGTAAAGTGTTCCTCTTTAACATTTTTTAATATTTTTAAAGAAGGTGTAACAATTGGCAATATTTGTACATATAGCCAAAAATCAGGTGCATGTTTAGCTATCTTAATAAGTACCTATCCTTTATCTAAAAACGTTTTCTCCTTCTCTTAAGACAACATGAATTAGCTTCTAATAGAAAGTAAACAGGGGCTAATTGTCTATTTTGATTATTTATTTTAGTCATATTATTACTCTAACGCCTGTATTTATGACAAAGAGGTACCCACTAAAAGAAGGGTTGAACTAAAGTGAAAAGTTGAAATGAACAGATTTACAACTTAAAATAATTAAGAATTATTTATGATTACTTATGAGTGACAATGTTATCAAATGTATCATGGAAAACACAAGTAAAAAATGCAGATTCTACTTTGGTTTTTAATCAGTTCTATGAAGTCTTCAAAAAAAACCCATCAATAACAATATCCTATGTGAGAAAAGAAGAAATACTACATTTTTGTCTGTGAACAGTGCCCATGCTATGCTGTCCACTCTGCAGCACGTGTATCTGCCACACGTGCTGGACCAGACAGGAAGCAAATCTGACTATTACTGAAGTGTCTCACAGGCATGTGTTGCATCTGCAATGCACTGGATGTCTGCAGGCACGTTGACATGTCTTAGAGAAGGCAGCTTCCTCAAGCTCACATTGGGCATTGGTTTATCTCCAATCCTCCCTCACTGTACAAACATTTAACTTCAACTGTTTGTTACATTAACAGTTAACTTTACATTACAGTTAACTTTAACTGTTTGTTACATTATCTATTATAATTTTTGTAATATTTTTATTTTTAACATACAGTTAGTTTGTCTAAGTATGGTTGTATATTTTTCCAGTTCTTTTATCTTAATCCACTTTCAGTTTAATAATTGATTTAAAGATTTTCTTTAAATGCAATTGGTTTGTGGCACTTCATCCCACTCCAAGAGAAACAGGATTATTTATGTAAAACCATATAACATTTTTTTTTCTTTAAATGCACTTGTAAAGCAAATTATATTAAGGTACCATACCATTACTTGGTATCAGCTCCATGTCCCAGGGGCTCATCTTCTCAGTGTCACCATTGTCCCAGCTTGAAAATAACCACACTTAAATTACCTACTAATATTGCTTCAACAATGAAATTATTTAATGTTTGTAACATAATTTATCTATACACCACAGAATACTATAATAAACTGGTACAGTGAGATGCATGACTGAGTTTAATGAAAGCAAGCTACTCAGTCAGTACTTCAAATGAAGTAACTAATTAAAATAAAAGACCGAAGATAAATTTGCTAACCAGACATTGTAGCACTGAAATAAGCTATCAGGATAATCAGGCTGAAGAGGTTCCTGGCTTTCAATTGTTCCAAACCACCAAGCATCATCTATCACTGACCTGAAACGATCACCTAGGTAAAAACATAAAACAATTTCATCAATACAAGGTACCTTACCCTCCAAAAAAAGCAATATTTAGGTATCTCTGGTTTGATCTTGAATACAGAAATCCATTTTAACACTTACACCATCAACAGGCAAACATGAGTCATAGCTCAGTTTAAAAAAATTATTAAATTCTTTCTGAAGATTGTTTTTTAACCAAAAGTTAATACATTTTAGAAAAATAATGATTTGCAAATCTATCTACATACTCTTTACATATGAATTTATTTCCTAATTTCACACAAAATTTACATGCTATACCTTTAAGACTCAAATCTACTTTCATTAAACATTACATGCTCTCTTGAAATAACTGAGCACTATGACACTTCTGTACAGGGAATATTTTACATGCTGCTGAGCTCCTCCTCCTTAGTTTCTGCGACCCAAATGTAATTCAAGAAGTTCGTTCCTTTACTATGCAGGCAATCTGACTGATAATAGAATAAAATTCATTAAAGCTTGCTCAAAAGGTTAGCAAAGTAATTTAGTATGACTTTAAATGGTTTTACTACTGCAAAGCATTCACCCAGCTGAGAAAAAATGTCAGAAGCATTGTTAAAAAAATTACACATGAGAATGCATGTATTACACACCATCATAAATGCTAACATTTTCTATAACCCATGCCACAAAATTTAGAAACAATTTTTAATGTAGTGTTCAGTCCGCTCAATACAAGAACAAACGTAATTTAAGCCTGTGATCCCAAGAACTGCACATTTTGTCTTAATGAGATTTGAATATATACACACTTTCTTAACTGCTGCAGTATTTATTCCATTTCAATACATCCACCCTGTGCCCAAATGCTTGCTGCAGTTGTCTGAATTAATAGGAAATAAATATTGTTTCAAAAATGGTTTGCTTTCTTTACTGCACTTTTTTTAAAATTTTAAATTGAATTGCAAGTAATTCCAGGACAATTATAAAGCTTCCATTAATAGTCCTAATTGTGCTGAACTGTACCAAGTATACCAGAAATATGTGAAATGAAAGATCAAAAATGTAAATAAGGGCTGATTCTTTATTTTAAATGAATAAGTTTTATATCCAGTGACTCTCCAAGTAGTACCTATAAAAATACTGATTTTTAGGCTAAGTGCTAGAAATCATAGATGAATAAGAAAAGATAGTAACAGTAGTCTTTTTGTGAAGACAAACCAAAAACTGCATAAACATGAAAACAAAACAAACAAACAAACAAAAAACCCAAAATCAAAACAAAATAAAAAACCAGTTTGTTGATAAAAAGCTGTGGTAAAAGTTCAAGAAACCTGAGCATGTCAGATCAGTCTTGGGGATTTCAGATTTCTGTGGTTAAACATTTAGGAACAGAGTTTCATACATACTTCTAAGGCATTTCTCCTTATCCTGGAAGAAAACATGATCTACTTTCAAGAAACATTTATTATACTGTGTTCCACAGTGCAGCAAAGCAGTGCATGATTTTTGTCAAGTACACAAGCAGACACTTGGTAAAATACATATACAGAGAGCAGGGTAATGCTCTGGAAGGCTCCTTGAAGAGCAGGAACAGCTTTAACAGCAGTGTCTTTGCAAGCTCTGCTTTATCATTTCATACGTTACAAAGGAGATGATTTTACCACTATTTTACCACCCAAAAGACAAATTGAAGAATGAACTCTAACACGGACTTGTCAGAGTTACAAGCCGGTATGAGACACTACTGGCCTGAAACTCATATTATTTATGTTGAATAAAGGTTTATAGAAGGTTCTGACACTTCCAATACTTTTTGTGTAGCTCCGATTTTTCCCACAGTGCAAGTTTCTCAAAACATAGTTGCCAGCCCAGGAAGGAGATGCTAAACTACAAGGTTTAAAACGGAATTAAAGAAGTATAAAGAGATGGAAAGAACATTCTCTTTGTACAATCTAGAGATCAATTTCAAATTTTGGAGAAGGTGTTCCATATTTCCAGCAGAAACTTCAGGAATTGAAAAAAGAAAATAATTCTAGCAGCAATGCAGTTTTAAGAGGGTTTTCAATTTAAAAAAAAAAAGACAAAAACAATATATAGGCTACAATAAGTTATCAGTTAGCAATAAACACCATATTCATGAAAAGTACCCTTAATTCCTCTCTACAAACACACAAATTACATTTTCTTTGCACTTGCTTTTACAATGACCTTCAGTATTTAGTTGGCTTGCTGCCCCTTCAGTAGGAAGGACAAAGTAGGATTCCCCATCTAAATACAAGCAGAGTTTATTCTCTGACTTCAGCACAGTATTAGGATTTATTTACCATAACCTACTTTCAAAAAAGTTATCATGAAAATAGCTAGACACTTAAAAAAAACCAACAAAACCACAAAACAAACCTCCCCCCACAACTCACCTATATTCCATCGCCTATGCTTTGCATCATCAAACTGTTGCCTCAAAACTAGGAAATCTATGACATCTGGCATATCATGGTACCTAATTACAACAGAACACACAACTATTAAGCAATAAAACAGCAAAAGCAGAACATAAACCACTTACATAACCACTTACATAAGAAAATTAACACTTAAAATTCAACACTTCAAAAGCGCAAGGTTAACATTAATGTTA
Organism: Lepidothrix coronata; assembly: GCF_001604755.1. Classification (NCBI taxonomy): domain Eukaryota; kingdom Metazoa; phylum Chordata; class Aves; order Passeriformes; family Pipridae; genus Lepidothrix; species Lepidothrix coronata. Next base: position 6,791,830 of record NW_016690184.1, read on the forward strand.
TCTTTTAACTTGCAAACTCACACGTGCTTCCTCCTCCCCCTCTACCACAAGAAAACTCCCAATTTGAATATAATATTGCTTTCCTTACTTCATGGTGAATGCTCCTCCAGTCAATTTACCCGTATCAGGGTCAAGAAAAGCTAGTTTAAGACAGCAGAGAGTAGGTAATCCCACTTCATACTTAATCCCAACTATTTTCATCAGCTCTTGCTCCTGGAATAAACAAAATAGTATGTACTACCACTGAAGTTAAGATAATTATAATAGCTTTCTGAAACATGAAAATATGGGTATACTGATTATACTATATTTCTGCCAGATCATGTAAAAATCAAGAATGTAAATTCAGTCTTCCACAACAAGCTATTATTTTACAATGGAATATGTTTGAGAAATATTTTGCTAAGCAGTGTAACTACCTTATCTGCTCAAGCAGATGAAAAAGTAGTACAGTTTAAGGCCTGATTTCATTTGACTATTAAGTTAATTTTTTCCCCTTATCTTGCAACATTAAGAGCACAGTAGTATTATCTGTATCAAGAACTTACTTCTGGTTAGTTAGATTTTTCAATATTAAGATAAAAACAAAAAAAGAAAAAGAAGTCATACTCGCAATTCCATTTTATGCCATGGTTGTTTCTTGGGATTAATGTTATATATTTTGTTCTTCTTGGCCATTACAACATATGCTTCATGACCTTGTCGGAAATAGTAGACCTAGAAGTGAAATGTGACAGTTACCCTAAAAAGACTTTGAGGAGCTGAAATGCTAACATATTACTGCCATACAACGTGTGTACTTTCTATTCTATCAACTTCTTTTCAGTCTGTTTTCCTGCAAAAGTTGCAGGTTCCCAAAAAATTAAGTGGAGGAAAATTAAAAAAAAAAAAACAGTAGCACTACTGTTTTTTCTTGCTTTTTTGTACAGCTTAAGAGAACAAATTTGAAATATCTCTCCTCCCAAATCTTAAAAACATACCAACCATCCACTAAAATGTTGGAAGGACGCACGAGACCTCTTCTCACCACATTACTCTAATTAAACCAACCTTTTATTTTCTGTGAATCTCAAAAGTAACTTTCTAAATTAATAATTTCTTTTCTGAAGTAAAATCTGAAGTAAGTCTGGGGAAGACAAGTATCAGAGATGGGATTTCAGACAGAGCAGCCTGATTACAAATATATTCTCTGTTGGAGCAACTATTCCTACTTTCTAGGCACAAGATAGGAAATTTCCTTTTTAACAATATAAAGCATTTTCAGCAAAAGGATGCACCCTACTTATATATTCCCAGTACACACTCACTGTACATGCTATTCAGCAGGTTCCAACCCAAACACATCAGTTCATGTTACTAAATTGATGTGATGCTAAAAGGTAAAGGTCAGATCAATCTTTGTAAGGCAAGGTAAAGATAAATCTTTGGCTGCTTCACTGTATCCAGATAGTATCAGGCACAAAATACATTTATTTGGACTTGATCTTTTGAACAGCACCGTCTCCAAAACATGCTTGTTGGAGGGTATAAATCCATAAGAATTTTCTCCATTTGCAACTCTCAACTTGAAATGCTCCTTGCCTCCCTCACTAGCAATGCCGATATAGCTGTCAACTGCATCAGTGAAGTGATCCAGTAAAAACAAAACTGCTTGCACATGCAGCCTCTGCTCCTGATTCAGTTTAAGGTGGCGCCTACAAAAAGCTTTAGCTCAAGATTAAAGTTAAGTAACTTTGCCACCATGTCAAGTATTTCTCCAACAGCATTCTGAAGGTGTGAGCTATACAACAACTCTGTTTACTACCTCAGAAAATGTGGTGCTCCCCAAAGAGACAAAGTACCCATTACAGTAGAAGCCAGCTATTTCCTCATATTTTAACCTGAGGGGATTTTAAGAAACATGCACAGATTCTGGCTTTCAAGACTACATTCCATCTGATACTACTTATTCATACAATTCTCTGTAAATGTTCACTCGCTACATATTCCAAAGTAGAAATTGGTGGGTGTCCTTTTGCTACTGTATTTTGAGATATCTGGGTCATGTTTACAAAGTGTTTACAGTCTGGTTTGTATAAAATACGTATATACCAAACTTCTCTTGTGGTTCTCTGCTGTAAGATACCAGCAGTTTTCTGATATCAGAAACACAAGTCGAAAAGGACAGAGTTTTTCTTCAGAATAAATTAATTTTAAAATATCCAAATAACACCCCACACCCAAAACCAAGCAAAAAAACCACAACCTCCCTACAGAGGTTTAATTCCTCTTTTATACTTGAAGTCCCAAACTGAAGTAAGTGTTCCAAACTTAATTTCATATTATTTCTTACCTATTCTTCAGTATACAAGATGCTCCACAATTAAGGAATATTTTCACTAGATAAAGCATCTCACACAACTTGTATACAGGTGTCATAAGGAAATTAACACACTGAAGACTGTACAAGAAGGAATGCTACTGCAACAGCATGGAATAGTAATTTTTAAAAAAAGTCAAAGCAATACATGCAGAATATTTTTAAGTAATGGAAGCAAAAGCAAATTTTAGCCAGATTGAAGAATATTTTTAAGAAAATCCAAAATATTTTGATTGTAAGTCTCTGGGAAAAAATTCACAGATAAAAAAAAAGGACAAAAACAAGCTGAAAGAAGCAAGGACACAGAGTGAAAAAGTACAATACCTCATCCCCCATCTGTGGCACAAATGGGCACCGCCGAGGAACAGTGTCTGTAATCCATGCTGAAGGCAGCCATTCTTCCAGTGTCAAGCCATTTTCTGCTAGAACTCCCACAGCCAGCCTCTGAAGAAAATGTTAGTTCATTCATATTAATTTTCTGTGTACATTTGGGGAAGCCTTGTATTTTGAGAAGTGCCTATTAAAATCTGTATTTCTTAAAGTATATTTAATGTAAAAAGGAAATTATTGCAGTGTGAGGATAAATTTTAACTGCCTTTTGGAGGTTTTTTTGGGAGGGGGTGGCGGTGGGATGAGCTCATCTAATAAAAACTGAATTTAGTAACAGTCCAGCAACTATGTCTCATGCCCAAAAAGATAAAACTGAAACATGTAATTCTCTTTAAACAAATTCACACATTTGCCTTGGCCAAAAAGACACTAAAACTATACAGCTGCCTTTAATTAAGTAACCTTGCATAAAAGGAGGGAGTGATTAATGCACATAAACAGAAGTAAATCATGTGAAAATGACCTGGACTGGGTACAGTCACATTACTCACTTGTATATTTACTATGAAGTGCTGTGGAACTGCATTTTCAGAATATATTTCCATGTCACATACTTGTATGCAATGAAGCTTACTGCAGTCACTGGTTCTCTGTGAACACTGCACATCTGTATCTAATAGGCCAGATAAAACAGGGGGTTGTGCAACCATTCATGCAAAGCTGCTTTGAAATTACTGACAGAATCTTGTGTGTGTACAGAAAGCAATCTAGGACAGTGGTATAGAAAACCACTCCATATAGCCACTGATGGAAGACTCTGCATTCCCAGACTGCAAATAGGATGCTCCAAGTGTAATTCCATTGCATAAATTCAAATGTGGTTTCAAATGATGATAAGTACTTAGAGTGCACCATTGTGTGTCACAGGAAAAAAGCATACATATAGGTAAAACAAAACAAAACAAAAACCCACAAAAAAACCCCAAACCAGAACCTCTCCATTGTAATAAATCAATAACACAGAAGCACCTTGTGAATTCTGAGGTTTAAGCAGGTCTATCTTGGGAAAACCTGATTACACTGTGTCAGAGAAAAGTGTCTAGCTCATAGGTAGATTATGGGAAGTTAATAAGAAATAGCATTTACCCAGAAAAATCTTTCCTTGTTATAACTTTACACATTAATCATCAGTTCAAGACCTTCTGGAAGCCAAGCCTGATCTCAATTATCATCAGGAAGAGACTATTCCCAGTAACTTTATCTAATAGCTTCTGAAACTCTACTAAGTCCTTTGGTAATTCTTTCCACAGCCTGACTACATGCCCAGGTGGGTTAGGGGGTTTTGTCTACTTGTAGAGGGTAGGGGTGAAATGGGAAAACTCTCTTTTTTTGAGCTTCATGTCTGTGTCATTGGGTGCTACCTCTCAGTGTAACAAAAGAAGAAAGGAAATAATTCTGAATTTATTTATTTCTAAACCATGACAGTTTTATACAAGCTTTTTAATCATATCTCATCCAAACTCTTGCCCTTTTAAGAGTTGGTCTCTTTGCATCTGCACATAAGGAAAAAATATTCTGTACCCTTTGGTCTTCCTGGGTGCTTCTTTCTTGCCCTTCTTCACTGCTGTATCATTTTTTAGATTGATTTTTGGTGGAGGGGGATTAGAAATGGATTTTTGGTGGAGGGGGATCATCATTCAAGATCATGAAGCCTATGCATTAATACAGATGACTGTCAATCTTTCTCTACTCTTTTCTTAATTCCTAAGATTTTGTCTGGCTACAAAGACAGTCAAAACTTCCTTCCTCAATGAAAAGCCCAAATTTTGGATCAGGAAAACTTTCTATCAGAAACAACTGTGAGCTCTCTGCCCAGGAAGGAGGTCAAATGTACCACAGGAAGCTTCAAAGACAAACATCTGCTAGGAATTACAGGTATAATTAATCCAGCCTAGCGGCAGAGGAAAGAGATGATTTTCTGCAATTCTTTCCAGCCTAATACTTTCTTGTGACTCAAGAAAGGAGCAGCTCATCTTTAAAAATCTGAAATATCTAAGCCTGATACTTTTTGAGTCAGAGATCCGCATCTCAATAACTAAGACAAAAATGGATGCAAGGTTCCCAAAACACTCAGTTCAGCTTTAATCTAAGTGGAAATACTAGGCTGTCAACCAGACTTTTATAATAAAGAGCTAAACTGGAGGCTTCAATCACTAAAAAAGCACCCCACCATCTATTTTTCTGATCTTCCCTGGGTTTCTTCTTTCGATACCTTCTTTTGGTTTCAGGCTGTGTAAATACTAATATACTACTAGTATTGACAGTACAACCAATGACTGTACAATAAACAAAAAGTAGCCTAAACAAAGACTAAAGATTACCACCTAACATCCTGCATGCCGTAACACAGATTCACAGTCAATCTGACACTATGCCAACCTGCATGTTAGAACAGCTGTTTTTGTCAGTCTACCTTCCAATGAGGGTCAACACATTGAAATATTGATCTTAAGGAATGCCCAGGACTCCTAATCTTACAAATAAACCAAAAAACAGTTTCCTTTGACACTGCAAAAATAGAAGCTATGAGTTTACAAAAGCAAATAGGATCTACCAGACAGATCACTTCTGGTCTCTGTAAAGAAAGAATGAAGAATGAAGTTTTCAGAACTAACAAAAACAAAACAATCCCTAAAAAAAACCACTGAAAATTGCCAAAGTCACTGAAAATTTCCATCTGAACTGAAATGACATGATTATATTAGAAAGCAAACAAAACCCAAACAGACAACAACAAAACCCTGATCAAGTGATATTCCACTTGATGGGGGTACAGTAGCAAGCATAATGCAAATATCATAGATCAAGAAACTGAAAAAAAAAATTACATGGTAGCACAGATCTAAAAGGAATTGCAATTATAGAGGGAGACAAGTCAGCACAGCTGAAAAAATACCAGCATGTTATACCAAGACTCAGTATATCCACAGGAAGGAAGTTTCTGGTGTGACAAAGGATGGTGATAAGGATATAGGAAGTGTTCCTGAAGTGAATTGTATTCAGAAAGCATATCGTTACAGCCATCTATCATTTGACCTACAAGAGTTGGTAATTATCATGTTACAAGTAAAAGTCATGATGTATTTTAAAATAAGACAATATTAAGTTGTATATGTAACTGAATTATTCACCCAATTATTTCTAAATCAGCAGGAATGAGCAACCTGTAATACACAAAGAACATCTAACCTTTTGTTTTCTCTCTTTGGGTTTCCTCTTCTTTGGTGATGTTGATGGTCCATCTTTCTCCTCAATACCTTTCTTCCTTTCCTTTTTAATTTGCTTCCTCTGTTTTTCAGGTCCTTCTTCATCCTCTGAACTACTTTCTGCTTTCTTTGTTTTAATTTTAGGAATTTTCTTTGGTGGTTGCAAATTGATTCCTGCATCTGCTGTCCAGTCAGAATAATCACTAGAATAGTCACTATGTATGGCATGCCAAAGAAAAAAAGAAATTAAAAACCAAAAGTTAAAAAGCAATTCAGAGTGCATTGGATTACACAATATAACCCAATACAAGCTTACAGGTAACAGTCTAGGTAACTACAGTATTTCAATAGTTAAAACCTTAATGCTTAAAACCCCTATATTCCATCTACAATTTAAATGATAGTAAACCAAAAGCCTTGACATCATTTGGTCTTGCCAGAAGCTTAACTTATAGCATCCTCAGGTCACTGTTTACTTGGTCAATTCAAGATGATACAGACTGAAGTCTGGATATCGCTTTAAGGACTTCTGGTTCTGAACAGCTCTGAACAACAACGATAAAAAAAGATGGGTGAAGCTACCTCAATCTTTGCTCTCTAATTTCCAACCAAGTATCACACAGCTCAGCCTGACAGTCACAGGAAACTGCTACCACATGCATGAAGTGTGTGTGTCCCTGAAAAGAATTAACCTCCTGCAAACCCAATCGAAAACAATTTTTGTTCCAGCAAACAAGGACAAAACCTTCCCTAAATTTTAGTTAGTAATATGACTGACAATTAAACCCTGAAACTTTTAAGTTCTTGTTCATCTTTTCTTCTAAATCTGCAAAAGTTTTAGTTATTACTCATTAACTGTTTACAGAGAAAATTATTTAAGATTTATTGGCAGGAATTTTCTCTCACTTACCTAGAACTGCCATCACTGTGCCATGCTCTTTCATCATCTTCCGATGTTCCACCACTGGCAACAACTACTTCCCCTTCCTAATAAGGGGGGCAGAGGGTGTTGGGGAGGGGTAGAGGGAGAGGCAGAGAAAAAGAAAGCATTTTCTTTGGAACTCAAGTAAATTATAATAAGTGACAATATGACAAAAACTTTTCTAGGCTTTTTATGTGTTCTAAACATACAGCATTATAGAAGCTTTACATTGTTCAAGGGATTTAGTTTGCAGACAGTTCCTTTACTTTAGTGGACTTACTTAAATGGAAAGGAGTATGAAAATATCTATGCCTGGACAGACGCAATATAGAGCAACATTTGTTTAACAGAGATCTGAGTGCTTCTCAGCCTCCATTTAAAAAGGCAAGCTTACCTTTTCGAAAATAATTTCAAGTCTTTTAATGTAGCATTTCCACACTTTATCAATATCAAACAAAAACTTAACTCAAACAAGAACTTCTTGTATTCTTACCTCATTCTCTACCATAGCTACGGAAGCACAGAATGGTTGAGGCTGGAAGGGACTTCTGGAAGTCTTATTATCCAACCTCTGCTCAAGCAGTGTCACCTAGAGTTGGTGACCACACTGCCAGGCCATATGGGCCACACTGACTAGGCTTACAAACATAAGGAAGGCTTAACATTGCACACATACACTTTGCAAAATGCCTTTACAAATGAGCATTTCTCCCCTTTGTCAACTATCTGTTAATCAAAACTAAACATACAACAGCATGTGAAAATCTAATTCAATATCATTTTTTAAAGAGGTGAAGGGAAATGCACAATGGAAAATGTAACTTGAGTTTCCACTAGAAATAATGTTTAATTAGATGAAGCAGGAGCTTAATGAGTAGAAATGGAATATGTAAGATTGCCTCATGAATAAAGATCTTACATCTGAAGAACTGTGTCCATTTTCCAACTCTTCAGCAGGCCTTGCAGTTTCTTCTACTGCATATCTTGTACGGTAGTTATGCTGATTAGCTGCTTGTTTTCTTGAGTCACTGGTGTCTAGTAAATTATCATGAGAATGGTTCTGTGAAGACACAAAAGTCAAAATACATAATTTTTGAATATACATTTTATTAATACACAGTATTTTCTATAGTAATAGTATTCCAAGAAACAATTTTTGCAGTAGCAAAAAGATAAAAGTCCAAAAATAAAGAGCTGCTGAAGAAAACGCTTCACATGCATAGCTGAATATAAGCACCAAGCAGTTCAGTGTATTCTGGAAATAATTAAAATTTCCCAGACACAACACAATTTTTTAATCTTTAATTATTAAAAAAAAAAATCTTCATTCTCTTCAAGGTACATACAAAACTACTGCTGAGAGGTTGTAACAGCTCAGAATTACACTAAAAATGGCCCAGGAAAGGAGACTCTTACTGAGAAGTGAAAAAAGGACCAGATCTGTTAGAAGAGAGACCCATAGAGTAATACATCCCTTAGCATACAGAGAAGACTGTTAGCAAGTAAAGGCCTTTAAGTGGTATGATGATGCATGGAAGAGTTCAAATGAATGAGTCAGTTGGAAAGAATACAAGCTCTTTTGAAGCCTAAAAGAATGAAATAGGGCTGTAATTTAGAAACACTTCATGCTCCAACATTAAGAGACTTTGTCCTTCAGTAGGATATATATAATGCGAACACTTGCTCTTAATGCCAAGCGTGCAATCTTCTGTTAGTCCCCAACCACTGGTAAAAAGCAAGAGCCATGATCTCAATTTCAAGAGTTTTGTGCTAATTTTTTTTTGGCATGCATATTTGAACTTCATCCTAGCTCAGATCCAATGAAATAGCTTCTGGGCAAATTCCTAGATGCCACAAAGGAGATATACTTCCTCACTGCTCCATCTGCCACAAGGGAAACCTCAAATATCTATTAAGTGCTGATATGGTTAAAAATATGGTAACAGAGATGAAGAAAGCAGAACTAGAGCAAGACACAGAAAGACCCAATATTATCAGAGTATTCTAAGCAGGGCAGACTGCTTGTGTCTGGATTTTTTTTTTAATATGTAGTAAAGAGAAGATCTTTTTTGTCATGTATGATGAAAGCTGGTTCATGAGGTAAATTTCTTGTTGACGAAAATAACCCCCACTTTTTACAGTGTACTAAAACTTGACTCATCAACGGTAGCTAGGATTTGGTTTTCCTTAGCCACAACAATTCTCATTAAAATGCAGAACTCTACTACTTAGTTTTTCTCCTACCCTCCCTATTAGATGACAAACACCTTCTGCAAGCATGATTGCAGCAGTTCAGTAGGGTAGGTCAGCATGCCATTCTGTACAAGTGTATTCCAGTTTTCATCAAAGCACAGAGGACCAACACAACTTGCTCTATGCTGTTTCAGTGAGCACTATGCTTCTGTTTTTCTGTCTAGTTGGGGAAGCTATCACTAACAGCACAGCTATCAGACTTATCTATGGGACTGCTCAGCATTTTAACATTGCCCAGGAGTTTTGAGACCTGGGGCACTCCTCCTTCTGGATTCAGACTGCCAGTACATATCAGATCTCCTTAAGTTGCTCTGACCTGACCCAGAATGGCTTCCATGCAGCCCTAAGCCCAGTGGCTGAGCCCATCACACAGTCTTCTGTCTCTCAGCCTTCTGAGGCTGCCCACTTCTCATCAAGCTCTCAAGATGCATTACAGAAGCAGAGAGGGGTCACGAAAGCCAACATTATAACTGAATTGTGACTTTTTGATAAAGTCCATCTGCCTCTTAACATTGTGAAACATAGTCGAGGAAGCATGTACAACAGCATGGAGTCACTTAACCCCCAAAGAAACAAACTAGTCAGGTATCCTTTATAATAATGAGGACACATTTTGCAGAAGCTACATTACAGCTTGACTGCAATGCTCCTGTCTTCTGTCTAGAAAGCAAAGTCCTAAAACTTTATCTCCCTATTTTTTCTTTCCAGAATGAAAGAAACCATTTCTTTCTCAAATGGTTATTACAAATATAGCTTTTCCCTAATTAAATACAACTGTGGATCCTGAAGCACTTTGCACTACTCTTCGGCTTTGAAAAGTCCTTTTCTTTTGGTAGTTCAAAGCTTGAGGAAAGAAAAAAAAAACCAACACTCCAGTCCCAGTCATGTCCCCCCCCAATAATTCCTTCCTGGGAGAAAATAATATCACTGTATAAATATTGGGTCTTAGTGGTACTAAAGGGTAACAAACCACTTTGGAAGAGATGCAGAAAATAAGAACAGAAAAAAAACAGGAAAGCCAAAGTACAAGTACTTATCCATAAGTAACAGAATGATAGAATGACTGACGATGGAAAGGATCTCTAGATCTCACCCTAATTCTGCTGCTCAAGCAGGGATGATAAAAGGGGCCATAAGGTACAAAACTGCATCATCTTGCCAAAAAAATGTATTTTAACATCACTCCTATTCAACACAGCTTTGCAAATATGATGAGAAGCTGCAGGTCAGGCAGAACTTTATTTAGGGGAGGAGTGGGGTCCAATGTGAAGGTTTGACTATAAAGTGTTCCAATGTTGGTTTTTTTCTGACAAAATGGAATCTATCACCAGCATGTTCAACAATGACTAAGGAAACACAGCTAATGCCTCCCCTTCCCCGATATATAAACTAAAGAAAGAGCTTGAAATTGGACTCTCAGCTCTAAGGGTAGGCTGGGAAATAACGCCAAGATTACCTATGATTTGAGATTCAATCATCACTTTCTATCTCTCTCAACACACTTTGATGAACAGTCACATACGCTGACAAGTACCTTGTATCTTGTCCAAGGCTTCCAGTCAATATCAGAGCACGTATATTGATACATTAGAAATTACAGCTGCTGTCAGAACAGTTTGTCTCAAAATACAAGTGATGGCATTTTCTATATTTGAAAGGGATACTGGACACTGCTGGGGGTCTTGGTAACATCAGACCATTGAATTCTACTGTCCTCATGACACTGACAGCACCAGGAAGCACAGCTCTGCTGCACTTCCATACAGGGCTGGAGTAATTTTGGGCATCTTTGGCTGTAGTAATTTCATAGTATATTTTAACCAGCAGTATCTATTTTTTATCTGAAAATGGTTCCTCCTTCTTTAAGACAACAGGAATTAACCTCTACTAGAAAGGGGCAAGGCAAAGCATATGTCCAATATCAGAACCCCAACAGCCTCTTGTCCTGATATTTTCTCTTTGGCTAAAGAGCATCCTTTCATATTCTCCTCATATTTGTATCAGTGGTTGTAATTACTTAGTTTTTACTCTTACCACATCCCATGTATGTAAGAAATTGGTAAGAGTTGCTCTGAAAGCAGTGAAGATAACGAACACTAAGCACTAAGTGCTTGTCTCTGGAGTTTTAGATTATTTTCCTCCTTTCCTTTTTCTAGGTAAGTAGAAAAACTACTATTTCTGACAAACGCAACTAAGCCACTTTCAGCAAAACAAAGCACACATTTGTCCTCCCCATGTTCTGTTAGTTTACAATAGTCACTTGCTCCCATCACAATAGAGGCCTATTTTTGTTCATCCATAATCATCTCCCACCTTAATTTCTAGAAATTTCAGCATAAAATTTCCACTTAATGAGAAATATATCCATTTTTGTCGCATTTTACTAGGACAAACATCACATCAACCCTCTAGCATACAGAAATTTCACGCTCTTAAATATTTATTAAAATGCTCTAATCCTAGTACTTCAACTAAACTAATACTCTTAATTACTTGGACTGGGAACATTTACCTAAGCATTTTATCTCACTTCTCCTCTGCTCCTAAAAAGAAATAATTTGAAATACAGTTCCATTTTGAAAATGCAAAAATTCCATTCTATCCTTTTTCATTAATGTTTTGGGGTTCAAGTTTTTTCTGTTTCTTTTCTTAAGTGTTTTTGTCTAGCACTAATCAGAGAAAACCCTATTCCTCACCAATGACTTTTGAAGGCAAACTGAGTTCTTTATTCAGCCGGCAGGTCAGTGATATTAAATACTATTTACTAAATACTACTCAGGTCAAAACACCCAGCTGTTAAGTTCTCCCCCACAATTCCATTAGTCCCTTAAGCAATGACGTATAAACACTTCTCAGTGCGACCTGTGTCAAAGAAATGTGGGCTTTCAGTACCAGAATGTTTATGTGACTTCCATCTAAATTGCAGATATTGTTAAAGAAAAAGGACTGAAGTATAATTTTGTACTACTTTTATCACACCCTACAATGACCCTGGACTAAAAGTTAGCAATAGGACTTTGGAATCTCCTCAAAATGTAATTACAGCTGCTCTGTGCTCTTCCTTATTGACCTACAATTTAGCATGTAATCCAAAATGCTGACATTCATTCCTGCCCTCCTTTTCATTTTACTTCTGTATTTTTTACTTATTTCAGTTAGAAGGGAAGAGAAGAAAATATTATTTTATCATTATTATATGAATAGACCTGATGAATTTCAAAAATTCATATAAAAACCAGTATTTCCTACCGGTATGAATACAATTGAATTTCAATATGAGAACGTTTTAATACAAGCTTTGTTTACTCTGTTCCCAGAGCAGCTGACAGTACTGTAGAATGAGACACTATACAGAATTCTTGCTGTAATTCATAGAGATTACTAGAAGATAATGTTTTGCCCTGTATTTTGTTGCAGGTGTTCCCCATCTCCTTTAGATCATAAATCCTCTCATTAAACCCTTAAGAATTCATTATGCAATAAAAAGGTCTGTAGTTCACAACAGTACTGTAATATAAGTTATAAGGTATATATATATAAGGTATCAGTATCCAAACATACTGGGTGTTCTCAAGCCAAAGGAAGATTACACCATACTTTCCAGTTCTATCTTCAACCTAACATAGTTTGTATTTAAAGACACACAGTCACAGCAACAGAAGAGCAGCTATAATTAAGTTATTAATTTCTATTTAAAACAACCCTAAAAATATCACAGAACAGTTTTTTGCTAGTGCTAACCACAAGCAACGATAAAAATCACTAAAATCTGAGCAGTTTATTTAACTGGGAGACTCAATCACTTGAGATCAGACACCCTTTTTCTTCTTGCAAACTTGCTTATTTAAAGCCCATGTGATATCTACTCATTGCTGAATTCCTCTCAATTTTTTCTCAAGGGATTTGAATTAGTGCACTTCTTAACAGTCAGAGTCCTCCAAAAAGAGACATATTTAACGAAGAATCAACTACGAAAGAAAAATCAACCTTTTTATCCTGAGATGCCATAAAAAAGTATCCAGTAGGGTCTAAGAATGATTTATTTAAATGTTCTGAAAGTGTTAGTGAATTAAGTAGTAATTCCTATATAGAAAATTTACTGACATAAATGGAAAGATCATGACTGCCTGGGGGTTTTTTGTATTTCCTCAGAACAAAGATGGGAAGTGACCAAAGGATTTACTAAGTTATCTCTCCCTCACATTCTGAGCATCTAGAATCCAGACCACAGACCCTCCAGGGGTAAATATATGAAACTGAAGTATTCTTAAGTAACAATTGCTATGAAGGATTTTAAGGGCATAAATATCTGCAATGAAAATATGGGGCTCAAAAGACCCAGTGATACTTTTATAGTTTGGAGACTAAAAAGTTTCTCTGAAAGAAGATTTAAAAAAAATTTGTATTGTTTCTTTGCTTCAAAGACGCAACAAAAATAATTGCTGAAACCAAAATGCTGGACCAATTAGCCTACTCTGTTAACTTTTATGTCCTAGTGATATTTTAGTAAAACTGTAACCCAATTAGAAACTTAAGGGTAAGTTGGTAGGAACTTACGTTATCAGGAAGGATCTTTTGACTAGGTTGTAGCTGAAGACAAGTAAAAAAAAATAGAAGCCCTTGAGAAGTGCAACTGTTTCATTAAACTAAGAAAGTCTGTAATTCAGCACCAAAATACATCCCCTTAAGACAAGAAACAACTTCGTTAAAATCTGAATTTGTGAGGCCCATTTTCTATTACTCCCAAGAGAAAAACAAGAGTTACAAAGATTTCTGATGTCCTGGTATTTCATTATTGAATCCTGCCATGTAGCATAGAGCTTCTTCCTTCATATACAAAAACTGTAGATAGAAGTGAACAAATATTTTTCTCAGTGTATCTCGGGCACACAATGTTGGTGACCGCAGCACTGAAGACAGCATATCAGTACCATTTTTTAAGATAGCACAAGTATGCAAAAGGCTGTGCAGCTCTTAACTTTATCAGTCGTGACTTGATTTTTTTAATATAACTTGCAAAAAAAATTTAATCTTATGTCTTTTTGCTGGTAGAAAAAATTAAAGGATATATTTACAGGAAGACTTCTGTCTTGTTTGTTTGAAATTAGTTTTATCTATGCATTGCACATGGCTATCTGTGCTTTTCTGGCTAAATAACCAATTATATTTTTGTAATAAAGGAAGTAAATTTTAAGTAACAGTAGAGGAGAACCCATGCTTTGTATTTTGTAATACATTTACTATACAAGAGACTGTTTTCACTCTTAATCAAAACCTTAGTAAAATACGGGCCTTCAAGGATGCCTGCAAATTATCCATTGAAAAGTAAAAATGGCTTACAGAATGTGAGATGGAAAATGAAGAGAGTATATCAAACAGTAGACAACAGCAGCAGGATGTATTGATTAATACTGACAGACTCCCTACAGCAAATCATGTCCCTAACAGCAGATTTGCAGGGATTCTCCCCCTTCTCAGAGGGTTCTAAAAGCAATCCCTGCTGTTTGTTATTCAGAACATAGTGAAACATCAGTACAGGCACACTTCCTCATTCTGGGGAGGTAAACAAACCCCTGTACCCTGTTTTTTAAATTTAAAACCGAGAAGAAGAATGTAGATTTATGTGACCTAATACATTGAGTTAAATTCTATGATTCTTTCTGTGATAAGGTACAGGTGACTACTTACTTTAGAGAAAGTAGGTATTTTGTTTTCTCTTTGAATGTGACTCATTATGTGTTTTCTTTTCTCTTCTGACCGATACACCCTTATTTCTTCTTCTCCCTTTGCTGTTCTCCATTCTTCTTGCCTACTGAAAAAAGAAAACTGAGATGTTAACTCTAAGGGCAATTACTACAACTGAGAGGACCTATTCCAAACCAAGGAATAAACATTCAACATTTATAAGATTCTTTGAACCGTAGCTCTTCTCTTTACAGTTAGCATATGGCTTCAAAATTAGCTTTTATGAACAAAGTAAGATCTCCATCTCATTTCACTGAACTAGAGCAGTTTATATTTGACTGTGGCAAGTAGGTTTTTGACTTGATCATTAAAGTATTCATCATAAGAGTTAATTACTGAACAAATAAAGTTCCAGTTTGGAAATCAAAATTTATTTCAGGCACCTGATGGATTACGTCAGTATTCCAAGCATAAAATGCCATATAATTACAATAAAAGAAGTTAAAACATGTAATCTTATGCTACAAGTCAGAAAATATTGAGGCAACTAGATTCCATTGCCTCTGTAATTCAGTAAGTGGTCAATTTTTATTCCCAATCCTTCTAGAATTCCAAGATTTTTCAAGTGTTATACAAACAAGTAATTTCAAGCTGAAATTGATTTTATAAGAAATTTGAGACAAAATAAAAAATAAAACCCCCTCGCAAATGGTTCTATGATGATGTGAATTCCAAAACTGATAATTTAATTAGGTTCACCAGACTAAAATTCTTTGCAACCTTGGCCTGTGTTTACCTGGCCACACCAGAAGATAGTTCAGGCACTACAACCCTGCGACTCCAAGCCACAAGGTCCCGCTCAGTGGCTATTTCACTTCTTGGTGCATTGCTGTGCATCTGACGCACACCTTCAATCTGTCCGCTACGTCTTAATCCTATATTTGGTGGTGAATGTACTTCTGAGGTAGAACTTACAGATCCTAAAAAAAAAATCAAAAAGCAATAGTTGTACTTGATCTGAAATTCACAGGGTAGCATTTAAAAGAAAAGCTCAAAATGAAAGGGAAAAAATAATTTTATTTTATCTATTACTTTAAAAGAAATTATATTAACCCAATATAACTATTTCAGCAGATTCTTTAGTCACGACTACACACACACAAACAGCTACTGGGCTCCAGCACTCTGTTTAAAAATTCACATTGAAAAGGAGCAGACGTATCACCAATCTGAAGTGAAGCAAATGTTTGCTTTTCTTTAAAAATGCTTTTGAAAACATTTATGCAAAGCTGACTATCGCTGCTGCACTCTAGATCTGTATTATAAAACAGTGAGCTATCTCACTGAATCGGTGTGTTCCTTAAACAGTCTTCTACCTTTAAAAAAATGAAGCCACAACACTGGAAATTAGGAATCAAGCTGTAAAATTTACAGACAAAAAACTGAAATGGTCAAGAGGTTAAAAATAACCACACCAATAAAACCCAAACCAAAACCACACACATGGAAGAGCTTTCAAACACCTACACAGTAGCAAAATTTAAACATTTTTCCATATTCTTCCCCACACAAGCTATTCTTGCCTACTCTACTGGACTGCTAACCATGACTTTTTAAGTGTTGAAAACTACTGTGTACTCTAGCTTTACAGAAAAACAAGCAGCTCCTTCCACTTTTCTCCCTCCTGTGTCCTTATTTGAGAAAAGTCAGATTTCAAACAAGTAGATGGCCAATTCCAGATTAAACAGACTAGTTACTTCTAAGGGAATACAGCTGCTGCAATCCTCTGAGTGAGCAGACAACAACAAAGATAAATTTATAATGTTAAGAATCCCAGGATTTTGCAGAAAGGTAAAAAACACAGGAAAGCTGTATTATCTACTATGGCTCCATACCTCCTGTCCAGTAGTTCACCAAAATGCACAAATCATTCATAATAATGGTATTTATGTTTTCCAACACCCCGTCTCAACACCCATTCCCCAGTGATCTACCTCTGTTTATCCGGCTGCTACTACTGGTTCCTGCCTCCCCAGAACGTCTCTGGTCCTGCTCTTGCTGAAGTCTTTGAATCATGCTATCCAATGGACTAACTTCTTGATTTGCTTGCTGACTAAGAACTTGATTCAATCCTGCGAAGTAAAATATACAGGAGAATACATAAATGTTAATTTGAAATGTTACAGATAGCTCATCTGAGTTCTAGCTTTGAAAGTTAAAAGTAGAATAAATTATCACATGTATAGGCTAATGCTTATTTTTCTAAAAGTAATTTTTTAAAACAGGACAACTTTTTTCTTAATATTATATTTGAGAGCATCATATTTCCTGGAGCAGGGTAAAGATGACCTAATAAAAGTTTAAATTTGATCAAGTGCCAGCAAGCCACAGAAGCTTAATACAACTGTTGTTTGCCAGCTCAGTCAATGTAAATTGTTCAAATCCAAGATGAGACTGCCTCAAATGCATTCTAAAAGCTTCAATGAAAGAACTATATCAAGGAGGTCCAACTGAATTAGAAAACAATTATCTATACTGTATAACACCAAGCAGTAAAAATGCTTGATTGAGCTCCACATAGGCATAATGACCACACAGAATAAGTAATGTTAATTTTCTTTGGTATGTAAAACAGCCAAGAAACCTCCTTTTGGGTAGATCTCTTGAATAGAACAGGGAAACAGTTCTCACAGAAGTGATTACAAGGTGATAATACTGTTTCTGTGCAGCAAGCAAAATACACACCATAAACAGCACAAAACCTGTTTTCATACTCATAATGGTCATAAAAAACAGAGAGGAATGAAGAAAAAGACAAGGGTTACAGTACTCATTCAAAAAGGAAGTCAAGACACCTTCACACAGAATAATGAGATGGTGGAACGGAGTGGTGGGAAGCTCTAGTCAAGAGAAAGCAGAACTTGCAAAACTTTGTAATGAGGGATAACACTGTTAAAGAAACAAGCTAAAGAAATTATTTTTCCAGCGTGATTCTAAAGAAATATCACAGCATAAACTGCACTTTGCAAGATCAAAGACTAGATACAGTAACTGCTACGAAATGAAGAGCTTTGATTATGTGGCTGCACAGAAGTAGCTATCTCATAACCATATGCAGAAAAAAACATAAATATTTAAGATAGTGCTCTCAGGCTTTCAAGGTTATTGAAGTCAACTTCTGTAAAGCAGCAGAACCTTGGAATCATGGAATGAGCTCTGGTATAACCACAGCTGGATGTTTTCTGACTCATGTAGTGAAACAGATTAATTTGTTGATCTTGTGACCAGACATAAGGTCTACTGAGAACAGTGGGAAATACTACTAATAACCCAAGAATGATCTGAAATAAGGAAACTGCTGCCTAAACAAAAGGAATGTTTTTATGTATCTAGCTATGAGACTATGCCTTAGCAAGAAACAGTAAGTGATTTCTTTTTAAATGAAATAATCAAGATACTGGTATGCACTTGATATTTTCAAAACATTTGGTTTAAAGGAGCTTCAGGTACATCTAAGCAGTAAACAGAGCATGACTATCTGAATTTGCCCTACTCTTAAAAGCCCCAACAGAAAACTTGACAAGAAATAAATGGTCAGTGCTCTGAGTGAGACTCATCAAATCCCACAATAAGTCTTCAGAAAGAAAAGGAGCTTCCTTAGTGAGAGGGAACATATACACTATATAAACAGTTTACCTCTGCATATGGCTGAATATATTGTCACTGAACTGTAAAGACGCAGAAAAAATTCTTGTGTCTCTCAATAATCTCTTTGTCAAAACAGCTGATGACTTCCTGCTATTAAACAAAATGCTATGGACATCACCTTCCTATAGGCATTCATGTATCATGCAGACACACCATTAAATTTAATTTTGATGGGTCTATGTGCAGAGTCTGACTTGTTTCATGAGGTTATATCAGAGAACATGCCCGAGACATTTTCAAATTTGGAGAATTTCACAATGCAGTGGATCCACGCCGAAGCTGTAACAATGAAGTTGCACCCTTCCCTAGAAATCAAATTTAGTTTCAATGCCACTAGCCTAAGAGTTAGAGGTAAAATATGGCACACATTCACCAGAAAGGATTTTTTTCTTTCTTACAGTTGCTTCTCAGGTAGCATTTCTTCCTGTAATTTTGGAGGAAATATGAAAATCCTCCTTAAAATTATTCAAGTATTCAGTGGCTTATAATCCCAAGGTCTACAAATAAGGATAAAGAGATACTTTGGTAAAAACACTGTCAGTTATCCTTCCTGGAATCTCTGACACACCACAGGCTTAAGTGTCATATACATGTAAACTACTATTTAGCAGCACATAGTAGTCAGTTTTCACATATTTTCAAGAATATCCAAATACTTAACAATGCTTGTCTTGAAAACATTTAAAGCTACTTTCACCAGTCACTGTTTCCTCATTCACACCAATATTAAACTAGTGACACGTAGTGAGTAGGCATTGTTTTTCCATCCCCACCCACGTGAAACACATTTAGGTAGTTTTGAACAGCCAGCCACTGGCCCTGTATATAGGCATGTTCCTCCCAACATCTCCCATGTTGGAGAACAAAACTATTAAGGAACTCCCTAGATTTTGTATCCTTATCAAGGCTTCAGAGTTCTCTAACCAGACCACCAAAGCTTAAGATGAATGACTGTCTCCATCTAAAGAGGAAGAGTATTTTATTTGTTTCAGGTGTCTTCTCATTTTCCTCTTCTTGTAGGAAGAAGAAAATGTGTAGTGTAGTTACTGTAGTTTCTTTTCCAACTGATCTGTGGAAGATCAGTCTACTTCCTAGGTTTTCTAAAGTAGGAAATCTCATCCCAAAGAGATAAATGAAAGCTCACAGCATCCTACATTGTTCCAGTAATGAAATGAGCCCCAAGCTAACTGGTGTTCTAGCATCAACTAGCACCAACTTGATCGATGGCAATACTGTCACAAGCAATCAGTGCCACGGACATTGCAATTCTTCCACACTACATGAACTACTATGCCCACAAATTAAGAAAAAGAACACAGTGAAAGCATAGAGCACCTGGAGGTGGACTATTGTTTAGTGAAGCAAAGTGAAATTTTCCGTACCTGAAGATGTCACTCCCATCTGAGGAATAAGCTGTTCCTCCCTGCAGTTTTCACGACCAGGAACTAGTCTTTGATACCTTGCAGGATGAGGGTTGCCATCCACATCAACCAAAAATGGGGGAGGCATAAGGTGTGGAGCCTGCTGTGTCTGTTCATCCAGGACAAAGTTGTTGGCATCACGGATAAGGGGCCGATAATCACTATGAAAGAACATCTGATCTGCTATCTGCAAACAAAGTCATTTTGTAATTTTTTTAAAGAACCTATTAAAAAACATATAGAAGATAACTGGCAAAAGTATTTTTAACAATGACACTTGTGGTTACTTTTGCAAAAACAGGCTTATAAGCCGATCTGTTTATTTCAGTTTAAAGGGGAAAATTTAATTACTCCATTACTATTTTGTTGCCCAGTATGCCTTTTCTATTTTATACTGCAAAGAGAACAATCCATATGTTTGATGTTGGGAAGCATTTAAAGAATTGGGGAATGGGGCAATATTTAACTACTTGAAGACATCTCTGCTGAACATAGCATGGATGTATTAGTTTATAAATTTTCTTCTATAGTCTGAATATATATTCTGATAATAAAAATTGTGTCACAGACTTATGAGCTATGGTACAGGAAGAAGAAAAATAGGAAAAATATTTATTACATCAGGGCATTGCCAAATATTTTAATACCAGCAAAACATATATATCCTATTATAATGCTAGATATCTGAAAAAGTTTCAATAGATAAAATAAAAAGCTGAGATAAAATTGAATTTTTCAGGCTCAAAGTCTTATTTTTTATTTCAGTCTGCCTGGCTCATAATTTATTATAGATGACTTTTCACAGACCCTGAAGACTGAGGAATTCTTTTGTCCAAATAGTATGTAAAAAAGGTTTATGCTCCATCCCTTGTTGGCACATGTATCTCAGTATTGTATAATCAGAAAGATACTGAACCACAAGAAGAAAAAGTGAACAGAAGAGAAGCTGATGTGTTTACTACACGTCCCAACACTACCCACTGGCAAGCGAACCCCATGGCAGCTAATGTATTCAGTTTAACAACTGACTCAGTGCATAGAGAACTGAAAAAAAAACCAACCAAAAACACTTGTCTTTTGAGCATGGACAGAGGAATGCCTAAGTTGTCATAGAACATAACTAATTTCAGAAGAGCATGCTCTATCATAACCAATCCATAACATAGTTTTCAGTAACTTGTTATGTAAAAACCAGTAAGGCAGAGGTTATAGCAGACACTCAGAGGTCTGGTCTCTCAGTGACAAGGGTCTCCTGTCCTGGATGTGAGAAGATGACAGACATTCGTCAATTCAGAAAGTACCTACATGCAACCACAGGAGGTGGATGAAAAAAAACAAACAAAATCCAAAAAAACCCCCATAGGAATCATGGGATCTAGACTTCAGAAAAATAACAATAGGAAGAAATTGGAAAGCTATGTAGAAACATGTAATGGAAAAGAATTTACTTCAGAGATTCAAAAGGTTACCCTTTCAAAATACTTATGGACAAAGTGATATTCCACTGCAGTAAGAAGCCCTGACTGGATGAACTCTTGTTGCCAAATTTTTTGTTAGCAGAGGCTGAATGAGAAAGATACAAGTGCTTTTATGTGTCTGATTGATAGAATCGAGGCCCGCTTAACACCTTTGTTCCTTCAACTCACAATAGCTCAATATGATAGAGACATGGATCCTCTAGGAGGACTTAAAATTTCTCCTAAAAACATAGTAATAGAGTACCCAATACTTACACCTAGTGTAAGTTTTCCTATTAAGTACATCCCACACTGAGAAAGAAGAGATTCCAATGACAAGGTCATACAAACTGAGTTTTAGTATGTTGTGATTTGGCTGTACAATGTCTGCATCCCAAGTTTTTCAAGCAAAGGGAAGATCTGGTACAAGATCACGAAAGACTTCTTTGCAATTACTCTTCTGTGTACTCTGTACTGCAATCAGGTATAGTAGAGAGAGTAAACAACAATTTTCTACTACAAGAAATAACAATGACATTTCTTTGAGAACGTGGGCTCAGGCCTACTCTCAAGTGGAATGTCCCTACTGGAATCCAGGACAATAATCTTATCCTGAGAAAAATCAGCAGACAAACAGTTAAAAGCACTAACAATCAGACATTTCTTTATTGATTATTAGAGATCAAATTCATGACAATAAGATGATAGCACATCACCATTTGCACATGAGTTTTCTGTACATATGATTTCATAAACCCAGCTTGGGTATGAGCACAAAAGCTTTCCATAAGGTCTGAGCTCTACAGATAGACTCTCCTCCAGTAACTACACTACACATTCAGAATGCTCAGTTTCTCCAAATGGGCACAGTTACCCAAAGAGGTTTTCCCCACTACTACACCAATCCAGCAGACACAAACTGTCAACTTGCAACAAAGTACTGCGGTTTGGACAGTCTACAGGAGCAAAAGCCTTAGAAAGCTCAGAGATCAGGCTCCCAGGAAAAGTGAACACAGCACCAAGCCTGCCAGAGTTCAAGAAGCATGTGGACAACACTCTCAAGCACATGAAGCGATTCTTGGGGCTGTCCTGTGCAGAGTCAGGAGTTAGACTCAATGATCATCGTGAGTCCCTTCCAACTCAGAATAGTCTTGTGATTTAAAATCAACTAAATGACACCTTACACTTTAGGACCTTTAGGCATTCCTGGACAAATTTCCACCTAAGCAAGAACTTCTGAAGCGCACATGCCCCGTTGATAGTGAACTCTCGTGATCTTCACACACTCAGAAATTTCAGCTGAGATTGGCTCAAGCGACCCCAAACAAGCAGCAAAGGTATTCCTTTTCTTTTCCCCACAACAGAATTACTCCACCAAGACAGGTGTCATCAAAAAACCAAACAAAAAACAAGCAAACAAAACCCACCCCATTCACCTTCATCATGGCCAAGACCACACTGTAGGGGAAAGAGCCTGGACATTGGTTTCAGTCAACCAGGAAACACAGATACTATCTGAATATAACATGAAAAAAACATACATGTAGAAAACCAAGAGCTTGTTCTCTCAGCAGAGCTAACACTATCTCGGCTATAATCACTGTCCTGAGCAAATGCAGGAACACAGGACAGGTTATCACACTCCTTTCTTCTGTAAAATGAATTTTCCAAGGCAGGTGGAAAACACTTTAAGGTCAAAAAACCACAGATCCTACCAGATCATATTCTGACAAGATGTCTGAAAATTCCCCAAGTATCTGAGGGGAGGAAGACCCAAAAAAGAATGTTATCTCCAGCACATACCTACCTGTAGTTACACTTTCCCACAAATCAGGTCAGACAAAAACAAAGGTAGTGATGGAACCACACAAGGAAGAGATCAGAAACTTAGAAGTTGAGTTTTCTATGAGTGGAAGACTAAGATTAAAAAGGTAACAAATGTAGGTTCTATTTCCTCCAATTTTTTTTATGATCAAGAATGCCAAGATTACCACTGGCACAGCAAGAGCCG
This sequence comes from Lepidothrix coronata, assembly GCF_001604755.1. Taxonomy (NCBI): domain Eukaryota; kingdom Metazoa; phylum Chordata; class Aves; order Passeriformes; family Pipridae; genus Lepidothrix; species Lepidothrix coronata. Next base: position 6,815,242 of record NW_016690184.1, read on the forward strand.
TGGAGGATCACTTTAAACCATCCAGTAAGTGAAAAATTTTAAATGTAATCTTTTCTCAGAGGCTGCAGCAAAAACTCCAAGAGAACAAAGGATCCGTAGAATTCAAGCAGGAAAAAGCAATTGTATTTATTCTTCAAACAGATTTAATCTCTCACAGGTAAATTCTCCTATGGCAGTGTAAAGAAAAATCCTGTCTTTGTTATCACAGCAAAGACAAAAAGACTCTCAGCTTCATTTCATTTCCAGCATTTCTGAGTAGCAGAGGACTACATACTTCGAAAACAACTGGAGAGAAAAAGAAACCTGGAACGATCCATGGACATGGTAAGAAAGATGTTTCTATTACAACAGGCTTTAAAGTTTGGAACAGTAAGAACTCTAAAAGACGAAGAAAATTATCAGATAATCCTGAGTTTCCTTGCTTGTGGTGCCTCTACTCATTTGTTTTATTTGGAATAGAAGGGGAAATGCACAGCTAATAATAACTGAGGGATAGCAATAGCAGCCTAGTACTGAGGACTGCATATCAGAGTAAAGAGACAAGGAGAAAAAATAAATCCCCAATATGCAAATGGTTCTGTAGGAGTACAGAAAGAAATGCAGTTTACATGACAAAGACTAAAATTCCTTTTGCTCTCCTTCCTTCAGGCCCCCTGTTTGCAAAAACGCTTTCAAGGCCAGACTGAGTCCAAAGATCCAAAGCAGGAGACAAGATCCAGAAAACAGCACTTGAACAACAACATTCAACTATCAGCCCAGAAGGAGAGATGAAAATCCTGGAGCACGTAAGTCTGTTTGGTCTTAGAAAGAGGGAGAAAGGACACACCTCATTTCTTTCCTGGGTGGTAAAAGAAGAACCAGGACCTTGTGTGTGCTCCAAACTAGGTAACCTGTATGGTTCATAGGGCATGTTCATTTTTTTACAGAGGAAAAAAAAAAAACAAACCACTACATATCTTTTACAGTCATGAGGGTCTGTGGCAAGACACCCACATTTCAAATACACAATGCAGACTATGACATTAGAGTAAAGACACAATATTTTAATCACACTAATGATGGAAAGTTGCTGTGTAAGCACAAAGGCATCCATGACAGTACTTCAATAACAAACATAAAACTGCATCACTAGAACATATAGTATGTTTTTTGTAAATAATTCTCTCCCAGGTTATGCAATGTTTAAATACAGATAGCAGGAATTAGTTCTATTACACACCTACATCCTTTTTTTGTCTTAGTTAGAAACCAGAAAAGTATTTAAAGCAAAATGTTTAACTATTATCGGTTCCACTGCAGTTTATTCACATTATCCATGTGGACCCATTAGTAGACACTTGTAACCTCGTCACTTAGGAGAACACAGAATGACTGGTTAATTTTAAATTCTCTTTTTAAGTTAATATTATTTTGAACTTCCCACATAAACAGTAGCTTAACAGCATGTCTCCATAATTTAAAAAAAGACAGTGAAAGCAAGCTCAATGTCAACAACAGGAATTGAAAACATCCCATATTAATGTCTCAAAATTGTCTTAAGATACACCCTCTTGAAATGAAGCTCTAAAGAGAAGTTTGCATCAATGCATTCAACAGAGGTAAACATTTGATTTTTCATTTTGCACTGTACCTTGTCATATTTGCTACTGGAACCAAAGCCAAAAATCAGAAGGTGACCGTGAGAATCAGTACATGCAAAATGCTGTCCATCAGGAGAGCACTTGCAGTCAAAAACTGCACCATGTCCTTGTCCTTCAATCTGAAATACATCAACATACAAAATAATTAACATAAGTAAATAATTTTCAATTACGATTTACAAAACTGTGGTGCTGATGCTGAAATTTATTATAAAACTGTACAACAGTATACTGCTACTTTAAAACAAAGCTTACTTTTTTTAGCTATTCACTTTTCAGTGAATTTTGTAATGCTCATGAAAGATGCCAAATTGATAGCGGTAGAGACTGACAGACTTTATCCACAAAGCAGGCACAGTATAGGAAGTGAAAATAAAATCTTCCCCTTGAACGTCCTGCTAATTGAGCCTAACCAGAGAGCTGGGTCCAGTTCAGGGCTTAGTCACTACACCCTTTCCATCCTCTGCCTTTTTGCTAAGCTAGCCCAGTAGCATTGGCTGCTGAGGTGTTTCAGAACACCTGACCCCTAAAAAATGCACTGACATAGACAACCCACATTACACAACTTATCAACTGCCTGTTTCTGTAATTCCTACTCCTAATTTACTGGAGTGGGGAAGGAGTAGATTTGTGTAAAAACTCCACTTTTTAAAGGAGAACTGCAAAGATTTTAAAAAAGGAATTTTTACCTGATACTCATTTTCTGTTTTCCAGTTCCATTAAGCCAGAACAAATGGGTTTTTGTTTTTCCCTGCAACCTGTCAATCAAGCAGAGGTGACCAATCACCACTCTGAATTTTCATGTCTTCAGCACCTCTTCAGAAAGCCCCTTTCTATTCTCCCCAGCAAGGCACTTTTGCAGTTTCTTTAAAGAGATACCAAACAAAATTCTTCCCCTAACTGTGGCAGGCCTATATACTGCCAGAAAAAAAAAAAAAAAGAAAAGAGAAGAAAAAAAAAAAAGAAAAAACCCCACAATATTTAGCCTGCAGACAGTAACACTATGCACTTCTGCAGCATTCTAGAGGCCACCAGAATTATTTTTAAAAGTTAACAAATTAAGCCTCGAAAAACCTGTGAGGTCGGTACTGTTCTCTCTTACAGGCTGAGACAAAGGCAAGAATTCTAAATCCTTTCCCCATGGTCTTACAACACACCCACACCCCTGCACATCCCCCAGTGACAGAGGCTGCTACACCTATTACCAGTGCTTTCAGGTGTTTGATAAAGGTCTTTCTTACTACAAATAATTTCCCTAAAAGTCAAATGAGTTTCTGAATTAGCAAAAGAGGAACATAAACCAATGCAAGTTTTATGTTCTCTTTTACCCAGAATTCCAGAACAAATGAACAGAAGTATCTTATAGAAAGAGATGGAAAATAAAAACAGAGCTCCAAGCAAGCAACAATAACACTGCAACAGTCAGGTATGTAGAATTAATTTACTCTAAGCAAGATCCAACTACCATGACAAAGTTACAACTTTGTGCTGGTTTTTGTATATAGAAAGCTCACTGTATTAAAGGGAGACAGTTGGGGAAGGCAGGTGGAAAGCAGAAGGAATTTCAGCACAAGAATAAGCTTTGCAGAAATATAGTAAAAAATTGGAAAAGAAGTATTTTATAGAGAGAGATTTCTGTTTCCTTTCCCTTCCTCCAAAAAGGAAACATCGAAGTGTCAAGCTTCCTAACGTTCAAGTCCTACCTAAATAAAATTTCAGGGTTCTCCTGGAGCCTAAGTTTTGAAGATTTTTTTGTTTTCCAAGGAAAACAAGACATGTTGTGGGAAGAACTATTTGCTAACCATGGTGAAGGGGAAAATGAGAAATAGAAGGGAAAAAAAAAATCAACTATTAAGACGATGCAGTTTTTTAATCCTTTCCATCAAGAAATAGTTTGGATGGACCATTTTCAAGAACCCCCTGGGGATTAGAGTGTTAGTTGGAAAACATTCCCTTCTTATGTAAATGAAAAGAATAGCATTCTACTATTTAGGGACAGGTACAGTGCAAATAGTTTTACTCTAAACATGTCCAGAATCTGGTTTTAAAAAGTGCTTTTAGAAAGGGCGACTATAAGACCTTTAAGTACAATCCTTCAGGTCTGAAGAACAAATATTTGGAAATAAAGATCCTTATAAGAACAAAAATTATTGTTGAGGATAACTGTCCAAGATGTAATTATTATTATTATAAATTAAAAACCAAAGCCTACTAGAGTGTGCTACCCAGTAGAATTTTTTTTTTAAACAAAACTATTTTGGGATTAATAAATGACACCTTACAATGGAATTTCTTCAATAATAAAGCTAAAACAGATGAGCTATTCATTTGGAACAGAAACTAAATGTTAAATTGCAAAAAGTGAAGCTGCAGTAAATCAGTGAAGCTGTTACTTCAGCAAGCTAGATAAAGAACTTCATCAAGAAGGAAGCTGCCTTCCCCACTCCACTCCTTTTAAATCAAAGATGCAAGAACTACATGAAGAAGGTGAAGGGAAGAGATTGCTCCCAAGAACAGAAAAAGCAATCATTAATTGAGAGCTGTCACAGAAGCATAAAATGGTTTGGGTTGGAAGAGACCTTAAAGATCACCTAGTTCCAAACCCCTGCCATGAACAGAGGCACCTTCCACTAGATCAAGTTGCTCAGAGCCCCATCCAGCCCAGCCTTGAACACTTCCATGGACAGGGAGTCTATAGCTTCACTGGACAACCTATTCCAGTGCTTCAGGAAAGGCTGTGTTCCAACAAAGGGCTGTGAAGAGTGAAGGTGTTAAGACACTGCTGGTAGCAAAGTAATAGCATGGATTCTTCAGCCACAAACAGGGAAGAACCAGTAATGCTACACAAAGGACTAAGAAAAGATCATTATTAATTTTTAGTCTCAGCTCCAAGAATTAAGAGTCCAATCTGCCCATATTTTCACTAGCAAGGAAACAAGTGAACATTGGTACATCCTGAAGGGAGGAACGATGACAAAATAAGATAATGAAAAAGGGATGACTCTCTCTCAGTTTTGAGGAGAGCTATTGTTTGCCCCAAACCAGGCAGAATAGAGCTGTCAAACTTATAATGAAATGGCTAAGATGCATAAAAATATTTGTTGTAGGAAGGGAGAATAGTACCACCTACAGTGCACTGTACAGAGCAAACTCAATAATAAGCCTTTCTGAACTGTTATCAATAGATAGTATGAAACACCTAAAACTCAGTTTTCAAGAAAAGCAAAAGACATGGAGGGAAAAAAAGAAAAAAAATCAAGTAAAAAGAAAATTAATCAAGAGTAGAGAGTACTAGAGAAACTTAACAGACTTTCTTCAATAAAATAACTAACTATTTAATGGCAAGAAAATATAATTCATTCAACCTAGCTAGATTTCAAAGCCATAATAAGATACTGAAAACTTGGCTTAAATGGAGCAGACTGTAATTAGTAGGAGAAATGCAGAGTAGGTAAACTTTCTAAGGTAAGAATAACAGTTATTGATTTTGAAAGACACACAGAGCTAAAAGGATGTTATCACTGAAGTTTCTCAAGCCAGGCCTCTCTGTTATTGATTCTAGAAAAAAATAAGAGCCCTTTGATGAAATGAACATTAGGAAATAATCCACTGACAACAGATTTGGGACAGCACAGATCACATCAACGGAAGCAATTAAAAGCCAACAGGACAAAATGCAAAAGGTCATGAACTTAGTAAGATTATTAGAAATAACTTACTATCACACTTTAATGAAACTCAGTCTACATACAGTCACACTACACATTGCTATCATGTCTTCCAACACAAGTCATCAGCATTGTTTAAAAAAAAAAAAATCAGTGAACTAAGCCTCTACTACCCTGAGGTAGAATCCATCCTTCATGTTAAGGGACTGAGGCAATTAGTTGGAAACACAGTGAAAAAGATCACTGTGTATTCATTAAAATCCATCACATATAATGCAACAACAAAAAGAAAACTGTAGTTCTAAGCTAAACCAGAAAAAGTGCATATGTGCTAGACAAACAGACAACGATAAAAACAAAATCTTCCAAAGCAACACACATATTTTTTGCTTTCCATGTTCAAGGTAAGTAAATTCTAAGACAAACAGCTACAGAGAAATATTTCCACTCATCATGATAATGGAAAACCTACAAGCTCAGCTTTATATGGACACTAAGGAGAGGACTATTTTGTATGACTACTAAAACACCCTTAACAGGAAGAGAACTACTCTACTTAAATGCATAGGAACAAATGAATATTAGTTACAAGCAACATTCAAACTGGAAAACTGAAATTTTGATTCTAACGATCACAACAGTGGTATGCTAGAAAAAGTTTTTAAAACTAGCAAAAAAGCAATGCTAACTAATTGTTATTAAAATATATAACCTCTTTCATACGTGATGAAACTACATCACAGCTGCTCAAGTTAAATCTGTCTCCAAGTATTTAGAAGTTCTTTTGGAGGTTTGTGCTCTCCTTTGCTTTAAGGAACAATCTGCAATCACAGCATGCTTCCATGGTAAGCCAAAAAATATCTACAGACTTCCTGCAAAGTTAGAAGAGGTTGCTACACATTTGGAGGAGTGGAAAGAAGACTTGATTTTTAAAACAGTTTAAAAAAATAAAAAATCAGCCGGTCTTCTACACTGCTTCCAGAGCAGCAACAAGGGATCAAATCGTAGGAAGAGGACTGGAAGTAATTAAATTAAGAATAACATGTTTACCAAAAATGCTTCTTTCTTCCTACTAGTCAACTCAGTCATCCATTCAGGAATGCTGCATTTGTCTTGAAAGATGAAATCTTTCAATGGAAGGTCTTACAGATCACCCACCCTATGGATGCCTGAAGTTTCATAAAGGCTATATATAAATTATTTACAGCTTTATTTTTTAAAGAAGATTTTTCTTAATATACATCCTGCATACTCAGTACTAGCTTCTATTTGAACTATTAGATCATTATGCTGGTTTTGCTCTTCAGCATCCTCAAGATGTGCTTTTATATACTATCTAAAAGGTGGAACCTCTCAAAATTTCAAAACTATTTCAGTAGGACTACATGCAAACTGATTCAAAATAATGCATCCATAACCTTACTTAAGCCATTCTATATTTCTCACAGGACTACAAAACCTGACCTAAAAATACATCTAAAAATCCCACATTACTCCACTAGAAGTGGAAGACTTCATGCAGGCCCCAACATAAGAAATAACTGTTTATACATCTCTAGTCACACTGGAAATTACAAGACATTGTCCATATGAGCAAGCCATGTACCTTTTGGACATTAGCCCAAAAAAATCACCTTGTATGGCAGAAAATCCATGCACAGAGCATTTTGCTGAGCTGTCCTAGATGGAACCTCATCTTTCAAGTTCTTCTGATTGGAACTCCCATTTTTTTCCTATGTCTTTTAGCCTAAAACTAATCAGTAGTTGCTAACAAAGACCTAGTTAGGCCAGGCAGGTTAACTGTTTAAAGGAAAGGAAACAATGATGATGTAAGCAATATGATAATGCTGTTATGGCTTTAGAGTTTGCCACATTGCATTGAAAGTAGAAGCAGAACTAGAAAGTAAGAAACCACATCACACAGATCAGTGGAAGGTTAGACTTCAGAAGATGGGGCAGGAAGTCACATTAAGATACACAGACATAAGTAGGTATAGCATAGGAATTGCCTGTAATGAAGTGTCCACTTAAAGCTAAAAATAAAGGACAGTCAACAACCAGCTCTCTGAAGGAGCAGGAGCAAACAGAAAAACCCGATTGCAACTTAAGTAGTCTCTGCTTGATTGACAATTTGCAGGAAGAAACCCTTTTGACCTGAATTAGTTAATGCCATAACACTGACAGTAAATTCTAAACAAAACAAGGATTAAACTGTACTAAAACATTCAAACAGTCATTAACAGGGAACGTGTGTGTCCAAATTCACAAAAACTAGACATCATTGCCATTATGAAATACATTCCTACTATGACCTCCATGGCGGTCTCCAATATTTCTGACTGATTTATATAAACACATAAAACATGTGAAGAGGGCAGAGAGATTGGGCAGGGAGACAACCAACACATCAGTGCATCCAGGTAGTCTGATTCTTCAACCATACTGCAGACTCTCCATTAACTTCAAGTAGGGTCAAAATTACACTCTACAATTTCCATTGTAGAAATCCAGAAAATTCTTACAGGCTTCAACTTGACCTTTTTATGATCAAGTTCTGTACATGACAATTTCAGTCACTGCTTATGCTAACAGCGTTAAATAAAAATACAACATAGCCAAAGCTCTCAAAGCTAAGAAAGTGTTTCTATTAAAAATTTTCAAAAGACACATTGTTAAAAAGTTGGGGAAAACATATAAGCTTAAAAAAGGCTCATGCAATGCAACTACCATACATCCTACAAAAGAAATTAAGGACCCACTTGGAAAGAAATGCATGGAACCAGGAACAGCACCAGACAACTTTACATTAATTAGACAATCAGCCAGCTACAGACTTGGGGACAAAACACTCAGACATTGTCTTCTGCAATCTCATTCTTATTCCTTAATGTCTGTGTGGCTGTAACTTTCAACCTTAACATCAACACGTGCGTTGGTTTTAGTTTGTTTGGTTTTTAATATATAATATATATTTAATATAAAAAAATTATCTGCAATTACACAGATTAACTAGTATGAGGCTATGAAAAGGCATATATTCCCCATCGTAACTTCACATAGTAAATGTAAAACAAAATTAGCATGAATGTATCCACTTGCTCCAAGCTTTCTCACTGGATGCATGGCAGTACACATTTTCAGTTTCAAAAACAAGCTTAATGTTTTAAATACAATTATTGCCTGATTATGATTAAATTATAATTATTCCTGATTTTGTGCCAGCATTTCTAAGTATAACCTGTTTCACTAGGACATCATTTGAAATAAAAGCAGCACTTCAGAGATATACAATTATAACCATCACATAACCAGAAGAGGATGATCTTACAAGGTAGGTTAGTATCTGCTTGCTGATTCTATTGCTCCAATTGTTTTCAAAGGCGATCAAATGAAATAAAGGAATTTCCGAGATCACCTTCGAAACAACCTTATCAAATCCACTGCTTCTTCAGCCCAAGGCTTCTCAAAGAAAGAAACAACATGAAAAAGAAAACTAAGGACCAATAAGAGCCACTTTTTTTTTCTTTACTATAGCACAGTCATAAGAGCTTGGGTCTAAACTTTAAGATGGGTCAGGAAATCAAGGGACCTAAAAATAAGTTTGTGAGTATTCACAAACAAGTTATATTCTCTTGATTGTAAGAAAGCATTACATACTTCACTCCATAAAAAGTTAAAACATAGTCTAATGAAAGCTATTACAGTAGACTAATAAGTAAATAAGGTTTTCATGAGCAGTCCTGCACCATTCCAAGATCCTTCCAACACACCTGTTCTTCTAACTAACTTTTGCTGTGGTAAGTATTAGAAATAGGGTCACGTTGTAATCCTTTAAGGAAGGAAAGCAGATGCTGGAAAGCACTTGCTCTTCTCAAGTGCAGATGCAGAGATCTCCCAGTGAAATAAAACCTTTGTTCTTCACAAACAGTACTTTAGAAATACCCAGGCATAAGCACTACAGCTTTTCAAAAATGTCTATCAAGTTTTATTTACATAACTGTCTCACTTCATGTACCTGACATTCACATATAGAGATTAAAAATTAAATTCAAAATTAACTGAATTTTAAAATAACACTATATAATCCTTTCTCTAAAAATTAAATAGTGCCGACAGAGGAATTATTCATGTTTGCTTGAAAACAACATACACAAGCTGTGACAACTTTTCCCCTCTGAGGTACTTTCTCTGTAATTTGTGGTAAAATAAATACATTAAGTCAGTCATGCTAAATAGCTGGTCTTAAATCTTGCTAAGAAATCCCGACCAGATTTCTCAACCACAGCTCTGTATTTTCATATTTCTGATAACAAGAACTGTCCCATCAAATTTGAGACATTACTAGAGAAGCCAACCCAAGCTACTAGTCAACTTGGTAAGACAGGATAAGACATTCAATTTTTACAATTCTATAGTTGAAAGTAGAAGACATTCAAACTTTTGCAATTCCATAGCTAAAAAGTTTGCAGACTCATTAACATTTTTATCCTGCTGCAAGGCTACAAGCTTTTTTGGATTTGGTTTGGGTTTTTTTTTTTTTGTTGGGTTGGGGTTTTTTTCCCCTCAAGGATTATTGACTTCTGCAGTACTTTCCTAACTACAACCAAGAACATAAACAAAAAAACCCCTCCAAGTCTGTTACTGCCACTGATAAGTGGCTTATGCCTGTTGTACTCTATATTCAACAACAGTTTATTTTTAAGTAATTTAAAAAGTTTTTCAGGACCAAGAACTTTAGAACTGCTGTTTCCTACTAATATACCTGTTAAGGAGAATGACTACATTTAGGTTTTGATGTGGCAATATAATGCCAAGTCATGTAACTTAATCTTGCTGAAAGGATCCATAACTACTTATATGAGATTCCAGTAAGATGTCCTTTCATACTTTCAGAAAAAAAAGTTTTGTCCCCATTTATCTTTTAGTTGTCACAATATTTCTTTAGAAGAAAAAAGAACAACAAAAAAAACCACACCACCAAACTTTTTTTATGCAGTTAAATCCAAATTTTATCCGAAAATTCTAACTAATTTGCTTCTGGGCTGAGAATTTAAAATGAAGTTGGACCAAATAATGTTACTAAATTAAAACAAAAATTGCAACTGCAGAACTTGAACTCATTAGAAAAGCAACACTTTTCAATTCAGCTGTTTACATAGTACCTGTTTTAAAGCATGTTTTTTAATACAGATAGAAGAAACTATGCTTATCCCACTGGTCAAATCTTTGAGTAAGCTATCAAACACTTTGTGAAATAAACACAAAAGTCCTTACTTCGTTTAAAAAATGTTCATATTTAAGGTCTAAGTTTCATAATCTATTGATAATTAATAAATATATTAGAAAGAATATACTCAAATGACAACAAGTTACAGGCTTTCTAGTTCTGGATACAATGCCTGTTTACATAAAATTTAACTAATGCATTTTACATGAAAGTGTGGGACCATTCATCATGAGTTTCCAACAGGAGAGTGTCTAGAATCAAAGCAAATAGCTGGGATTCTAGTACAGAGATCTAGATGAAAACATGCCCCAGTTAAAAAAAAAAACAAACCCAAAAACAAATCTCTTCCCCTGGACACATGAAAACCTGTAAAAAGCCTCATTTTACCTTACAGGAACTACAGCTATCAATGACACCGTCCTTCTAGGTCTCAGTGAAACAGCATGTCTTAGCTCCAGGATCAGAGTTTTTCAAAAATAGCCAAGAAATGCAACTTTGGCCTGTACCTTCTCCAATAGTGATGCAACAGGCAGGTCAGCCTTCCCCTCACACTTTGCAATTTTAAAGGTTTGTTTTGGTTTATTTCTTTTTTCTGACCATTTCCATAAAAGTGGGACAGAGGGCATAAGAAAAACAAACACCAATTCAAGCACTAAGACTTACACAAACATCCACTACTCCTGAACTACCAATATAGTTTCCAGGGCAAGCAACATTTACACAGCAACACAGAGGATAACAGACAGTGCTGTTTCTGGGAGAGATTAAAGCTTTTCTTTCACAAATATAACTGAGTTATTTGTCATTTCAAAGGAAACTGAGGGTGGGAAAGGGGGAGAGCAGGTTCAGTAAGAATTTCTTTTTCATTCTCCTCTTCCAAAAGAATCAGAAAGTTGCTTCAAATCACTAGTTAACATATTTAAAATTCTCATGCATTTCTGAAACATACTCCTGGTATTTCTACGTGCTCTGATGAAATGCTTTGGCATTTAGAAAAAGACTCATCATCAAATTCACAACAGTTAGAAATATACAGTGTGACCTTTAAGTGTCAAAGGCTAAGGTGGCTTAGCTTTCCAGCAAGTCAGACAGTCGCAAAGGTAGGAGGATTTTGAAGTATTCGGATCTGTGAATTTAATACAAGATCGTAAAAACATTCTTTTTGTATCAGTATTTCAAAGCATTCTTCAGAATACGATGAAAGGACTAAGGCCACATTTCCTGGCTCCAGAACTACCACACAGAGCATGTTGCAAAGGACACCACAATACATGACCATGCTCAGAAAGATTGTCTTAAAGCTCCAGTAATGTAATAAGAATCAGTCCGAATGAACACTTTGCAATCGGGAACACATTAAGATTACAAATAAGTAAAAGGCTTTCAGGCACACAGGAAGCCCCTGAGGCACATGAATCATGTCAGACGTAAGAAGGCACACTGCTGGCTACAGCAAAGCCTCACTTCTCAAAGATGCAACTCACAATGAGAGTCAATCCAGTAAGACAGAAGAGCAACATCTAGCCATTAAAGGTCTTTTGTTGTTAGTTTTGTTTGAGATTTTTTGGAAATCTGTTGACCAGAAGAATAATTTTTTTCTTGAAAGGCTTCAATACTCCTACTTGACTAATTTCTACATTATACAACGATTTCTTAAACATCGTAAGGCTAAGGCTTTATCAACTAAAACACAAGTTTTCTGATTCAGTAATTGCAATGTCTACCTACAGAATCTGCCAAGTCATATATCAGATTTAGGCAAAGCAATGACATTCAAAAATGCAGTAAAAATTTCAATATTTTACAGTGAGAAAGACTGCAAAAATGCCTGCTCTCCCCCAATCTTTCTTGCTACTGTAGTATAGTCTTCATACTTTCAACAGCATAATTTTAAGTAACAGGAGTCACCATATGTTCCTGCAACTGTTCATAAAGATATGCTGTAAACCAAGTTATTAAAAAAAAATTTAAAGAAAAACAAACTAACAAAAAAACCCAAACCAAACCAAACCAAACCAAAACAAAAAACCAAACAAACAACCCAAAGGAAAAGACCAGAACTACAGGGCTGTATAGAACCTAAAATCTTTTAGGAAACTTCTTTTAATATTCTTCTACAGGGTAGCTCACTCATAGGACAAGAACTATCAGCTTTATCACAGGAGAAACCTACACTCAAAGGCCCCAGACAGAACGCTTTCTGCAAGCAGTCTGAATCAGCAGAGCTCAGCCTCAAAAGATACTGCTTAAAGGAAACAACAGGAGTCCAAAAAATAACAATCAAGGGCAGCACTGTAACACCACAAACCTAATTAGGGTCAGACTCAAGGAACTCCAGTACTCAATGTCCAAATTGCAACACCAACCAAAATTAAATCACCAAACCAAACAAAAAGTTGTGCATCTGCCTAACATTACTAGATATCTTTTTGATGTGGAAGATAATAAGTCCCAGTAGTTTTCTTTTTTCCCCTCGTACATTCTCAGAATTGAGAAACTTCTGCCTAAGGCCTAAGGGAACTAAAAATGTTAAGGCTAAGCTGAAGCATATACCATCTAAGTGACAACCCTGGCATTCCTAAGAAACCAACAGTGTCAGATCTATTAAGAAGCAACTTAGTGAGAACACCTGAAAGAAAACAGACGCTATGACAAGAACTAAATGGTGTACAGCTTCTACTTACGACCTAACAGAACACTCATCCTACAAATTCAAGTCTGCCTGAAGCCAAAGATAATTTCTACCACTTTCTAATTTACCTAGAACATGATCTCTCCACAGCGGCACAAGTTCAGGGGAAAACTGGGAAGAAGTCCTGTCTAGACATCTATAGCCGAGATGTCCTCCTAGGCAACTGGCAGATGTTGAACTGAGCACCTTACCACCAAGGAGAGAACAGAATCTAGGTCTTCCATTTTCCAGTTCTACGGCTAAGACAATCCCAAAAGGTGAGTGCCACCTGTTCCTGTGCCCTCCTTCGGGAAAGCAGGGACCTCCCTCAGTTGTTGGAAAGGTGCCTAACCTCACAAGGGAAACATGGCTCGTTGCAGCTTTAGTAAGGAGCTGTATTTCAAATATAGCTCTATGTACATTATCAAGCAGTTGCTTTCACTAGACAGCCCACCATTCAGCATATTTTTTCCCCTGGATCATCCACTAAAACACCTATATCTCATACACTGTTCAGCAAAATGAGCAACAATTTAAACATTTACAAGGGTCTGTGCTGTTCTTCTGTAGCAATAACACTATTTTTGTGAAATATATAAGGTCTGGAACAGTTGGCTGCAGTAACCACTTAAGGTTTATTGCTCTGTCTTTTTGGAATGCTCAGTTGTACCTGGGAAATACAGCATGTGAAACTGCCTAATATTACAACACTAAAGCCACAAACTCATTGGTTCCTTGGAAAAACGAATGACAAATACACCAAGAACACATTCTTCATTAGCAGCTGTTTAATTCAGGACTGGCACAAATATTATATAGGCCAAAAAACAAATAGCTGCATTCGCACATGCAATTTAAAACCATCTCAGGACTTATTTGTTCCATCTCAAAATTGCCTAAAAAGCTTAGCCATCTCACACTCTTGATATTTCTATAGCAAATTTCACTCTCTGGCATAGCAAATACATTCCATGAGTTTAGGTGACTCAGGTCACTGAATTAAACCAGTTTTGAATGCTTACACAACTAGACCAAATGAAATAAAGACTACAGGTCAAAACGTGAACTAGATAAAATATATATACTTACTGAAAGTAAACCCATGTGACATTCATGGGACTAAGATTATTATAAATCATAAAGACCAAAATCTGGCAAACAGACCAAACATTCTTCACATTAACCATGACTGTGACAATTGATTTAATAGCAAATCTTAAGTTTAAAAACCTGGAAGAGAACGTTCTGTAGCATAACCAGAGTCACCTAGTGGGACTGATTTGTAACCAGTAAGGCACAAATAAATGGAGGAATCAAAGTTCAAGTTAAATGCAAAACAAAAAGTATACTTGGTTACTATGGCTTTCTCTGCAATTTCACATTCATTGACTAGATAAAAGAATTAAGTTTCAAACTGATTGACACTGCTTGCATCCCTCGAATTTAATTTATTTTTTTTATGCTGACAATGAAGGCATTTGAAATAGGATAGAAAGCAACTTAAAAATATCCATCTCTGCTTTAGGGATTTGCCACAAGGCTTTCAATGTAAAAGCAATGCATCTAAGACAGGAATACCTGACTGGACTAACATTAAGCCAACAGTCATTTATGAATCTGCTAATTCAGCCAACATTCCCAAGGTCTCAACTTTTTAAGGAGCTGTTGCTATGATAAAGTCACCCAGCGGTAGTTCTGGTACCACAGACCAGGCAATGATAATGAGAGGGTCTTGAATGGTAAAGCAGATATCTCACGTCATTCAACTCTTAGGTTTGGTTGCTCCAGATGATGTTCCCTCTTTGATCCAAAAGAACCCAATCTGTAAAAATTCCCCATCCCCTTAACAGAAATGCAAATACTGTTTATCAGAAGTATGAGATGACATTGAGCAAGTCAGTGAAGGTAATAGTGCTTTTCAGAATAATTTAATAGTGGCTAATCTACTGATGTTCCCAGCTAGTATGTCATTTAAGAAATGGAGATAACTGGCAGCTCTGTATGTATTTGTGCCTTCCTGTAGTAAACCAGAACACTTAACATTTGCAGCTCTGCAAGGTAACTGTGCAACGTCCTCTCCCTAACCCTGTCATCTAAGGAAACCTCTCATTTTCATCCATGTCCTTTGAAGCATCGAACACAGAAGATTGGCTGGAGAAATATTCAGACCATACAGAGATGCCTCTCTTGCATGCCTGGCTCATACAACTTAATCAACAAGTTGGAGACAAACTGATTGCCAGATTTACAATTCCCCTTATCTCACACAGCAGACAGACTTTCTCATATTAATTTCTAGCATTAAGTACAGTTTACTAGCTGGCGAGATCTTCTGATTGCCTACAAATTTCTCTGACTCTGAAGATCTTAAAACATATATGACTTCTATGCTTTTTAGGTGTTTGTGTTGCACTGCACTCTCAAAATAAGTATTTCAGTCTTTCAGGGGTTGCCTGACATCACAGGCACCCGTAATTTAGATCCTGATAGCTCTTAAATGGCCTTGCCTTATAAAAAACAGATGAGCTCAGCCTCTTCTAACCTTAAACTTCATGAAAATCACCATAGATCCATTTTAAGTAGTACTGGAAAGGCAAGCTAACAATTCAGTGAGAACATAGACCTCAACTGGTAACAGGGATCAGCACCCAGTAATGAAGATCTGTGCTCATAGCTCCAAGATGATTGTCTTGGATCCTTCATAAGTTCAGTTACAGAAACCAATGCAGAGGGAACACTACTGAACCTAGGCCAGTGCTGAAGCAGTTTCAGTTGCTCTCTCTCTGATTCAGCTTGGCTGAATTTCCTCAGATTTTATGAACTGTACTGTAGTGCACATGTCAAAATTTTTCTTCAGGTTCAGAGTGACCTTCCTGGCTTGACTGCATGCTAAACACCCCTTTTTTGAGAGTATGTCTATGGTAGGTCTCTTCTTCAGATGATCTTCTTTACGCTGGTCTGCAAGACTGCCATTCCACTATGGCTGAAGCCCATTTGTCTACTCTCAGCATTCCAAATAATTCAGCATATTCTACAAAGACTTCTGTAATTTTCTCCAGGAGATAAAGTCTTAATTGCATAACACATCATTACCTCTTTGAGGAAGAAGATATGTACAATGGAACAGATGAAAATACCTATTGCATCCACCTTGCAGAAGAATTAGTTTAGTGCAGAACAGACCAAATCTGAAACCTGCATGTGGAGGAGCTCTACACAGAAAGGTTGAAAGTACTCAGTCCAGTGGGTCAAGGCAGCACGCAACATTGTATGAGATCAGGTAACTCCTGAAGAGCTTCAGCCAGATTAAGAATTAGTAATGCAAAAATAAACCAAGTTCTACCTTGGCTCCCCAGGCAGGAAACAGAGCACTAAAGGAGGGTCTCTGTGACCCTGTCTCTTAGGCATGATCTCTGACAATGTAGCTAACACTCCAATTTTATGTGGATCAAGCATATAGAAAGACAACACTACAAAATACAGCCAAAGGAACAACCTCTTACATTACAGATTTACTCTTTGCCCCACTAAACTGAACAGCAATTTCTCTTGACTTCACCAGATGCAGGACCTTGCCCTATACACATGCTTCAAGATGGTCTATATAAGAACGTACTAAAAACAAAAACTTCAAAAGGGTTTCTTTGGCATATCTGCATAAAACACAATAATTACCATGTTGAAGTAAGATCGGATTTTGACCCCTCTTGCCAAATCCCAAACTATGACATTTCCATCGTGTCCAGCAGAGAAGAGAACTCTTGGATCAAACGGATGAGGTTCAAGCACAAACACTTCATCTTCATGCCCCTGAAAATAAAGACACACCAAGAAGAACAAGAGTATTGTCTCAAATACTTACCTAAGAATTCGATATGGTAACACTAGCAACTGCCACATCAAACTATGAAAATGTCCAAAGAACTATTTTGATGACACTTTAGCATTTGGTAATTTGGGGTCTTAACATTCCACAGATTTCCATTTTTTTAGGCAGAGTATTAGTTAGGAATTTAATTTAAACCAATAAAGAATCAAATATACAAAAAAATTAGAGAACAACATTTCCAAAATTAATACTTTATTTTAAAGCTTTGCACTAAGTATTTTCATCTCTAAGCAGAGCATCTAGTTACCTAGAGTTACCCATTTTCTCAGTTACAAAAAAAAAAAAACATATTAGTAAAATTATTGATTTATTTTAGCTAGAAGACTAATTTTTTGTGGAATGATGTGACTCATGGAATGACTAGGTTGCACAAGTGTCTGCTTAAACAGGGCAAATTTATCCATTAACAGTATTTCAAAACATTTATCACATTAAATAAAGGCAAAAAAAAATCCAACAACTGTTTCCTTCTCTCCTTCAAGATGGCACTTCAGTAAAAAAAACCAAAACCAAAGAGTCCAAAGTCAGTTTCAGATATCTTGAACAGCAGGGGTTATTTGCAACTTTAAAGCTTTATTTTCTAATAAGCAGCTCACAGACATCTCTATTGCACTTCAATTATCTGGAAACATTTGTCAAGGCAGTTTTCAGATAGGAAAAAACATATGAGGAAGAATGTTGATGATGTACACATAAATTTTGCATTCAGGATAGATAAATCAAGATGGTACACTTTACCATGAGAATGTGGATGAGTTGGCCAGTAAAAGAATTCCAAACTTTCAGAGTCATGTTATTTACTGCAGTTATAACAGAGTTGTCATGGCGGTCCCATGCCACCATGGTCACTTTCAGCTTTGTGATCTTATCTTCAACTCCTTGCAAACTTTGTCTAAAACCAAAGAGCAAAAAAATTCAAAGCAATCCCAGTATGCCAAAATAGTTTAATGCTACTAACAAGTAGAAGTATTTCTGTATTTTGCTGTATTATTAAGAACAGATGCATTACTTCTTTAAGAAACTGGAGAAATGAAAGATATTTTCCATTATGTAGCACATACAATTACAAAGAATTGTAGATACTTAAACAATTACAGGGTCTTCTTAGTATCTTACATAATATGTTGATCTGTTTTTTCCAGAAAATGCCCTCTGATACATGACCTAACTCAATTAAATTTGATAGCTACAGTATTTGTTGTGACATCTAAAGAATGAAAATCCAAACTAATCAACTTATGAACATTAATTTGTCCCGGAGAATATTTGTATTAAGTAGTTTGAAATATGGAGAAAAGTATTCTACACCTTTAAATTAGTTAAATTCTCAGACTACATTTAGTAGTACACCACTACCCCTGTATCACTTTACTATTGGTAATAATGGTGCTTAATCTTGCATGAAATCCAAACAGTAGTCATCTGTAATATAATCTACCAGAATACTCCAAAATTACATTTTTGTCAGTGTGGTTTAAAGGCTAATCACCCTTGAATTCTCAAGCACATTTATTTCTGGGAAACTATCAGCCAAATGCAACAAGAGCATGTTAACACCAAGTAGATAGACAAATACAGAATCTTCCATATAGAAAGCACTACAACACATTACAAAATGGTATATATTGTACAACTCAATAATAGAAAATGCAGTTATGGCCAGATTCCTTTCTAGATTTGATGCAGAACCCAGGAGGCTTTATAAGCTGAATTCACTCTTCCCCTTTCAGTGCAGCAACTTCATTTTCTTTGATAAAACTGTGCTTGTGTAGAAAAGATCAAATTTGGAATTGCACTTATCCCTCTAGTCACAAGAACAAAACAGAATTCTGCTAAAGGTGCTTTACAGAAATGAGCAGTTCACGTTCTTGGACAAGTTCAGCATTTATGACCACAATGAAGAAGAATCTGTACTTATTTTCTCCAGAATCAGTTAAAATTAAGAATTTTTACTGAGAGTAACTCGGTCTATTATCAAAGTACCAGCATTTTATATACTCCTGTCCAACAGTTTGATAGTCATGCTTTGTTGCATCTGTCCATAACTAACAAGATACTGTTCCATTTAAACATCTAACTAAATTACAGCTTAGTTAGCCTTCTCTTCCATCCCTCTCTTGATCTCTCATATATATTTCCACAATATTACTCCTGAAAACATTTTAATTTTTTTTCTACTAAACAGTAGTTCTTCAAACCACTCCATATGAATAGTAAGGGGAAGAAGGTTTATCCCTTAAATCCATTGTACATCTTTTTAATATGTCAACTGGAAAACATCTTCATGCCAAAATAAAAAGGTACAAGTCACAATTCCTACTAAGTAATTCTCCATCTTCAAGCCTCTTTTGTTGCTTGTTCTAGTGTACAGAAGTTTCTCATACCCCTTGTAAATTTGTTTTAACAAATGAGAACCCATTAAAGAGTAAGTGATTTATTTGCTCTGGCATGCTCTATGAAAAGAACCCTGTTCTGCTCAGTCTCAAGAACAGATCTGACCTGGTTTTCTTGCTCAAGAAATAAATGTCTAAGCCATATAAATAAGACCTTTAATGGGTTTTGAATAATTTTTATTCTTTTAATCTAATCAAAATACTAGTGGAGCTTGTATTAGGACAAGCTAGCTTCCACAGCTGAATATGTAGTCAAATATCTATTTTCATTGGATTTCAAGAGCTATACACATTTAACCAATAAGAATTTATGCCCCACTTCTTCTTTTCTCTTGCAGTCTTTTTTATTTTATTTTTTTTAATAAGTCACTAAATTATATCAATGGCCCTCCAGAATCTATCTGATAGCAGAACATTTTACATCACTTACCCCACTGGGCGAGTAGCCATATCTAACAAAATGCTTTTCCATTCCTTTCGCTTAAATTGCCAGATTCGTGCTGTTCCATCACGGCTTCCACTCACAAATCTAACAAAAGGGGAAAAAAGTTACTCAGAGATCAAAGGCAGATCTGTACAGAAAAGACACTTGAAAATTAAATTCCAGAATTTAGAACTCAAAAAAGGAAGCTATGAGTAAAAAGTTCAAAGAGTGTCAGAATGCTGTACAAATGGTTTGAGGTGAAAACCCCTTCCCATACCAGCAAAAAAATCAAAGGCCTGCAAAAAGTCAAACCTGCTTCCCTATCCTGAACCCCTTCCAAACTAACTGTTCGTTGACCTTTGGTGAGCTTTGCTGAGTTATGACATGGCTCTGGCACAGGAACACCATAACCCAATGAGCATCCTAAGACTGATGCTACTACATTAGGTAAAGCTAAGGAAGAAACTGAAGGGGTAAAAACAGCTGAGGGGCCAGGAGAGCCCTGCCAGCAAAAGTACAGACTTGATTTAAACCAAAACCTACTCCTATAATGTATTTACAGTATGAAACTCCAACTCTGATATCTTCTCTGGCTGACCTGATCCAAAAAAATGAACCCTAATGATGTGATCTCTACTCCCAGTGGCCAAGAATAAGCTAGCACTGTATAAGTATTACGATATTTATCTGAAGACATTTATTATTTCCCAGCTTGAGTTTCTCCCCCACTCTTTTTTTCCTGAGGTTCAGAGGTAGGAGGAGGAGAAAGAGGTGGGTGGAGCAAAATATATCATGATAAAAGTGTACATTAGAACATCAAATAAATTTGTCAGATACTTCATAAGAAACTGAACTTTTTTCTTTAGCATCCTTCATATCCAACATCCAGAACTTAGTTAAACATTGAAAAAACATTAGCCTAGCTAAACAAAATATTGTTAGATCTAGTTTGATGTTTTTTCTGTATCCAGAAGTCATTTAACTGAAAAAAATGTTTACATATTAAAATATATCTAAAAATGCATGTATTTTATATGTGAATATATATACATACATACATTTCTTAGGAAGAAATTTCAACTATTTTTATACTCCTTAATTTTGGCAAATTCAAAATACTTTCATCATTACAATGAAAACAACTGCAAAACTGAAGAAGTACTATTAAAATGAAACAGTGAGACTCCAATAGCTATACATGATTTTACTGGATGAAACTCATAACAGAAAGTTGTTTTTTTTTAATAACTACTTCCAGAAACTAGTATTCACAAATGTCAAAAGACTAGATCAGAATAAATATTGTGCTTACCTGCTACTACTATTAGAAAACTGAATGCTGTCAACTTTGTCCTGTACAAAAAAAAAGAGTAGAAAAAGAAAAAAATCAAATTTCTCTGATTTATCCCATTTTATCCAAATTATTATTTTAATCAAATACATATGTAATTTTTAAAAAGTATTTACAGTATGAAACTCCAACTCTGATATCTTCTCTGGCTGACCTGATCCAAAGAAATAAACCCTAATGATGTGATCTGTACTCCCAGTGGCCAAAAACATTCCACCTGAGAAAAACAAACAGATAAGACTTAAGAAAAGAGGGAAATCTACTGTTATTACAGCATCTTCAAAGGGATGTAACATCAAGTATTTCAACTTATTCTCTGAAATTTATAGATGTATCTCATTTCAGCTACGCCTGTAACTGACCTTTAAGTAAAAAGAAGATTTAGAAACTCAAAAGTTTAACTGGAATTAAATTACCTCACATATACTGTCAGACAAATATGCATTAGCAGATGTATCTGAAAGATTAGCTAACTAGAGTAATTTGCTTGCAACTAAGCCCTTAGAAGCCTAAAATTAAATGGAACTAGAACTTCAGTACATTTTAACATTTTATCCAATTATTTATGTTGCATTCTTCTGTTGCCAGCTCTGGAATCAATGAAATTCAAACCGTGAGAACTCAGTAACCAACACCTTCTTGTACAAATCCCTATAAATTACACCTCAGATAAAGCTGACTCTCAGAATCATTCTGAGAAAAAGGTTTTGTATCATGTTTTAAAAAGATTTGCAGTCACAAGAGACTTACTTTCAACATTTCATATTTAATCGTTTTCAAGAATTTTCATAGGCCAAGCATTAATGCATAAATTCTAAATTTCTATTTTAAATATTTGGGAGTTTTTAACAGCCACTTTAACTCAAATCCATCTTATTAACAAAAAATATGCTACAGTAACTGTACTGTACTTTATTTTACTCTTCAAATGACTTCTTACATTGATACAAAGGGGGGGGGAAATAAAGTCTTTTACCAGCACTAAAAGAAGAACAGATCATTTGGACTCCAGGTCGAGGACGTTCTGTAAACTTCGTTGGCCTTGGACTACAAATAAAGAAACAGTTGAATAATTTCCTAATAGGGCTTCAAAATAATAAGTCAGTATCATAGAAATAAAGCACAGAAGGATAAAATTAAACATGAAAGAACAGATGGCTGCCCATCTATAAACAACTTCGTGTGACTATGCTTCATGATCCGATCTTTAGGGATCGGACTAAGATGGACTAAGATGGACTAAGTAATCAATGTATCAAGGAGAGTTGTATCACAACTTAAATCCCATTCCTCTCTTTCCTCTGATAATTCTATACAAAACACTCTCCTAAAGTCATCAGCAAAGCAGAACAGAGCCAGTTGCCCATGAAGTTCAGTTTTAAACCACCGGGTGTAGTGGATCTCTAGTTTTCTCCTGCAGCACATGGCTGCTTTTACAAGAGAGAAACAGAGCTTGGCACTCTTTATAAACAAGGATAACAGAAAAATTTAAATAAATTTGGAGTTTTTCACAGTATTAGAATATAAGAGTTTCTTCAAAGGACATATATTCTTTGTGGGCTAGTTTCAAATACTCCTCAAAATACTCTCAGGACAATGGTTAGAAATTTGTAAGGGATTTCACTTTATGGCCCTTGCTTTCCACTAGGCATTTCAGAGCCTGATGTGGAAGCAGAACTAAAGCTTCAGTGGATCTGGCACTTTAGGAGTGTGTAAAACCAAACCAAATCAGATCACGTTCTTCAATCACTACTTCAATTCTGTTCATGCACTGCAGCAACCTCAAACCAGTAGGTGGTCTTGCATAGTATGCCATCTGCAATCTTCCCTCAAAGAATTAACTTACTAGAGAACAGCAGCACTACACCCACATTTGTCATCACTAAAGATTTCTTCTAACATAAAACAATGCATATTCAAAATTTATCCAAAATGTTCTCTTTTAAAAGCAAAATGGCCTATATAATTCATTTCAGCTGAAGGCAGATGCAAAAGAGATCTTTCTCCACTGATCAGTTATAGCTATCTCAAAGCAATAAGCATTTAACCTTAGTGATTCTAATGCATAAAATAAAGTAATAAACATCAGCAATCTTTCTCCAAATTGTCCATTCAGCATAGGCTCTTTCTTTGACCTTTCCTTTAGGAGTTTTAAGGTAACTCCCTGCAGATTTGTGAAAGCAAACTTCACAGCAAGATAGACTAAACAAGACAATGATCTATTTTACAAAATAGCTGAAATCCTCCTTAACTGAGATACTAATATAAAAAGAACTATCAGACAATTCAATATGCAGCTTATATAATTTGGAACAAGTGTAAATAGATAAACAGGCTGCTGTTTTATTCCACTGTTGTTTGCGAACTCTGCCTTTGGAGTTAGGACAGTTGCAAAATAGAGCAAGTAAGCACTTACGTTCTAGTTTGGAGAACCAATTTAAATTCTTCAACTTATGTCTCTCTCATGTTTAGGCATTAGAAGACAAAGGATTATGTCATTCTTCTACAACAGAGCAGTACTGTGGTCTTTCAAAATGAGTTGGGCAATCAGTATTTTTGGAAAGCAAGGAAAGAGGACAAAAGTAAAATTTCTTGCAACACAGGGAAACCAAGCTAATTGTTTGTCCTCGTTGCAGCCCAGTAACCTATCACTTTACAAATATTCTCAATGCACTTATTAAGTGTTTTATTAATTCATTCATCTAAGCCCTGCAGACTAACCTAATTGTGGTCATGTAGTAGCTTAAGAAAGACTTCTTCACAGAAAACAGATGTGTATATAACATCTCCAAATTAAGACTTCGTTCATAGATTAATGAAAAAGGTTCAGCATATCTGAATTCTGATGTATGACCAGCCCCTTTAACATCAAGTATCTTCTGCATAAGAAAGCAGATAGAAAGTATCACATCACACTGAGGACAATTGAGAAATCAATGTGTTATCCAAAAACAGGAATGTCAAAAATCATCAGTACACATTTTTCATGAGTTTTTTTTTCCTCTTTTTAAAATGAGGGGAGAAAAAAATATAGAAGAGAATAAAAGCAGTACAGTAAGCTCTTCTATCCAAATCTGTGAGACAGTTATACTGCCTTGTTCATATGGTCTGTCAGTAACAGGCTAACACTGGAAACTTGTGATCCAAACAGGTGGCAGAAGCAGAACAATAACTCTCTTGTCTCAGAGAAGATACATATGCAAATATTTTGCACTGCAACTAATTTAATTTTGATGCACTGACCAGTTGTAATAATTCTGCCTTCAACTTGAAGCACGTTATTTTTCAATTTCTGATGACCCAAGGCAGATTTTTCTCTTTCCTCCCTACTGTCAACTGACACAGGATCTAACTCCTGTGTTTTCTATCCACCCAGAATAGTAACAGAAGATTGAATCCAGGAAAAGTCTCCATCACCTAAATTTTCAACTGTTTTCCCATCTTGTTTGGGCCACATCCTTTGAATTCTTTGCCTGAAGCAACAAGCAATCTTATCATTCTTCTTTTTGGAAACTGATCTACTTGGAATGTTACTGCTTTTAGGCATACATGGTAACTGCCTGGTCAGAAATCTTTTCAATGTAAGAAAAGCAGCACACAGAAGGTTCTATAATACTGAAGAACATGCATTCACACTGGTCACAGAAGCATGTGAACAAGATTGCTCACTCTCCTTTGAACAATGTGAGAATTTTGTGGTCAACTGTGCCAATGTCTGTGTTTCATCCTATGACACCAAATCTACTGTAATGTGTCCTTTTGTAGTTCATTAAAACAGAGCTCTGTCACCAGACATCCCCTGACTGGGCTATAAGCCTGACCCAAATACTGAACATGCCTCAATTAATAAGGTTATAAAAAAAAATTGAGAGACCGAGATGGGAAGACTAATTTCAGAGATAGTGTTAATTAATTAACTGCAGCAGAGCTGCTGGCAAAGCTGAATTACAAGAATTTTTGCAATCTAAGAATGAAACAAACATTTGCAGAGATTAAAAAAAAAAGGAAAACACAACTGGAGTAAGGCACTAGGAATTAGAAGGCCTTTAAGCAATGTCAAAGTCTATTTTAATGGCAAATACTACAGTTTTCAAGGTAGTGAGCTTTCCAATTTTTCAT
The DNA here is from genome assembly GCF_001604755.1 of Lepidothrix coronata. Lineage (NCBI taxonomy): Eukaryota > Metazoa > Chordata > Aves > Passeriformes > Pipridae > Lepidothrix > Lepidothrix coronata. Next base: position 6,840,624 of record NW_016690184.1, read on the forward strand.
TATCTCTACAGAGAAATAATTGCTCCATAATATTTGATCTTATTTTATAAGTGGGGAAATAGGAACAATTTTGAATTTCCTCATCTCCTGAAGAAGCTACAAAGATTCCCTTCAGAGAGTTCTTCCCAGGAGAAACTAAGTCCAATTTTCAGTTAAAGACAGGGAATTGATACAGTAGACCAAAACATCCAAGCCAGGTTCCACTGAAACACTTCTCAGTGTAGTTAAAAACAAAACTGATTATTTTTAATTCAAGAGCACACTGAACACAATAGCGTATCTCAACTCTGCCTTTCCAGTATTTCACAAAAAAATTCAGCAAAGTACTGCTGGCACCGTCAATCATCTTGAAACTTCAATCAACTACGTGATCATCATGAGGCTCCCCAACATCTCATACTCTTACCCCACTGCCATATGATTCAAGCAGTGCTCAGCACAAAAAGTGGGGTGTGGGATATCTGCATTTTTTTTTTAAGTAGCTAAAATTTCAACTTCACCATCAGTCACCGTTTGAAGTATTGGATAATTTAGTAACACACATCACTGATAGCAATTGCATTCTTGAAGGACAGACTGCAGTCAAGCTCAGAAGGAGCATGAAATCAAGTTCTGACTTAAGAATGTTACAGCACCCTTCACCTGTACTACTCAAACTCTTGGTCTTGCTTGAAAGCTCCAGTTTCTCCTTCCTGGGGTGGGAGTGGTGCTGGAACCAAGATACGGGGCAGCAAGCTCAGAGCCTGAATAACTGTGGTAACACATCTTGTTTGCCAGCTTTCCTCCCCTTTAGAGATACTCAACAGAAGCATGTCTGTATTTTTTACAGGACAAACTTCCCACTTCACCAGTGATTCTCTCTTCCAGATGGCCTACACATCATGTTTTTAAAAAGTAACCTCCCTAAGGGCCTTATGAGAAAAATTAACAGGCCTCTTTCTTTCCTTTGATGCTCTTATATTGCTAGTACTTTTTTTCCCCCAGCATATTACTGAATGGATGTGGAGGGAACCAGCCATGTTTCCACAGTTCTGGAAGCAGAACCAGATCTAAACATGTAAGGAAGGGCAATCACCTCACTGAAAACTGTTACGACAACAAACTTATTACTGAGATGTGCTGACCATGCAATGCAGTCTCCTTGTGGGGGGGGGGAAATCACACTGGACTCCTAGTTTCCAGTATCCTTTATTTTGGTTTACTGGAATAAGCATAATGATCACAGTTAGAAAAACCTTCCTGTAACTAACAAGTTTCCCTGAACTAGTTCAGTTCAGGAAATTAATATTTTCGAGGTGTCCAATTATTTGATATTATAAAGGGACATACAGTTATGTTCCAGTCCCAAAAGACATATATGTGTCTTATTTAGACTTTACCACATTTTTATCAAGTTTTACCTTGGATCAAAAAGCATCAATTATTTCAAATACATAACAGCTCTACTAAGTTCAAACAAAGACCTATAAAAAGAAAAAGCACAGAGTTATGCCTTTTAATATCCTCATATAATGCATAATACCCTGTGGCAAGGAGTTTCATAACGTAGTTTCATGTTTTGTAAAGAACCACCTCCTTGCAATTTGGAACTTGCTACCTTCACTTGATACCCTCTAGAATCACAAGGGCCAACAAGCAATTATTCATTACATGCCCTCCTCAACACACTCGTGACTGTACATGACTCATCTTCATCCATTTGCTTCTTTCCAGACTGAAGAAATACAGCCTAATGGCTTCCTCTCTCTTTTCAAACACCACATAAAATACTTGCAGAACAGAAGGTAAAAAGGGAAGAAAAAATCCAGTCACAGAATTTAATCTGCACTCTGTTGTTAAGAAACATGAATCATTGGTGTGACATGGGTTACTAGACCACTTCCTTGCTGTGCCGCATGAGACAGCTGAACTAATCTGTTTTCTCTATGTCACTGTCTAATCAAATCTGCTGACTACTTACACATGAAAGCATTACTCAAATATCTTCTATTCTTTTAATATTTGCTGAGCACATCTCACTTAAAATTTTCATTCTACAATTACATATCCCCATGGAAAGGAATCCCTTGAGAATCTCCTACCATAACTAGTGCCAGTTTTCTCCCTCCCTAAGTTTTACCTCAAGATAAATCCCATCCAACTCCATGATTCAACCAACCATTGATAATTTTTAAGCATTCATCTGCCAGTTCATATAGTATAACCTACTTAACTCTCAAGGATTCCAGTACTCTCTAAAGACAGAATTTGTTTCAAAATTTATTTCCATAGACTCAAACTTTACTTAGGAAAAGGAGAAAAAAAAAGAATAAAAGAAAAAAGGTAAAAGAAAGAAATGTGGGCTCAAAAGGTTTGCAATGGTTTGTAAATGATCAAGATATCTTGTCCACAACAGCTCAGACTTAGGAAACCTTAAGAAAAATAAAATGGTGGCAAGGTAGCAACTCCTCCTTCACACTCCTCAGTAAGGGAGTGAGTCTTGCTTTGAGTACAGTATGTACTAGGCAGTAGCGGATTAAATGAAGTGACGTCTCAGGTTGTTATAGTACCAAAAAAAGAGACAAAACATCCAGAAAACATGAAAATAGTCAGGGTCCAGGCAACTAGAAAAGGACCTAAGCAAATGTGCCTGCAAGCTCTGCATAACCTCATCACACAATGCAAGAAAAAGATTGTAACAACAATTACCAAAACTACAAGAAAATGGAACCTACCTGCCAGGAGTATACATCCAGAAGAACACATGCCATCCTCAAAGCTAAATCACTAATGATTACTAAAAAAACATTTCCCATTTTAAGCTACAGGTGTTTTATGATAAAGGAAAAGAAAGAGCAAAAAGCATTTGAAAGCTACTGAACAAACTGATTTTAAAAAACTGTCTCTATTTGAAAGTCCTGACAATATTTTTACTATTTTTGAAGGCAGAAACTTAAGGCTCAACTTCAGCCACCAATACACAGCTGCCCAAGAATTCTGCCTTCTGCCATGCTACAGTAAAGCAAATTGTGAAAAAGTAATATAGATAAGGAAAGAATAAACATCAAAAGTATCCCATCCTAATTTATACTAGGACATTATTGTCTCCTTAGAAAATGGATTTTGAAGTCTAAATTGCAGTCATATTATCAACCTAATTTTCATTTCACTTGAGATTAAGAGATGACAACAGAGCAAAAAAGCGTCAACTTTGACATTATATTACACAAAAAAACCCCAACAGTAGACATTTTTTTCTAAATTAACAGATATACTGCATCACCCCACAAAATGTTATATTATCAACTTGGCTCTTAAGAGATAAGCAAGCAAGCTATAGCTACATCAGAAATATATCATACCCAACAATCACACACTGAACCAGCCAATGACAAGTTTTGTTTTAGTCAAATTTTTCTCCAGCATTTCTACATAATTTTTAATTACATAAAAAGAAATAGTAACAAATAAAATAGCAACTAACTTTATTTTAAGGGTGCCAGCATCCCACAGCCAAAAGCATATTGTTCCATCTGCCCCAGTTGAAGATAAGTATCTCTTTGAGCCACTGCACAGTGGAGAAAACTGGGGGAAGGGAGAAGAAAAAAAGAAAAGTTCTCCTGTTAATCTGTTCCAGATGTGCTAAGAAGTTCTGTAAGTCATTGACTTCTCACCAAAAAAACAAAAAATTAAACAAAATCAAATAGCAAACCATACTTAAGGAAACCAAATTGTAATGAACACCAAAATAACACAGTGCTGTCCAGAGTCGCTCTTCCTTCAGAACAACCTTCTGGGTTACTTGCCAAAGCACTCTGGGTTCTCCCTCCCTCCCCACCATCCAAGTTGCACAACAGTGTGCAACTCTAAACGAAAGCAAACCAAAGTACTGCAGTGACTGCAGTTCTTACTCAATGCACCTGTGCCCAGAATCACAAGCCTGCAAAGGAATGATACTTCGAAACAGAACTGCCCACATGCGTCATGCATTTTTTTTGAACAAGGATTATGTCTGGTGTTCTTCAAGGTCAGGCATTTTGACAATAAATGTGTTATTTCACAATGTATACCATGAAAATTCCTTCTTACTTCAGGGCTTAGTTACCAGGCACGCAATTTTATTACATTGCACATTCTCAGGTGGTTCTTTTCTCAATCAAGTGACGCATTTTTGCAAAGCAAAAACCTACCTGCAATGATGTTATAGATGCACTGTGGCCCTGCAGAACTGCTAGGGGTGCACAAGTTCGAAGGCACCAAACTCTGATCATTTTATCACAGCTTCCAGCAGCTATCATGGTGTTTTCATAGTTTACTGCCATATCAGATATTTCAGCTGCATGCCCTCTCAGGGTAGCCAACAACCTTCCATCATCAGTTGCCCAGATTTTTACAAGGCAATCATCTGATCCCTAAAAGTAAGGTAGAAATAATTTCAACCATACCATTGGCTGTTTTGATGTTAGAGTTAACTAACACAATGAACTGAAAGACAAAACTAATGACATACAGATATTCCCCACGGTTTTCCATACTGCATTCAAAACACAAGTTTACATTGATTCTCAAGAGTATATGCAAAGCATGATGCATATATAATATAGATCACAAATCCCACAGCAAATAGGTTTATGCTTCAGTAAGACACTTTTTCCAAAAATCCAGCACAAACTGAAGAAGCTGTTGCAATACATTAAAATAAAAATTTACATTAAACGTGACAGTGAATTAGGAATTGGTTCAGCGTTTGTCATTCAGTGTTACACCCACTTATGTTCCTTATCTTCCTAGTTTGATCATCATGCCCTACCAGCATTAGTATACTTACCACAGTAACATAGAGGTAAAGAGCGTGTGTGAACAGTTATTCCATTATTAAGTCTAAATAATATAAATCTCCTTTGATATTCACATAAACAAACACTGAAATGACCACTTTCTCAACAAACTTCAGAGGCTTCATCTACATATTCATACTTGAAACTCAAGTTTTGCTGGTCTTCCCACAATTCTAACAGCTGCTTGTCTGTATACAATGAATTCAGAGCCCAGGAAAAAAAATTAAGAATTCATTCCTCCATTTATCTTCGCATTTTCATGCCTTCCTGAAAGTCTAAATATCTTTGCACCTTAATACAATGATATTTGAACACTGCACAGACACAATGACAGACGAAATTTACTGTAAACATTTAATACATTTAGTCAAGTTCAGAAGCAATACAAACCTGGGTTTTAACATCTGGAGCACTGATCTGCAACTGGACACATGCAGGTGCTAGAGCAAGTTACAATGTGACACCATCATTATAAAATTTCACCCAAGTTCTTCCTATTGCATCTACTTACAGCGCCTCTGAAAAAGTTTATCTAGCATTTATACTTTACAGAAGCCAGAAGGCAGGGCAATACTATCATTCACCTTTTATAAAAAAGGGCCAGGTCTCCTAGACAAAGGAGATAGTAAGGGAAGCTTGTTTATAATTAAATTTTCTGCCTTTTGGGTAAGGAGAGCAATGGTACAGCCTATACTAGCTCCATCTATGCATAAAACTTCCATATGGAGACTCTGCAGAACACATTTCCCTTATCTGACTGCTATGGTGCCAGCCCAGGAAACAAAACTACAGTCTGTAGAGTTAACAGCAATGGACAGGTAGAATCATAATATCACTGAGGTGGGAAGATACTTTGGTCTAGTCCAAAATCCCTGTTCAAGTAGGGTCAGTTAGAGCAGTTGCCCAGGATGATGTATCCACCACTCATGTGTATCTTCTGCAAATTTACTGTAGGCACCCTCTTGTTCCATCACCCAGGTCCTTTAAGGGAAATATTAAGAGAGTACTGGTCTCAGTACCAAACCCTGTGGTACACCCATATTGACTGCCCTCCAACTGGACCTCGTGCCACTAATCACAACCCTCTGAACCTGGCAGTTCAGGGAATTTTCAATCTCACTGTCAAGTGTACATCAAGCCTGTACCTCATTAGTTTGTTGGTAAGGATGTTATGGGAGACAGCATTGAAAGCCTTGCTTCAGTCAGGAAAAACAAGATCCACTACTGTTCCCCTTCCAACTTAGTTCTTTCATCACATAAGGTTATCAAGTTGGACAGGAATAATTTCTGCTTCATAGATCTACACTGATCACCTTGTTATTGTTGATATGTTTGGAAGTGGCTTTCAGAAGGATTTGCTCCATTACTTTCTCAGGTGATAAAGACGAATATGAATGGTCTGTAGTTGCCTGGAACAACCTTCTTGCCCTTCCTGAAAACAGGAGTAACATTTGCAGTCTTATCTACTTCTTCCTGATCAAGCAGCCTGTAGCAGATACATACCCCAATGTCACCCACACTGGTCTGTCTTTAACCCTCATCCACGACCTCTCAGCTGACTCATCATCTGTCCCCAGGCAAAGCTCCATGAAAACTCCCATTTGTTGTCATCCTGGCCTGACCCTTCTGAAGAGCCTGTATCCATCCACAGCAGCAACCCAGTTCTGTGAGCTACCCAACCCCACTCCAGCTCTTTGGTCCTGAAGAGATTGTAGCCCTGAAACTACATATGTAATTCCAAATCCTCCTACATTTCTCCATAGTGCATGCACTAGTGTACAGGCAATTCAGGTAAATGTGTAGTCAGGATGATTTCTCCAAGCATGAAAGCTTTCCCCATAATTTGTTTCTTGATCTGTGTGCATACTTGGGGTGGGCCCTCTTCAGTTTTGTTGTTTTCCAGGTTTCTCCTGTCTACATCACCTCACATTCTTTGCTTACCCACCTGGTCTATCACATCCTCATATGATTGTGGTTTGTTGCCTCCCTCCCACATCTTTCGTATTCTAACAGTCTCCTCTCATCAACAGATTGGCCACTCTGTTGAAAACAATGTTTTTGCCCCATATTTGCCTCTTATGTACCATTTCACATCCTTCAGTATCCAAACAAAAAGCTTTCTCTCCCCTGCACATCTGCAGCACTTCCACAAATTAGAAATCACCAAAGCCCTTGATTCTTGTTCTAATGATAAGTTACTCTGTTAATGCAGTTATAATAGGATCCAAAGAAAAAAATATCCCATAGACAAAACTGCACAATAATCAAACCACCCCATTGCTCTTACATTTGAGTTCTACACCTCAGGCATGCTAGAGCACCTTACTAATAGGCATAATTTTCCAAAGTTTTGGACAGTGCCAAAGACCTAAATACTTAGGACATTATCTAAAAAAAAAAAAAAGCTGCCTAGCAGTAAGAACAACATGAATTCTGTAATTTCTCTCAGAATCATTGAATCAACTCAGTTGGAAAAGACCTCTGAGACCAAATCCAACCCTAGGTCCGACACTGCCATGGTCACTAGACCGTGGCACTAAGTGCCACATCCAGTCTCATCCTAGAAACTTTCAGGGACGGTGAATCCATCACCTCCCTGGGCAGCCCATTCCAGTGTCTGATTACTCTGTCTGTAAAAGCTTTTTTCCTAATATCCAAACTAAACCTCCCCTGGCAGAGCTTAAGACCTACTTAAGTCCTACTGCTGGTTGCCTTCGAGAAGAGACTGACACCCATCTCCTTTCAGGTAGTTGCTGCTGTGGATGGATACAGGCTGTGGATGGATACAGGGGCAGGCCAGGATGACAAGGAGTGGGTTCATTGAGTGAGTCTTTTGGTTTTACCTGCTTTAGCAGTGTGGGATTGGACTAGGTGATCTGTAGAGGTCCCTTCCAAACCCAATCATTCTGTAATCTGTGACTTTTGAGGTTCACACCAAATAATTGTATTATGATATACTTTCATTTCTGTGGTAAAATGACTACCAAAGTACCATCTTAGATAGGATTTATAACAGAACTAGCAAACGTGCTGCACAGAGCTTTAAAAGCAGTTTACAGGAAAAAGGGCCCCTTTTTTCTCTAAATTCTCCTTATAAAGTTCTAAGCAGATTGTTTTCACCCCTTTGCTCCCTTAAAACAAAAATACAAGCACCTATAAAGCACTTAGATTTGGGTTTTCCCCCCTCATACTCCTCAACTAATAAGTTTCCATAAATGTTCCTGTTTCTATTCAAATTAGCACTTCTATATCTAAAGCTTCAAACTGTCCACCTACTTGATGAAATAATTATCTGAATGATAGTATCAGCTCATGTTGTTCTGTTATCATGATGTAAGACTTTAGAGTATGAAGAAGGTTGTATATTCTTCTCGAAAATGCAGTCACCATCAAAAAACCCAACAAGCAGAGACAAAAGCCTACACATGCTTGCATGTGTGTAACACTGCAAATAATAGTCTCACTGCTCAAAAGAGAGACCTGAAACTAGTAGGGAACGGTGAAACCAAAACTGCCAAAATACTTTAAAAGGTGGAAATCACTCACTGACAATGTAAAGATGTAAAATGATCAGCAAGAAAAAATAAATTTCTGGAATCTAATGACACCTGGAGGGTCCCCAGAGATCTATTTAATAACAGTAAACCAAGGAAAGAAGATCAGCATAAAACAAGCCTGCTCCCTTCCAGCTGGCTATAGAGGCATGTGTTATACATCTCTATTGCAGAGAAAAATGACTGTCAGCCAAATCTCAACAAGAAAAAAAGGGGAGGGGGAGAGGGGGAGGAGGAGGAAGAGAGAGAAGGAAAAGTGAAAAAAAAATTTAAAAAACAAGGTAAAATTGTAAATTCTGCAGCATCTTGGCAAGATAACAATATTGGAGTTCAAATAAATTCATGTGATTACATCTGAACTGAGCAGAACAATCCACAACTCTTAAAATACTGTTGCAGTTCTACTAGTAAGAGCACTGGCTTACACCACAGCTCACGTTTCCAAGGTTATATCTACAACTGCAGGAATTATGTGCCTATTAAAAAGCATCTGTCAAAAGTGAATCCTAGAACAAGTTCAGCACCAAGAGAGAACTGGTGACCGCATTGCCAAGGTATGGAGTAAAATCGGTTCATTTTCCTACCATTACACACACTTGTGGGCTGAAGTGAAACTGCCAAGAAACACACAAATTAATCTTGAGTTGGAAATCTTACACGGACTATTACACAACCTTTATTATTCCCTAGAAAGAGTAATCTCAGAGGAGACAGGAAGATAAAGGTAGGGAAAAAAGGAGACAGCCATCCCTCTTTGCAGTCAGAAAGTTAAGTAGTGCAGGAACTAGAGAAGACAATGCTTGTTTCTATTACCCTGCAGGGGTTCTGCAAGTCATACTTTTCAAGAGACCTGAAATATAAAGTGTCTACCTCCATGGGCTGCAGGGGGACAGCCTGCCTCACCAAGGTCTTCCCCACAGTCTGCAGGGGAAACTCTACTCCAGAGACTGAAGCACCTCTTCCTCCTCCACTCACATTCGAGTCTGCAGGGCTGTTTCTCTCACATAATTTCACTCCTCTCTCCAGAATGCAGTTGCCCTGGGATTTTTTTCCTCCTTCTTAAATACATTATCCCAGAGGCACTACCACCATCACTGATGGGCTTGGCCCTGGCCAGCAGTGGGTCCATCTTGGAGCTGGCCGGCATTCACTCTGCTGAACATGGAGGAAGCTTCTGGCAACTTCTCACAGAAGCCACCACTGCAGCTCCTCTGCTACCAAATCCTTACTAAGCGAACACAATAAAGATCTACTAAGCTAGTAGGAAAAATGCATAATGTCCTGTTTCCACTGTCTTTAGGTAAAATAAAAGCATCATTTTTCTAGCAAAGAAAACATCTCCCAGATGAGCATGACTCAAAAATGTGCTGAGATCACTTTCTTTCCTTTTAATTTGAAACAGAACACGAACAAAGCTTGAATTTAGAGGCTTTCAATCCCTCAGAGGTCAGGTAGAACAGGAAACAATTATGATGCATCTTCTAGAAACAATTATAAATCTAAAACAACTTATCTAGCTAACATCACACTGAAGGTTGAAGGAAGGCAGGAAGAATTCCCTACTGATGCCTGCAAATTTACACGCTACACTAGAGACTTTAGAAGTCATAGTGGTATAAATTGAAAAGAATTGGTACCACTTCATTACATAGATGCAATTACAACACAACAGTTTCATGACTGTTTATCCATCTACCAACTACAACAGGCCAGATACAGCAACTCGGATGTTACCGAAATGTGGAATGCAATCCATTGTTTTTCCATTTGCCAACAACCACTTAAACATCTACACAAAAAAGATTTACCTAAAAATGCAGAGGTTCTGTCCCAAGCCCTCCAAAATGAAAAATTCAGCAGCCAAAATTCATTTCTATAGTGACTTTCTTTAACACCAGATTGAAGCAATCATGATCTAAACTGGGAACTTTTTTTCAAGGACACCAGTCAGCAAAGGACTGCCAGCAAAGCTCTGAGGTTGAGCCCTGCCCCCTGCACTACCCCTCCTCCCTCCCCTTTTTCATTTCAGGTTCTTCTACTTCTCTCTTGGAAACAAACTGCTATTACAGTCAAGAGAATTCTCTCTCTTTAACCACTTTTAAATCAGACTGCAAAAAGCAAGGGAATGTGCCAACAAGGAATGATCACCATAGACACACACAAGTTTTGTATATCCCTGGAAATAATGATTTTAGGAACATGGGAAAGTTGCAGAAAAATTAAGAATTAGAAGACCTTAAGAAGGAGTTTTATTCCCTTCATCTGGGAAGCACAAAGAGAAGGTTTTATTTTAAGGTGAATAGTGTCAGCATGTGCGCTTTTTATACCTGGTACACATAAAATCTTCAATGCATTCTACCATGTCACATAAAAAATAAACCCACAACAGAGAGCCCTTTTCCTGACAGGTTAACCATGCATAAACTACAGGACGTAAGATTTTAATGCCTATGACTTAGCTTGCCAATGAAAGCTAAAGAAATATGAAAAAGAGTCTCTGCTATGCCTCAAGTAACAAATGAACAAATAAACAGGCCTGTTCAAAACGTCAAGTGTCCGTCCCTGCAACCACACAACCCTCCATGCAATAAAGCAACATGTATGTGGGTAAAAGGGCAAATTATATTTACAACCACCTCGAAAGAATTGTAGAAGTTAGGAGTGCAATACATGATACAGGAAACCTGAACTGCACTTCTCCCTGCATTGTCCAGTTATCTGCCATGTCGTTAAAAGGGACACAATTAAGCTCCTGAATCCACGCAGGTATCAATTACATCCAATGTTTGTGGAAAGGCAAAAAATGCAGCCAAAGCATCACCGACTGGCATGAGGTGTGTGTTTATGATATCTTTGTCTCTACTGAAATTGACTACTTACCAAGAAATCCAAATTATGCTAACACCTGTCTGGTTTTATAAAGCCCATTCCTTGGGAAACCCGCAGTTCAGTACTGATTTCAGACATCTGTCTAATATTTACGTCTTAAGAACAACAACAAAAAAAGGTAAATAGTTAAAAATACTAAAAACACTAGTATTTTTAAAAAAATCCTAGGATCTCATAGAGACAATTTGTTTGTGAACCGTTTTTTACAATATACCACATGAATTTTCAGCTTTCTAGTTTTCTTCAACATGCTGTACCAAATGCAAGTGTATCACCAGACTGTAAACATAATAGTCATGCTTTAAATTTAACAAAAGTTATAGAAAGGAGTCAAAATAATCGGTATTTACAGCTGATTGTTCTGACTTCCTAAATCAAATTGTGATGGCGATCCATTGTTTTGTTTGTTTTTGATAGAGAAAATGAGTCCAGAAAAAAGAAGTTACATAGGATAAATTCTTTCCACTGAAAAAGAACAGTTTTCCCACTGAACTGCACAGATCAGCAATCACAATCACATCTAGTCTTAAGAAACCTATGTCAAAACTATTTTAACCAATAAAATGGTTAAAATACATGCAAACCAGTATGTTTACTAAAAAGAAAGAATGAGAGTAATAGTAGTAAAGCATTTATCTGCTCTTCATACATAATCAGTATCTATACTATATTCATTTTTTGGAAACAATTAGGTGACATACTACGTGCACTTAAAAAAAAATCTACAAAAATAAAGATTTTGTACTCACAGTAAATATTCGCCTGCCAGTCCGATCAAAAGTTACACAGTATACAGAAGATAAGTGTCCTAAAATTCGTTTGTGCATCTTCATATGTTGATAGACTGCAGTTGGCACAAGGCGTTCAAGTCTGTATTTTCCATTTAGTTTTCTTGAAAACAGGGTATCCACTACCAAATGGGGAAAGAAAAAAGAGACAGCATTTATATTGCGCTCATAAACTAAAATATTTGAACAGGATGGAAAGTTTATTTCAACATTGGACCACTTGCCATATGAACAGCTTACTATAGTAATTCTCTCCTTTTGCCCTAGTTAGAGAAAAATACATACCAAAGTAGCCTATGACACAGACATGACAAAAGTACCAAACTGCAAGGCAGAGTGTAAAGATCCAGTACAACTTTCAACTTTAAGTGCCCAAAACATATGCTTCTCACTTTATACCTCGTGTAAGAAATTTAGAAGGACTGAGGCAGCTTCCATGAAGGAGTAACCTACCTCAAATGTAACAAGCATAAAAGCTTACATGTAGCTATTAACTGAAGGTCAGCACAAATTCAGATCTTCTCCAAGGCAACCTTTTACTGAGATCTACTCAATCATTTATCCACCACTTGTAAGACAATCAGTAGATTTTTTTTAAGAATCCTGCTACCCACTACAGCTAAACAAACACACATACGCAAAACAATACCCAAACAAAAATTTACATATGAATATATCAAATCTTACAGAAATTTCTGATTTTGAGTAACAAAACCTTGTTCAAAGAGCTTGGGATTTTTTTCAAGTTTAAAAGTTAACAAGGTCCAGGAACAAGAACTCACTTTAAATAAATGAAAATCTTCCATCAAGAAATTCAGTGAAAAAAATAAAGCTCAGTGTAATTAATTTTAAACTGTTACTCATGCAACGATAAAGGAACAAAGTATAATACTTCTATGCATGGATACCTAGACATTAGTCACACCCCATATCGTCACTGGATCAAAGAATGGCAATGGTAATACCTGTTATATTCTACAGAACTATGACAAGGCAGGTAATATAACATTAGAACACAAGAATGGTGTTGGAAGGTTGGAAGCAAGAGTGGAAGAGATCACGGTGGGTCATCCAGTCCAACCTCCCTGCTCAAGCATGGTCATCCTAGAGCATATGGCACAGGATTGCATCATGACAGTTCTTCAATAGCTCCAGTGAGGGAGACACTACAACCTCTCTGGGCAATCTGTTCCAGTGTGCAGTCACTCACACAGTAAAGAAGTCCTTCCTCGTGTTCAGGTAGAACTTTCTGCACATCAGCTTCTGCCCATTGCTTCATATCTTATTGCTTGGCATCACCAAGAAGAGCCTGGCTCCATCCTCTTTACATCCTCCCTTCAGATACTCATATACATTGATAAGGTCCCCCTCTCAGTTGTCTCTTCTTAAGGATAAACAGACCCAACTCTCTCAGCCTTTCCTCATAAGAGAGATGCTCTAGATCCTTAAAAACCATCTTCATAGCCCTCTGCTGGACCAGCTCCAGGAGCTGCATGTCTCTCTTGTACTGAGGAGCCCAGAAACAGACACAGCACTCAAGACGAGACCTCACTCTGGCTGAGTAGAGGGGCAGGATCATCTCCCTCAACCTGCTGGCAATGCTATTCCTAATGTACCCTGGGATACCACTGGCCTTCTTGGCCACAAGGGCACACTGCTGGCTCATGGACAACTTGCTCCCTAGTATCAACTGCGAAACAGCTACAAACCTCCTGCATCACCTAGGTTTGGCCCAGATCAACATAGCAGTGGTTCATGAACCAGCACAGATGAAACTACATGAAATACACAATTTTTTACAGCTGGATTGTAGCTACTCTGTAAGAACCAAAAGCTTCTTGTGGTATGGCCAAGTGTCAAGCCCATTAGCCTCAGGCCAAAAGAACATCCCTGAAGCATTTCACTTAACTGCCAGCGTAGCCCAAGGATTCAAGGAAGTTTTCCTAGTTCAAGAAGCTATGTGAAGGAGTGGAATCATTAGTCGTAGAGCAGAGCACTTTTAGTCATTGTCACACTACATTTTAAGGCTCTATTACATCTTCCCCTTCCCCTCATACTAGGAAAAGATGCAATTGCGTTTGGTTTATGACAGTTTTTCCTTGACAACAGTCTACTTCAGAACAGCAGGAAACCAAAATTAGTTCAGGCACAAGATAAATTCAGTTTCAGAATCTGACAAATCACTCAACAGTTTAAACAAAAAACAAAACAAAACAAAAAAAAAAAAAAAAAAAAACCACAAAACCAAATAAGAAACACCCCCCCTCAAAAAAAAAACAAAACAAAACAAACAACAAACCAGACACCAACAAACCAAAACCAACAAACAAAACCCAAATACACATAAACAAACAGAATAAGTTTTTTTTTCCTCCAGAGTACAGGTAAAAATTAAAAATAGCTGCGTCAAAATTTCCTGCAGCCAAACAATAAAATTGATTTTTCTGGTGCAAGCTAAGATGAGAAAGGTTACCAACTGTTAATAACGCCTTTGTACAGATTACAGGCCTTGGTTGTATAACAATTGTTACACATATCTAGCATCAATGTTTGTCAGGTCTTACGCAGTCTCCAATCTATTTAGCTTGATTTTAACTGCATTTGGACAATAAGTACATTTAGAAGCCTCTGTGACAGGAAATCTAATATATCTCTCTTGTTTTAGCCATATTAACACTTTTCTGTCTTTACTTGGCCTCGCACAAATGAGTATGAACACGGTGTTAATCACAGGAAGAGTGAAAAGGTATAAGCAGTTAAATAGTTGTCACAAACTATACATCAGGGAGGGAAGGAAAATGATACTTGATCCCAGGAGGGGTTAGAGAATGCTGGTTGGGGCTTACAGTGAGTCAACCAACATAAAGGGAAGTGCTGGAGAATGAAGAAAATAACAGAATAGAGATTGCTTGCTCCTTGTTGGAAAGGTATTGAGGAGTGGACACTGCATTGAAAAAATTCCTATCCAAGGTCTGGCTGACCAAGGAAATTAATATTAACCTAGTTTTACATGCCCACCTACTGCTTACCCATGACTCTGCTTTAAAAATAAATACATAAAATTGAAAACAAACAAAAAAGCTGATGTTATTAAGTGGTTGTTGCAAAACACAGTACAATAAACCACCACTTACTTCCAAATGATATTTTGGTTTCAAAATCAGGATTCTTCATATTTAATAATGAAGGTAACTTATCAGTAAAAACCAATGTCTGAGAAAGATGCAAATTTGTTGACATTTTGAACATATAAAGAAAACTTTGCCACAAGTTATATTATTTTAAGATGCTATCAATTTTTTACCAGCTGGTTCCAAATAAAACGTAGTTGCTTCTAGTTTTGAGTAACCAGGCTCATCTTCATACAACATGACCAGCCTCAAAGACTGAAATCGTCTACTATCACAGAAGCACTGAATGGCTGAGGAGGGAAGGAGGCTATAGAGATCATCTTTTCTAAGATTAGGGTCAGTGAGAGCAGTGCTGTGTCCAGTCCAGTTTTGAATACCTCCAAGGAAGGACACTTCTCTCTGGGAAGCCTGTATCAGAGCTCTGATCACCCCCAAAACCTGTTTTCTTATGTTTAAATTGAAGTTCCTCTATTTCAGCTTTGGTTCATGACCTCTGTCCTGTCAGGATGCACCAATGAGAAGAGTCTGGCTCCACCTTCATCACATGCTCCCTTTCAAGTATTTATAACCATTGATAATACCCACCGCCACCCCACCCCCAACATGCTTTCTCTTCTCAAGGCTAAACAATCCCAGGTCTTTGGCTTCTCCCTGTATGACAGATACCTCCATCCCCCTTCATCATCTTCCTGGTCCTTTGCTAGACTAGCTACAGTCTGCCCACATCTGTCTTTTCCTGAGGAGCTGGACCCCACACTCCAGGTATGATCAAATGAGTAGAGGGGAAGGAACATCCCAGACCTAATGGCAATGTACTGCCTCCAGCAGCCCAGGATGCTGCTTGAGTTTTGTGCAAGGGCACATGGTGTCTGACATGTTCAACACCAGGACAGCCAGACAGTTCTCTACAAAGCTGCTTTCCAGTCGGTCAACCCCCAGTGTTCACTGGTGCATGAGGTTATTCCTCTGTAAGGGTAGAACCTTTGCCCTTCTCTTTGTGAAACTTCATCCGATTCCTGCTGACCCATTTCTCCACCCTGTCAAGGTCCTCCTCAATCAGTCACTCCTTCTAGTTTTGCACTGTTAGCAAAACTTAGTGTTTCATCATCCAATGAAGCTGTTGAACAATACTGGCTCTAGTACCAACCTCTGGAGTGACTGGCTCTCATGTCAGTTGCTGGAATTCATCCTGGTGATCACAGCCCTTTGATCCTAGCACTTCTGCCCGTATCTTTTCAGTTTGTCAGTGAGAATGTTATGGGAGTCGGTTCAGAAAGCCTTGTTGAAGTCAGGATAAATAACATTCATTAATGTCCCCTCATCCTCCAAGCCACTGATCTCATTTAAAAGGATATTGGGCTAGTCAAGCATGACTTTTTCACAGATCAATGCCAACAACTCTTAAATGTGTACTGGTTTTCTTTTTTTTTTTGTTTTTTTTTGTACTTTGGCTTCCAGGAATATTTGCTTCATCACTTGCCCAAGGACTGAGATGAGGAGGATCTACCTCTAGTTCCACAGAGATTCCTTCTTGTCCTACTTCAGGTCTCCTGCCCCATTTTGCAGCAGGACCTACTGCTCCTTCTACTGCTGAAAGACCTGTAAAAACCCTCTTCACAACCACTCACCAGATTTAATGCCAGAAGAACTCAAACTTCTGTTACTTCAGAAACACAGAATGCTTGAAGTTGGAAGGGACCTCTGAAAATCTAGTCTAACCCTTCTTTGAAAGACAGGTCAAATAAAAATTGCTCAGGATCTTTTACTAGAGTTAAAAAAAAAAAAAGTAAGTGGGGTAGAGTAAGAAACATGTCCTTCTTGACCCAAAGGCTCTAACCTTAAGCTCTAAAGCTAAGAGCGTAGATTCCTTTTTTTATAAAGGCAACTCAGGGACCCAAACTGTGAATGAAGAGCTTGGCTCTTAAAACTTAATAAAACAGTACTATGTTTTTTAAAATCTTTCTTCTACTGTCACAATTCACTGCTGCCAACAACCTTAATCTGAAAACCACATGTCAAAGAGTTAAAAGCAGCTTATTTGTTTGGCTTCTCTAGGAAGAATGTAAAACTCACCTCTAGGAAGAATGTAAAATTCAAAAGTGAAGCAGTGGGAGTTTTCAGTGGAACTTACAAAAGACTGTAGATTTTCTCCCACTCAAAAGGCATGCAACAGGCACCAACTGAATGCCTTCAAAGTTTCAGTGTCTCTAACTCACTCACCACCCAAAATAGAACAAGCAGCTCAAAGAAAAACAGCAATTTGTTAAAAGGAAAATGAATTTGGGGGTCTGAAAGATATGGCAGTATTATCCATGCTTATTTTTTCCCCTTGGCTTTCTTATTTTAATTTTACTAAAGTAACTGATTCTATCACCTTATTTACATGGTCTTATCCTTGAATGTGAAATGCCTTAAAGATGGAGGATAGTAATCTTCCTTATCCACTAGTCAGTTTGTGCCAAGTATAAGTTACATTTTTAAAAAGCATACACAATCTTTCATTTTCTTCCTTTCTTGAGTTGTATTAAATAATGGAGGTTCTGTTCTGAAGACCAGAGTCCACTTCCTTTCTCCTTTCATTCACACTAAAATAGAACAAGATTCAGAAGAATCCTGGAAGGACACCCAAAAAATATACCTCACTTACAACTCTTACCCTTATTGAATCAAGTTTCATTAACTTCAGAGGTTAGACAGTCCTCTAATGAATACTGAGGGATTTAGAGCTGTTAAAAATAATAGTAAAGAAGAGACTGCTAGACAACTCCTTTCACTCTCCAAGATAGTAAGACTGAACATATCAAGCATTCAGTTCTGGGCTGTTGAGAAGTTTTTTTTCTCCCCTTCTTCAAAGATGTTCAAGACCCAAAAAAATCAGTTTGAATTGACTTTACCTTCCTCCCATTTCTCTGTTGAGCTTCTGAACTCTATGCAGCACTCTAAGCCTCTCGGCTTATAGATGACTGTCAACCAAGTAATGTAGTTAAGCTAGTTATTCAATCAAGCCAGAACTTGTCCCTGGGCCTATCATGAAGGTAAAAGTACACAGACTCGAAAATGGAGTATTTCTGAAAATACAAAAAATCCTATATACATCTCAAACTTCACGTATAAAATAATTTGCTTGATGAAAGTAACTGCCAACCCTTATTAGTTCAGAATGGTAAGAGCTGAGATATTTCAAAAGGTAGAAGGCAAAAACAAATTAAAGCAATACAGTCTCAAGCATTTCCAAACTTCCCAGACTTCAATGAAATTCCATTTGCTTTTACTATATATTTATTCCATTGGTATTTTACTCAAAGTTCCATAAGCCTTCTACAGCTCATTTTTTCTTGCATAACAACATGTCATCTACTTTAGTATAATTCACTTTAGACTTGAATAAACATATATAACAAGATGTTACTCTTACATAGATCTTTTAACATAAAGGCAGTCTTTTCCTTAATTTTTTTTACTGTAGTTAACAGAATAATACAGTTACACAAAGTACTCTTAGATTAGCTTTTAGGTCTAAAGTATTTACTATTTTTGTAAAAATAGACATCTACACTGCTTTCAGAACCTTGCATTCTCTTTACAGCCAAAACAGCAGCGTCATTTAAAAAAACAGAAAAAAGTGTAAAATGCTCAGAACCTTTCTTGAGGTAGATTACTCTGCAAAACCATGAAATATTGTTTTTGAAAGGCAGATATTTTCACTGGTCAGGAAAAACATTCTTCACTGTCTGTGGCAAAAAGCCAGTCGCACTCAGGTCCTCGCACTTGACAACTGAATTCTGAGCTCAAAGCTCTTCAGGGTTTATGCTTAGGTTCTTTTCTTTTTCAGCAGTTCCTGAAGATTACTGGGAAAATTACTGGGAAAATTAAAGGGAAAAAGAGTTCTTTTTCCCTTTCTGCATCCAAGAAGACAAAACTAAATGAATATTTCTGTATGTTGACTGAAATGTGCATTAAGTTTTCCTGCACAACATAAAAGGATTTCAGTGTCTTTTCTGCTCCTCAAACATTAGTAGGTTATCCACCTGAAATACATACAGCCTGAAAAATAATATGTTCTAATTATTTTTTTTCTTTCTGTTGAGCAAATACATAAAGAACAGACTTCCCATCATATTGCCCACACTGTGGGAACACTGGAAGTTATTTAAAGAAACAGAAAAAATGTCTCATTTAATTTATAAAAGAAGTGCCATTCTAGTTCCTCATTTCATTGACAGATCAGAGTAGAATACGACAAACCAAACTCAAATGCTTCAACACGCAGCTCTGAACCAAATATCCCAAAAATCCAAATACACTTCAGTTGAAAACATTCAGTTACCAGCACTTATCTCAATGTTTGGAAAAGGAAATTACTGGTCATGAAAAAAGTGGTATGTTGAAATAACTGTAATTCTGCAAATATTCAGTGCTCTGCAAAGGATTCAATAAAAATAACACTTATTTTAAAAGCTTGACTTGTTCTTCTCAAAAAACAGTCTGAAAGTTATTTTTCTTAACATTTAATTTCACTACCACAGCAACTCTACCCTTTTTTGAACTCCAGCTACCATGGACCTCATACACTGGTCTTTTTCCCTTTAAAAAGTACACACCAGCTGCTACATACTGCAAGTTACAGTAAAATGCAAAACAGTCCTTATCAATTCTGATTCCTACAACATATTTTAAAATGTATTTGCAAGTAAAAGAAAAGCTAAACAACCACTAAAGGAATCTTAGCTATGAGAAAGCTCAGTCCTACAGTCATCTTGCAGAAATAGCTGCTATTTCAGTCCAAGATTTTTCAAGTTTACAATAATCATGCCATTGCACAACCACTCAAGAGGGGGATTATTCAATTCAGCAACAAGCATTTTCTCCCACACATCTAGAGCACAACACAGAAAAAGCTCTCTACATGAATACCAAAATAGCAGCTCTAAACAAAACCATATTGAATGGATGCAGGTGCTACATTAGAGGGAACCACTTCTGACCAGTATATGTACCAGGTGAGGAGGTTCTGAAAACTCAGCTCTAAAAACCAAGCAAAACCACGTTTCTCTTTCTATATTCCAAACATTTACAAAATATCATGGAAAGCATGCAACTTGTGCTTTAAAATGGCAATACTACTAGGACACTAAATACTCTGCCATCTGACTAAAGCAAAATTGGTTGTGCTCAACTTAAGAGCATAGCTGTAGCATGGTTCTGCTTCAGCTGTTAGGACAGAACTACAATTCTCTGAATAAAGTGTAATGGTGAGTATTTTGAGATTTCATTTTGAGTTCCTTCAACATTAGAAAAAAATATAAATAGCACAAATTAAGCTCCCTCAATTATATATTTTATGTTTTACATATCTATCTAAATTCATTAAAAACTTATACCAACAGCCTCCAAAAGGAGTTTAGAGATTGAAAAATTGTAATGGCAAGTTACCACATTAAAAATGTCTCTGTTCCTCATAGCACTTGGCTATATATTTACACATACATTTACACATTGTTACTATATAGTATATATACACCTTGTATGCATTGTTACATAGTTATATAGTAGTTCCCCATTATAACCAGAGTCTTATCTTTTTTGCCAAGACAGAAACCTTTGTCTTTGCAGAAGCTGCTGCACCTCATCCAAAGCAAATCAACTGGATATTCTCTGTCCACTTTCATCCACCACTGCACATCTATCTGCAACTGCCATTTTGGTAAAAAACACTCCCGTTTTGGTGTAATCCACACTAACAATTTGGTCTTAATCAGATTTTCTCCCTTCCCTGGACATCAACAGAGAAAGATGAAAAGACAAGTGATTTTGCACACTTTTCTATTCATGATTAAGAGAAATGGGGTGGTCTTTAAATCTCCTAAAATATCACAAGTCTTGATCCTTCTAGCAACTAAACAAACATGTATCTTGGTTCTTAAAAGGTGAAAATCTAACAAGCATGTTTTAGGGACCATATGAGAGCTTAAAAATAACCATAATACCACTGACCTTCAGCTTTCAGTTTTTCAACAGTACAGACAGCACATGCACACTTCACCATACAGCACAGCAAAGCAAACTAAAGCACAGCTACAAAATTACTGAACGGACCAGAGAGCAAAAAGAATAACTTCTGCAAGACTCAAAGGAAACCAGTTGACATGACTTTCTCTCCCTAACAATGGGTGCAGGCCTTGCTGTCCTACAGTACTAATTATTTATCTACTGGCAGCTTTATTACATCTTTAAGAAAGAGAGTTTTATTTTTATGTATTCACTGTTTGAATGTATTTTATTCAATTTTATACTTCAAAGACAAAATTAGCTTTAGAGCAGAACTGGTATATGAATTTACAATAAATATGGCAACACAATCTTAATAAAAACACTAAAAGTAAGGTACGTGACACAAATAAGGACAGAACTATTACTTGGCTCTCATCATCACAATCATCAATCCCCCTGGGAGTCAGGTATTATAATAGCAAAGCCAGAATAAAAGTGAACTTACCTATACTAGGTGGACTGCCATAATTTACAGGGGACTCCGGAGGCCTTCCACAATGTAGTGCAGCAAGAGCAGATCCCTTCCATACAACATGTTTGCAACCTGTTTGCAACAAAAAAAGATTTAGGTAAATGCTTTTTTTTTTTTTAAAGAAAACCACAGGAAACCCACGAAGTACCAAGAACTCTCAAAGTTCCCATAAAATTTTCATACTTTTGTTTGTACGAAGCAAAGACTGTCTGCCAGCTCCTAATAACGTCTGCACTCCAGGGACACTTTGTGGAATTTCTTGCTCTAGAAGTGGTCCAAGTCGATGGCATATTTGAAGCAAGTGATCAGGTGCCAAGTGTCTGTAATATTTCACCTATTACATCAAAGAGCAAACAAAACATTTGATAAACAACACAATATTTTTTATGCATTACTAGTTTAATCTTTTTTCCCCAAACTGTTACACAAATTTGTAAGAAAATTATAGGATATTAGGGATAAAAACAAATTATGACCTTAAAGTATAATAATTCATTCCAGCTGGTCCTAATTAATTCTTCTATTCAGCACATGTCACTTTGTACAGAGAACTGTTGGTATTTACTACTTTCTGACTTTAAATCACAGTTGCTCATACACAAATAAGCTCCCATATAATCACAAAAAGAGTATATACGCAACATTATATTTAAGTAGTGGCCCGTTCAATTTAAATTACTGTAAGATAAAGATGGGACAAAGATTGTAAAAACAGCAACATTTACAGAATTCTTGCAAGATTCACAAATACCAAATAAATAACAGAGCTTTGTAGAAGAAAATGCAAAACCACTCTGCCTCAGTTCACCTAAGTTACAACATCTTGTTGAAGCTCCACAACTGGATTTAATCATTTATTTTACATCTAAAACTTTTTAACAAAAATGTTGGCTTAAGTAATTCAACTCTAAAATTCTTTACGTGGTCCCTACTATACTACAAAGATTACGAACTTTTGTAACAGTCCATAATTTTAAACTGCAAAGTACCAAAAGAAGTTCCTATTATCAGCAACAGAACTTCTCACTACTTGATTATAACCAGTATTAATGACCTCCCAGACAAAACCAGTCCATTCTTTTGAACTACTAGAATTCTAAATCAGAAAACTGTCTTATATAACAAGGGGAAAAACAGTTTTGAAATTTATGTGACAACAATAAAATTCTACTAACATAAGGCTTTTGCTGAAGAAATAGCATTTTTTAGATGCATAGCTATTGTCAGCTCAGACTACAACAAAAAAAAATTTAAAATAATAAATTAAGAGGGAGAATACATTCAATTTTCTTCAGTTCTTGTGCAAGATCTGGCGTGTAATAGTTTTGTCCTTCACACAGCCTGAAATACATCTTCACAGCTCTACTTCACAGAAAAAAAAAAAAAGAAACACTGCAGTAAAAGCTTACGATGTTTCGTTATCCTGCAACTAGAAGAGGGCGTGACAGACATTTGGGCACAATGATGCTTCTGTATTATGCCAAATTACCAGGTATATACCTCATTCTTCCTCAAATGTGCTCCTATCTTCCTGACACACCATAACAGTCTCAAGTATTCTAGCAGTTTGTTAATATAAAGAGTGCTGATCTCTGAAACTGAGGCTCTGGAAAAGCCTTGCTTACACTAGTAATTCCCACCACCAGCACCACCACAACCTTATGGTGAAGGAGGAAAAGTTTTCTCTCTCCTGTTGTGGTCTAACCCTACCACAGCTCAGCCCCACGAAGACACTTGCTCATTGCCACCACAGTGAAATGGGGGAGAAAATCAGATGGTTTGAGATAAAGACAGTTTAATAGGTAAAGCAAAAGCTGCATGGCAGAGCAAAATAAGAATTCATTCACTCCTTCCCATCGGTGGGTAAACG
>NW_016690184.1:6865782-6871836 GCF_001604755.1 Lepidothrix coronata
AGTGTATAACAGAAATTCACCTTAGTCCCAATTCCTTCTTTTTGAAAAAGGAAAAAAAAAAAATGCAGATATGCTACAACATGGTAGCAACAACTCAAGACAGGACAAGGTAAGTTTATTTAATACAATAAATGACAAAGAAAACTACAATCAGATTGTTCTGCAGTGCAGACTACCAGGAGACAATTCTTGCATTGACAAATTGTAAAAAGGAGGTAGAACCAACAAAAATAGACCTATAACCTATGTCCTCCTTCTAAAATAAATAATAAAAAACCCACCAAAAAACAGAAAACACCAAAAAAACCCAAAACTACTGTCGGAGTACTTTCAAGTCAGATTTCTGATAATTAAATTTTTGTTTTGTCAGAAACATAAATTTTTGTTTTGTTTTGTCAAAGCTTTGTCAGAAATTGAAAAGCTCGTGACAACTCAATAGAATGACAGAAATTTGTTTTGATATCATTCTCTGATTCCAAGAGAAGAAAGTAAAGCTAAAGGAAAAAAATAACAGATGTACACTTATTTAAAATTCATACAGCCTTAAATGAAAGTGAAAACTGGACTCTACAAACAGGAATTTCAAAATTTTATGCCAAAACTGTGATGTCAAACAGCATATAAAAAGCACAGCGTTTTTTTTTCCTCTGCCATCCCACCTAGCTGAAACTCTAGCTGTTTTTCTTCCTCACCCTATTAGGCTTTCTGCAATGTCTCATTCTGCTCTGTTCTTCCATAAGAAATGCACAGAAAACGTGCTTTTAAAGTAAAATAATAAACTCTCTTTTTGTTCTCATAGTCTTTTTACTAAAGTTAATAACACTTCCTGAACATTACTGTAACAAAAATTAAAACTCTGTTAGCAAGTACAAATTTTTCAGATCTTCGGTACAAACAATATTTTCTAGAAAATAAGAAGCAGCATTGCCCTCAACCTCACCCTTTACCTACTACTCCCAACTTCACTTATTCCAAACAAGCAGCATGGGAATACACAAAATGCAGCTTCACAGCTATCTGGACTAACATTCAAATCTTTATTACCTTTGAAATAGACCTAAGTGCTTATATTTTCATTCTGCACGACTGCAGCATAATTCAGCATCAGAATCACAACGAATGCATCAAAAGAATCATGATTTGACCTAGACTCTTTACTTAGATTTGCAATACGTGATGCAGTTATTCACTATGCGTGTTTTAGACATCAAGCAAAATACGACCTTATTCTAGTGTTCCAAAAGCTCTGCACACCGAAACGTTCCCTGCAGAATTGTTGGTTTCCCCCACCACCATGCTAACAGTTGACACGCTTAACTACAAGGTTGACTGTAAATATCTTTAAGAAAAACATTTCCACACAAGGACATTTAACAAAAGAAATCTAGTCAGTCAGCTAGCTATATTTCAAGATGCAAGAGCTCAATCTTACTAACACCAGCAGCTATCCCAGCTTTAACTGTTCTGCTATGTAAGATATTGCCCAAAACAAGCTCCAAATTGAATCACAGTAATTGCTATACTATATCAGACCATCAATCTAACAGAGTACTGGGTACCACCAGCAACTGCCTTATCACTGTAAAATTAGGAATTACAATGAAAGGCAAGTACTTGTCTCTGAAGAATTCTCATTCCTGTTTTTCTTTTTGGGGCGGATGGGGCAGGGGCAAAAAAGTATAGGGAGGGGAGAATTAGAGAATTAACCATTTTCCCCAAAACATATTTATTTCTCATGTACTTTTTAATTATGCTTGGGCTAAAACTATATAGATAGTTAGCCACTATGTCTTATCAGAATGCCTGCTATTTTACTGTGAGATTACTTTTTCTCTAATTAAATAGATCCACATGAAACCAACCACCTCAAGAACATATTTTTTCAACTTTTTAATGCTTTTAATAGGTGTGAGGCCAGAGCAGATAAACTCAAACCTTAGTATAAACAGACTGCTGTAAGCTTACCACATGAGAAGGTACGAACAGAAAGCAGCATTTTCAGCTTTATGGGCTAAGAGGTTCAACTATACCTGTTACTGTTAGATTATCTGCATCTGTTTGCCTTTCTTAAATTCACTCAATGTTTTGTGGGTTTCATTGGTCTGGGTTTTTTTGGTTTTTTTTTTCCATAAAAGGTACATCTTAGAAACTTGATATTCCCCTTTAGCCCATCTCTCATCTGTATTTCTCAGTCTCAGTTTGAAACAACTACACAGAACAGTTGATTTGGCCAAACCTCCTGATTATCTGTGGAAGAAACAAATGTGTGGTACTTCTCACAATGAACAAGAGTTCCTCTCATCAAAATATAATCGTTTAAACAGAGAGCTTTAAACATCACCTAAATTCTCAATTATGGGAACAGTCTGTAAAACAGAAATGCTTGTCTTTTAGAACTAAGAGAAAAGCATTTAAGTTGATACACGTCCAACAAAAGCACTGATAATGAGACCAAAAATCTGGCTAGGGATCACAATCATTTCACAGGTTTTCTTAGCCCCAGTGCCAAGTCTTTCAGAACACCTTCCAAAATACTGTAAAGACTTTCCCCAAAAAACTGTTAACAAAAACTAGGTGATGATGCAGCTCTCTGATTCAACGTAAGCTTTAATTTTGCTCCTTATTTCTTTGAATACCTTTTGAGCACAACATTTCCTGAAGAAACAAACCACTTATTATCTGGTTACTTATTAAGAAACAGAATTTCTAAACAGTAACCACAATGCTGACTAGAAGCCTTGGGTATTACATGAACAAAGAAACACAGTATCAATGTACTTAGTGTCCCAGTCCCACAGATACTATTTGTAACTTCGTGTAGGTTTGCACAACTTGAAAGGAAAGAAAGTAGAATGGCATGAAAAGAACATTTTGTAATTTTCACTTGAAATCACATTTAATAATTGTGGGCCGGGGAAGCAAAAGGGACAAATGTTAGCAAAATAGTCACCCAACAGGCATACTGCCTACTAAGCCCATTGCACCATCCTCCTATTTGACGTGAAGTCCCTGCCTTCTCCCTCTTCAACCACCACCATCATGAATATAATTCTAATTCAACAGAGAAAATGACAATTACATGAATATTCTGGACAAGAAAGTTTACACAATAGTTCTGATCACATACACCACAATGCTTGTACCATAGAAGACCTCTCTCTCAAAAACCAAACAAACAAACAAACAAACAAACAAACAAAAAACCAAACAAACAACAAAAAAAAACCAGCACTCCCTATGGTAGCTCTAAGTTGTTGCAATGAATTTTAACAGTTGGCTTCATCCAGCAGAAATCTACTTTGATCCCAAAGGAAGCAACTCCAACACATTGTCCAAGCCCTGCACACCCACTCCTATCATCTCACGATGGTGGTAAGACCCGTGTTGCTGCACACCAAAAGAGAGCTGAACCATCTGAAAGTTATTCTTGCACTGTTCATTTTTCCGATAGTTCAGCTCCCTTATCCGACTCACCACACATTTGGATGAGCACTCGTGCCTACACAAAGGATGCAACAGAAATGCACAGCTTTCAGCCACAGCACACAATTAGAGCAGCTACACCCGCAGGGAAACTACAACACGAAAAAAACAATTACCCTGGAGTGAAATGATGCACCACAGCCTGTTCATGTGTCCTAACAAAGGCCCTAAAAAAGGTGTTTTGAAGCCTAAAAGTGCAATACAACACTTAGACAAAACTCCTCAAAGTCTGCCCCCCAAAATGAGAAATCCTCACTCTCTTTTTTGGAAAAAAAAAAAAAGAGGGAAAAATAGCTGGCTTATAATTAATAAGTTTTCACAACAAATGCGAGAGAACACAAAGCATCCTGAGATCTGCTACTGAAGAGTCCCATCATCCTCAATACACCTACACTGAAAGTGGCCTGCCAGGGACTCAATTCTCAAAAGGTCTTAAGTTATAGCACAAACAGAAATCTTAATACTGGCAATATTAGAACAAGATTGACACTCTGAAATAAGAGCCTATACTATCAAAACCAGATCAAGTAATTTATACCACACAGTGTGACCGTAGGAAAACATAATATACAATATTTAAATCGAAGAAAAATCACTTAAGAATATAAAATAAGTAAAATAGTATTTCTGAACTCAAGTATTTTCCTGTAGCATTACAAGGATGCACAGCATGGTATTAGCTTATAGAAGACAATGAAACATTTACTTTCACTGGCCAAACAGAAAAACGTACAAGTAATGTACAAGATTGAAACTGCATCAAATTTAACACAAATTAAGTTAAAGAAATGAAACATCTAAGGCTGTGAATTTCAGTCTAAGAACAGACGATTAACTCTAATAAGAATTCTTAATTAATGTTTTTAAAATAAGGACAAAATCAGGAACATCATAGTCTCTTGAAAAGATATCCATACATATATTAAAGGAATGATTTATTATATATATACATATAATAAAAGGCATGATTTCATGCACAACAAAAGAGCCCGGGATTAAATCCACCTGTGTTACACAGAGCCCTTATTCCCTCCTAGAGTAAAAGTCAGACATCTAACACTACATTTACTGGTAATTTTATTTCCTAGCTTTTCTCCCCTCAGACCTTTCTACGAAGCTTAGTGAAAGCTCATGACATTCATTTCTGAGAAGTGGTACCCAAACATGACTAAATATGCTGTCTTCAGAAAGAGTCACCATCTTAAAGCTGGAAAAATTTTAAATGAAAAAAAAAATATGAAGAAACAGAATGCTAGCTCATCATCAGCCTCTATCTTATAGCTAAAATCCTTTGGTTTGGGATAAATCATCATCATGGCTGGGCTTCGTGAACGAAGATTTAGGAAGGCACTATCCACGTTTGTTACAGGCACGCTGGTGACTTATGAGGTCAATTTTGAGATAAATAAGTTTTTGTTTAATGAACAAGACATAGTGAAAAAAAAACAAAACAAAACAAAACAAAAACCCACTGCTTTTGTACAAAATGTAACTGTCACACTGCAAATACACTTCTGGGTCAGCTTTCACAAGCCTAAAGTGTCAAGTCATACAAAGTTCACATATTTTTGACAATTGAAGCAAGAACAAATACAAAGAATGGAGAGAAGCATCAAAAACAAAGTAATCTATTTCACACACACCCCCCAACATCTAGGTAGGGACAAGGTAGAAAAGGTCATAGAAACATTTATCAGGAAGTCTAAGAAAACTTTGTTATGAACAGAAGACTAGGAAAAGAAAAACGACCTGGTCAGCATCATCTCTTCAAATATAACTATCCAGCATCAAGTCCAAGTTTTGAGGAAGTACATCTTATGTCATTAGATCCGTATTCTAAATAAGTTGGTATTTACCTGCATTCCGCAAACAAAAGAAGTTTCTCAGAAAGGGTGTGAATGAACTTGTCTCTCACCAAGTGTTCTTACTTCAACCCTTAAAATATCTTTTTCCTCACTATCTTCTTCTTCACATCCCTTTACATCCCGAATATATACAAAAACCCCAAATCCATACTACACTAAGACTGCACTTCCAATTCTTTATAATTTATAGGATAAAAGAGAAAGATTCATGATAAGTTTTACCAATCAACTTCTGACCATCATTTGAAATGAGTAACGTGGCCTCCCAGTATTACAAATAAATAAGTAAATAAGAATGGCATAATATGCACTTTGAAATTCCCAGTTGAATTTCTTGATGATACTTGATTTCAGGAAAATTCAAAAGTATTGTTATGTATCCATATGTATTCAACAAGTTAATCACTATCAATTTTTCAACACCACATGCATGAAAATGCCTGTGCCAATACACCTCTTGCTACAGGAAAAATCCAACGCTGTAAGTAAACCTGTTCCAACTACAATAAATATCTATGATTCATACTGTAACATTTGTTATAGAACTAAAATAACGTATATGCCAACAGTCTTTATCAGATACATTACAGATGGAAACTGCTCTGCCTCCTTTTATGTCAGCTCAAAAGTTCTCCACATGTCTATGTCTCAGAAGTACTGGAGTTCAGAACTACTATAAGCAACCAGCAAGCCCGAAGGGAAATCT
>NW_016690184.1:6871891-6912841 GCF_001604755.1 Lepidothrix coronata
TTTGATGAACATCACAAGCAGGGCTCAGTCTTCCTCTTAAACTGTATTCAGAAATTCAGAGACTAAATTATACAACCGTGCATCTGCAATGAAAACAATACTAGCAACAAGTAGCTAACAGCCACAATTCAGACACCTTAATTGCTGTTTTCCTAACTACTATAGTTCGCAACGTATTACAGGGGAACAAAAATATTCAGGCCCCTCTTTGCTAGAAGAAGCTACATCACTACAACTAACACTTAGTTTTATCTACACCCGAGATGAAAAGCACGCATCAGGGAATTAAAAAAAAAAAACAAACAAAAAAACCAACAAATCAAAACTCCACCAGTCAAATTCGTGATGTGAACACGACAAGCCGGGTTATTCCCACGCACTAGCTCCATGGCATACAAAGACGCACCCGACCAGCGGCCCAGGCCGGGGGTGCCCCAGGAGGGGCCCCTCCCGCGGCAGATCCCGGGGTCGGGCAGCGCGCGGCGGGCGCGGGGCGGGGGCGGCCGGCCCGGCCCGGCCCATTGTGTGCGCGCGGGCGGCCGCGAGCGCCCCCGCCCGGCCGCGCGCGCACCGGCACCCGCCGTCGCTGGCCCCGCCCCGCCCTGCGCGGCGCCGCGCGCGCGGCTGTGGCGCCCGCCCGCACCGCGGCCGTGACGTCGCGGAGCGAGCGCGGCCGGGCCCGGCGCGCGCGTCGTTATTGACCCCGCTCGGGCGGGTGGGCACAGGCCGGACCCCCGCCGGCGTCCTCCCGGGACAGCGAGCGGGGATCGAGGGCCGGACAGAGGTTGTTATAAAAATTAAAAAAAAAAAATAAATAAATTCCAAAGTTGTTGGGTTTGGTTTTTTTTTTTTAAGTTGCCTTTTTTTTTTTTTTTTTTTTGCGGGAAATTCAATTTTTTTGCCGGGCTGCTCAGGGAGAGTGAGGGAGGGGGAAAAAACAACTTTGCCCGTCGCAGCGCTCTCTCCTCTCACCAGCGCCCGCTCCTCTTACCAGGTTCTCGTAGCTCCGAGGATGCTCCTTGCCCGTCCAGTCCGTGCGCTTGGGCAGCAGCTGAGGGAGAGAAGAGAGGGCGCCCCGTGAGCGGCTCCCCCTCCCCCGAGGAGCCCCCCGGCTGCGCCCGGGATGGGGCGGGGGAAGCGGGAGAGCGAGGGAAGGGGGAGGGAGGCCGCAGGCGGGGCGAGCGCCGGGTGCGCGGCGCCGCTCTTACCTCTTTCTCCGCCACTTCTCGGATCAGGACCTGCAGTAACAACAAAAGCGGGGTGTGAGACAAGGTTTTAAAAAGAGAGAAAAAAGGAGAAGGAGGACGAGGCGGCGAGCGCGCCGCCGATCAGCCGCCCTACCCGGCCGCCCCCTCCCCACCAGGCCCGGCGGCGCCATCCATCCATCCCTCCATCCATCCCTCCATCCATCCATCCCCTACCTGAGCCGCTTGCTGGCAGGGTCCGTCCTCCAAAAAGCGAGCGATGAGGAAGTAGAGCTCTGCGGGGAGAGGAGAGGCCGTCAGGGCTGGCGCTCGCCCCTTCCCCGCGGGCTCCCCTTTCTCCCCCCTGCCCGCCGACCCTCTTCGGCTCCCCTGGCCACCACTCACCCGCTCGCAGCTCCGCCGTGTGCCGGCTGCCGCCGTCCCCGGACATGGCGAAGCGAAAACCGGGGAGGGGAGGGGGGGAAAGGGGGGGAAGGGGGGGTGCTCGGGCCGCGCTCCCGCGGCAGCGTCGGGTCCCAGCGAAAGGCACCCGCCCGGTCGCTGTCACTGCTCGTTCACCGGGGAGAGTCTCGGCTCCACCATTCAACCCACGGGCAGCAGCAGGAGGAGGAGGAGGAGGAAACAACAACTCGCAGCCGCCCGCCGCCCGCCGCCAACGCCGCCGCCGCCAGCCAGCGCGAGCGAGCGCGATCCTTCCGCCCGGAGAAAGAGTCCCCTCCTCCTCCTGCGCGCCCCCTCCTCAGCCCCCTCGGCCCCGCGCGCCGCCCCTTCCCCCCGCGCCCCCCTCAGTCCCCGGCGCTGCCCGGAGGGGGCGGCCAGGCGGGCAAGGAAGGGGGGAGCCGCGCTCTTCTGCCCCCGCTCCCGCCCCACCGCCTCGGCGGCCCCTGGCGCTGCCCGGCGCTGGAGGGGAGAAGGGGCGAGCGGTACGCGTTTATTATCGGAAAGGCGGGCGGGCTGTGGCAGAAGATGTCGGCGGGGTGGGCGGGAAGGCGGTGGCGGCAGGCGGGCGGCTGAAAGGCGCTTTCTGTGCGAGGTGCCGGCGCGCGGAGGGATACGACGCACGGGCAGGAGGCGGGGCTGCGGCGGGGAAAGCGGCGGCTCGCGGCGGCGGCGCTGGAAGTTCCCGAGTTCCAGCGTCGCAGGAATGGGAAGCCAGCAAAGCCAAAATGCCCCCGGGGAGCGCGGCCCCGCTGGGGAGGCCTGGCCCTCCCACCCGCGCTGCGCTCGCCGCAGCTCCCCCGTAGCCCAGCGCGGTCCCTCGGAGCCTGCCAGCGACCTCGAGGCGCAGCCGGGGGCTTTGGCATCTGCGCGTAAGTTCCACAGAGTCACGCGTTGTTGGTTCTTATTCCGTGCTGTTAGTTCTTATTCTTGCAACACCCGGCCTGCGTTCTTGCAGCGAGTTTGCAGTGAAGGGGGGAAACCCCATCTAGCCCCAAAGAGCCAGAAAGGCGCTTTTCTCCGTTGTTCGTCAGAGCTACCCCTGCGACTCCGCCTGGGGTGAAGAGCTCACAGAGTGCTCGTTTGAGAACTTCCCTTTAAAAACAAACAAAAAACCCCAAACAAACCCCAGCAGCTGATAACGATTTTATTCTTTGCTCTTGCCGCCAACCGCAGCAGACAACCGGGACTGACGAATCTTCTGCCTTCCAGGAGCGATGGGCAAGAGGAGGAGTGTTGTCACCGCGAGGACGAGCGAGGGATGGTGATGCCTGCAACCTATGGCTGAGCTGGAGGTAATTCACTAGCGGATCAATAACCTACCGAAGGTTCCTGAAAGGCTGCAACATTGCATGGAGCCTGGTTAGCTGTTAAATTATTTGGTTTTTTAATGTTTGGTAGCTTGAGGATACCGAATAAACGTTCTGATTTGTGCTGTAACTGTTTATTTGCTGATTACAGTCAAAAAGACAATAAAAACAAAGCAGATGTCTGCTGATAATTAGTTTTAAAAGAAATCCATATCTGATGAGGATGGGATTTAAAGGAGCATAATTGCTTGTCTTTATGGTTTGCAATGTGCCTGTGCTTTTTCAGGTAGAGCTGGGGCCTTGCAAGAACAAATGTGTTTGTGGACAATAAGAATTAAATTAGCAGGGATCAATGTTAAAAAGGGAACGCTGTCATTTTTTGCTATTCCTTTAGTCGTAGTTATTAACTAACGTAACTTGTGAAGCAAAGACAAAAGTATACTGGAAATTATATAGAAACTAGACAAAGAAATATTTTTTGCGTGCATAAAGACCCTGAAATTCTCAACTATATAACTTTCAACAAAATGAAATTTAAACTACATTTCTGTGCAACTGAGGGGAAGCTGAGTTGAGCATTTTAATACGTATGTTTCCAAGGCCGGCGAGCTCAGTGGACAAGCTTGAGCTTAGTGCTTGGCACGGTGAGAAAGCTTTGCTGCAACAACCCTTCTGCTTTATTGAACAAACATAACCATGAAAGGGTAGAGAAAGGAGGCTAAAATGTCACATATGTCCATTAAGTCTTATTATAAAAATTAGGTGTATATGGGAGATGCCTAGATGTTGTGTATTTTTGGCATACGATTATCACATGTCCTAAAAAATGATTAAAATCCTAATCTAGCATGTGGTTTGTTATCATTAGGGTAAATTAATTTTGTAGGATAGATTTTTTAAAAAAAAAAAAGCCAAACTGGGCATACTAGATTTGATCACTGTATCTGTACCTATAAGCACTTTATATTTAAAAATTTACATGTATCTCCCTTTTCCCAGTTGCTGTAACAATAACCACTCTGTGTTTCAGCCTCATTTTAAATCCACACTTTAAATAATTGAAGTGGCAATGAAATCATATTTAACATCTAATAAAGATTTTAAAAATAAAGTGACTTGAGTCTTTTCTTAGCGATGTAAAATATGCATTGCAATATCTCTCATACGTGGTTCTCACAACAAAGGGCTAAATGAATAATGTGATTAACATTTTAATTTCCCTTGATGTTTACACAAAAGAAAGAATACTTATGTATGACATTACTAAATCTGTAAACCAAGGACTAGAGAAATTTTAACAGTTAAGGAGTCTGAAAGTGGAGGAAAACTATCCTGGATGTATTGAGCTTCCTTGTTCTTTTGGCAGCTCGTAACTTTTCCTAATGCGGTTTAAAATACAGCCCACAGAATCCAAAAGTTCTTGGTGTTTTGACAATAAAATAAGGATTGTGTCTTTTATTTAATTTTTGTAGACCACCAAGCAAAATGGAATCCTAGTCCCTGACTTGAGTCTGAGCACTGCAGTACTACAAATAATATTTAATAAACAAACATAAATTCCATTTCTTTTTACATATGAAATCTGACCGGGGTGTTTGTGTGTGTGTGTGTGTGTGTGTTTATTTGTGGCATAACATGAGAGTTGCACAGGCCACAAGAGAAAATGCAGAATTGTTATTGTTTGGTGAGGCATGAATGAGTCTTAAGAATTCCTACAGCACTAACAAATATTCCATTAATTTTTTCAGAGTTATTTTTGAAGGGTTTTTTCCCGTTGCAGTTAAATTGAGGATTTTTTTGTTATGTACGTCAGTGAAGAAAAATATAATCTCTGAATTTTTACTATCTTTATTGTTTGGCTTTCAAATAATCCCTTTCATGTGATATTGTCACCCTACATTACTCTTAAATAAAATACATCACTCCTGTTTTGTCAGTGAGACTAAATGTTTTTAAGAGAGATTTCTGCTCTGAAAGGTCTGCATTAAAAAAATTAAAAGGAAAAAGTAGTAATGGAATTATTTTCCTTTCTCATCTATAATGATTGTTAGAGTTAAAAAGAAAATCTCAGATTATTTTAATCTAGTAATTTTGCTGTTTTAACATCGGATAGCTTTACATACTCTTTTTGCAAATGTGTCATTTTATTTTGTGACTTTCAAGTTTGAATATTCACACATCTCACAAAATTAATTTTACAAAAAAGCAATAATAAAGTTTAATAGATTTTACTGTTATTGTAAATTTTACACGTCAACTTTATTATTATGGACTGATCCCAAAGGTTGTTTTGGGGTATTTTTTCCCCCCTAACTTATCTGGCCTTTTTTTTTTTTTTTCCTTCTATCCTATTCCCCCCCAAAAAGCACTATAAGCCTTCAGGGTATCCAAATACAGATAAATTAGAATTCTCTCGAATTACTGGTTACTTTTGACAGAAAAGAATGGAGTATCATTGGTTTCTTCTTGGTTTTTCTTCATGTTGCTAGTTTTCAGATTTGTTTCTTTTTTTCTTTTACTGATACATTTTACCCAAGCACTTTTATATCAGTATGGTATAATAGCTTACGCCCAAAAAGTGCATTACTTAAAACCTAGTGGTGGCAGTTCTTGACATGAGAAGCCTTTCTGTTTCTTGTGAAATTTGCTCTTCTCCTTTTCTTTGGAGACAAAGAAAAGTATTTAGGGTTTGTAAATTGTCAAGCTGAACAATGTAGCTAAATATTTGAAGCATGATATTGGCAGGGGGTGGTTGAGAGCAACATAAAGCAGTGACTAAGCTTTCCTCGGGTTTGGATGTTTGGTTGAGTAGTTGGTCAGGGGTTTTTTTTGGTGGGTTTTTTCCACCTCTTTGGGTAGTTGGTCAGGGTATTTTTTGGTGAGTTTTTCCCACCTCAAATGAGAATCATCACCACCAGCTGCTTGCCTTGCTTGACTGTTGATTTTTACTCTTGAAACCAGCCATTACCCTTACAAGGGCAAGAAGTGAGTGATGGTGCCTACGAGGCCAGCCAACTTTTTTTATTATTATTGTGTATATTAACTTCATGCAGAAAGAATCAAACGTGCCAAAATACAATACTACTAGGAGTGAATTCCTTCTGCAGTTTCAAACAATAACTTACATTTTAACTAAGTATCTTCACATAAAAATTCATTTAAATACTCACTAGTTCATGCTTCATGCCAAGAATCCATCCTTTCTGCACCCTGCATTGGTAACCTACCTGAACTTTCTACTGCAAAGTTCCTTACAGCATCCTTAGCTGCTGTGTATTAAATAGTGAACTTTATGCTTCTATTTTTTACCTTTATTTCCCTTTTCAATGCACTTGTTACCATAGAATGTGGATGTCTTCCCACTGCACTTCTTCTGAAAATGTTTGCTGTTACTCCTGCTTTTGCTTGCTTCTCCCCAGTGGTGATGAGTAGCATAGAATTAGGCATTTGTACTACCCAAGCCACCATCGGGACAGACAAATTAACATTTTACAAAAGCACACAAATAGATTAACCTCTGACAAACATTTTCTAGGTGTTCTCCTCCTGTGCAGCTAGAAGTGTAAAGTAAAATCAAGTCACTTATGAAGCCAAATTTTTGTATAAAAACAAATAATAAACTGAAAACCTACTATCAAGCTTCTGAAAGTAGCTCTATATGTCATTTGTATTTTGAGCAGTAAATGAGCCTGGTTGAAGTTCATCCAATGACCCTAAAAACCTCTTTAGTACGTTGTTACCCAAATAAACATGAATTGCACCAGCCGTGACATTCTTTCGGTTTCACTGTTATATCTTCGAGTACAAAAAAACTTTCCTTACAAAGAGAAACTAAGAATAAGGCCTACATAATTCCTACTGAATAGAGAAATTCTACTGGTTTATGGTGGGGATTTTGTTTGGGGTTTTTTTTGTTTTAAAGCAATTTTATTTTTGCTCCTGTATTTTGTAAACGACTTTCAATTAAGTTTCCCGGATCGGTTTGACAGTACAACTTTCTATGCTGAATATATTCCCTAATTAACCAGAGGATATTGAGAAAATTATTAAACTGCTGTACTTGATTGTTTGCTATTGGACTTTTCTTCACAGAGAATCTTGGATACTTGCCATGTTCATTTTCACGTCTGTTTGATGTCTCCAAAGTTTTCTGAGTATCCTAAGGGTTATGTGGGGTGTTTTTTAAGTGAAGCTTTCAAAAAATTAATATAGATGGTATATCTTAGAGGACAGCTACTCCATAATGAAAATAGGAGCTATGTTGCTTTGTATGTTGAGAATTATTTCCTTAGATTATTACTTCTACAAAAAAATTGAAAATGTGTGCTATTACTACACTGTGTAGTAAGGTATTCCAATATGCTAAGGCAATTTTTGTTGAGCAGAAGATTCTCAAAATAAGGTGTATCGTTCATTTGTTTCTCTAGTTTTATATTAGCATTCTGAGTTTAAAAGACTTATTTTAAGTCTTAAGTGACAAATTTTATTTATATTGTAAATTTTAAAGCTTATTAAGACACAATTTAATAGTGTCCTTCAGTGACTATTTCTCTATTTCTCAGTGACTCTATTTCCATTTCTCTAAATGAAAATTTAGATTTCTGTTTAACCAAGTTTGAGGGCCATTTCAGATTAGGGATTTGGACTTGATTTTTTCCAGTTAGATTAGTAACCTGTTAGAAATGCACCTTTTTAAAATACAGATGAGGGGTTATTTGCCTGATTTTTCAAAATGGTGCTGGCTATCAGTAGCTTTGGTATAGACTTGGAATTTTCCCTGAAGTTAATACAGTAGACTAGTAAAGATTTACATCTATGTAATAACTTGTGAGATTCTGTCATACTGTTATCAGAGATACAATGTGATAAGCTTGCTAATGTGCAATGCAATTTAGATAAAAGTAGAGGAGACCATAAGAAATATCAGAGAGTTCTGCCCAGAGAAGAGACGATCAGGTAGGTAAAATTTCATGACATTACATTCAAAATAATCTATTGAAATAATATGAGTCAATCATGCTCCTTATGGGCTTCTAAAACAACATAAGGAAAAAGGGGGGGGGGAAGCTCTATTTGATAGCCATTAGTAAATCTTATTAAAAGAGCATTCTATTTATTATGTATTCAACACTGAGATTATGGTAATTTTTTTTCTAGAACTCTAATATGAAGCCAATGAAACAAAACAATAACATATCATCTGTTGTAGTACTGCATTAAGTCTTTCACCTTATCTCCAAAAAATTAGACTTCAGGAGGAAATTAGAGTTCAGGAGGAAAATAGCTGGGATCAAGAAAAAATACTCTGGGAAGAGGATTCAAGACCAAGGAAAAGGAACACAGTGTATGGAGTGTAATGCTTAATTAGGGCATACAAAATTTCTCTATTTCAGAGAAGATAAAGCAGGATCTTCTATAAACTCTAGAGCATAGTTCAGGAACTGAAACACTCGAAATATTTCAAATTAAAAACTATGGTTTTCCATATAATAAAATATAGCCATCTTGGCTTTACTTTTGCCTCAGAAATCTCAATAGGAAGGATTTTAGCAGTCTTCGGAAGAACTGATACTTCTATAGGTAAGAACAGCCAGTGACAGTACATATGCAAAGATCATTAATCTGATCCAATGCAGCCTTGCTATGTTGCAGGCTTTAAGGCAATCCTTATTTTTTCCTGAGTGTTTCTTTCTAGTGTTATTTGATTTAGTTTAAGCTATAAAGTATTTTTATGCAGTTGAAGTATCTGCTTTCCCTAAAATAGCAACGATGTAGTACAAGTAGTACCAATATTTGCACTTACAGTAAAGATTTAGTGCTGTTAGCATTGAGCCATTTGGCTGACAGTGCCTACTTTGTGTAGCATATGTGATTTGTCAGTCATCCATGAAATACACATCACTGAGATTCCAATCTCCATTTATTGTTCAGTCTTCTGAGAAAATACTGGTCTGCTGATCCAGATTTCTCAGTATTTTGTATTCCTCTATAGCATCTACTTGGTGCCTTTAAAGGATTACTTTATATTTTTCAGTTTGCCCAGTAAACTGTAGAAGGGTTTTGGTGTGCCAGGTAGGCATTGTGTACTAATTGAGATACAAATTGTGTAAGATGACTGCTGATAATTGAAACAATCTCTTGATTTTACAGGTTTTATAGTACCACAGACAAGAAGGGTGACTAGACCACAAATGATCCTTGTATATACATGATGCTGGTTATGTTTTTTGTTTGTTTCCTTGCTTTTAACCTAATACTAATGTAAGATGGAGACTGGCACATATGACTCCCTTTTCCTGGGCGAGGCCCTACCACAAGATTAAAAGATTGCGATCATTCTAGATCAACTAATGAGTAGTTTTCTCATTTGGAGTGGAGCAGCTTGTTTAACAGAGGCTAAGAAGAACCCTCCTTCGAGGATATTTACCCAGGTGGCTAGCTCAGTCTCTTCTGAGGTAAAAAATACTGATTTCTCTTCCCTGAAATAAATAGAACTGAAGTTGGATCCTCCTGCACACCAAAGTAGATTAAAACTGCACAACCCCACTTCGGTTAGGACCTAGTTTTGTAAGCATGCTCTGAAAATGATTCATGAATAGGGTGCACAAGCAAGACAAGCAGAAGATTTTCATGAGCTAGCTGGAACAGGCAGTGTTGGGCACACTGAGAAGTCTTTTAGACACTCAGAAACTTTTACTGTTGAAGAATTAAGTATCTACCTTTTGAATGGTAAAATAATGTAAAGATTATTTTATAGTTAGACTGTCATCTACATTCTCACTTCATCACTGATGAGTGTTCTTGCAACAAGCTCTGGAGCATTAGCACACTGCTAGTTTCTGCACATATGAATTTTATTAAAGATTAAACTTTCACAATTGAATAAAAAAGGAATTGAACCCGCTCTTTCAACATCAAGTTTGACTACTACTAATTGCCTCTTGGGAGGCCCTTAAAAATAAAGCACCAAATAATGCTAAAAGTCAATCAACTAATATAAAGAAACACAATGCCTTATGAAGACTAGATTGAGCAGTTGAAGAAATACACAGGTATTAATTTTTAACACAGTTCTAATTTTAGAGTTGGTTATTCTGGTTATAATAAAGCTGTGTTTATTTAGTCCATGTATCGATTTTTTTGTATATATGTTTGAAAGTGCTTTCCTCAGACCCTGCATAGCAGTTGCTGACAATTTTAACATGCCACTCTTGGTGTATCCCAGATTTCACCAGATGAAATGTACCTCTGAAATGTGTTGTTCCCATATACTCCCAACCCTGATGTTTTATCTGAAATTTTTCAGCAGCCAGCATCCTTACATTTTTGTCCTCCCACCAGGAGAGTGGTGTGCGTGCTTCTCCGTTCATTAACTGCTGGATGTTTCTAATAGCCTAGGACTCTGTTGAAGGGCAGGTCATGGCATATTTGCAGACAACAAAATTTCAAACTCCAGTACACTGAAGGTAAGGCATTCTTGCTGCTGTATTCCTCAGTTTTGAACTTTACCCATTCTGGTAATCTGAAGAGCACTACTGCCCACTCAATTTCTAGCTTGTGCCAATGGCCATATCCATATTATTGAACTCTGTCAACCACCAAAACAGGACAGCTGCATCTGCATTGTCAGCTGTGCCTAAGCTACCCCCTGAGCTGTGCCAAGGGTCACTTGGGAGAATGCTGCTTGGCCTAGACCTGGTGCAGGGACTCTGCTGACAACAATTTAACAGTATAAGCTGCAGGCTTCAAGTCCATGGGTATCTGCCCTGGCACCTTCTGTTTTGTTAGCAGAGATACAGCCTTTGCGACAAACACAATCACTGTGATTGTGCTTTACTTCTGAAAATGTCTTTTTAGTAAGGTATACTACGTAAAGTATGGACCACATCCCACAGCTAGGAAGTTCTAGAGGCAGAGATAAATCCTAGCTAGCTTGCAACAAACCCTAAGACAGCTCAGTTCATTTTTGCTCAGCCTCCAAATTATTTGTGTCTTCATTCTGTCCAGCAAATAGTGAGAAAATGCTGAAATGCTCAAAATGATAATAAAAGCTACTGGGGGCCACACTAAAGGTCACTGAAGGAGAGTTGAAGTGAAAATAAACCAGAAAATACAAAGTCTCAGGCTGAGGAGAAGTTGAGAGAAAGCAATGTAACATTAACGGGAGGTAAACAAATTAACAGCTGCCAGGGATATTCACAGTATATCTCTAACATTGTTACAGTGTTCTGAACTGTAGGTAAGTACCTACAGTCTGCAGTAATCAAGAGCTGGTTGCAGTTGTTCCCAACAAATCTGTTTAAAAGTGCTTGAGGGATGTCGCAAAGGAGATGCTAAGTCATAGAATCATAGACTATCTTGAGTTGGAAGGGACACACAGGGATCATCAAAGTCCAACTCCTGGCCCCGCACGGGGCACCCCATGAATCACACCATGTCCCTGAGAGCACTGTCCAAATGCTTCTTGAACTCTGTCAGGCTTGGTGATGTGACCACTTCCCAGGGGAGCCTGTTTCAGTGCCCAACTACCCTGTGGGTGAAGAACCTCTTTCTAATATCCAACCAAAACCTCCCCTGATACAACTTCAGTCTATTCCCTCAGGTTCTGTCACTGGTCACCACAGAGAAGAGATCAGTGCCTGCCCCTCCTCTTTCCCTCAGGAGGAAGTTGGTAGACTGCAATGAGGTCTCTTCCTCTCAGTCCCCTCTTCTCCAGCCTGAACGAACCAAGTACACTGATCTCAGTGTACCTTGTATGGCTTCCCCTCTAGAATCTTCACTACCTTCATAGCCCTCCCTTGAACACTCTTCAACAGCTTAACATCTTTCCTGTATTGTGGTGCCTAAACTGCACACAGTACTCAAGGAGAGGCCGCCCCAGTGCAGAGCAGAGCGGGACAATCACCTCCCTTGACTGGCTGGCGATGCTTTGCCTGATGCCCTCCGGGACACGGTTGGCCCTCCTGGCTGCCAGGGCACTGCTGACTCAGATTCAACCTGCCATTGACCAGGACCCACAGGTCCCTTTCTGCAGCACTGCTTTCCAGCATCTCATTCCCCAGTCTGTACATACATCTGGTGTTGCCCCATCCTGGGTACAGAATCCAGCACTTGTCTTTGTTTAATTTCATACAGTTGGGGATTGCCCAGCCATATAATTTGGCAAAGACTTTGTCAGACCTTACTGGGAACAGGAAGACTACCACATGGAAAGCACTGAAAAGAATCCTTAAACAGCATTTGGGCATAAAGCTTCCTGCCATTGTCTTCTTATTTGGTGAAAGTATGACTACCGGGGGGGAAGGTGGAATACCTAGTTTTCAAAAAGGTGAAAACTGAGCCTTTTATTCATGCTCCAACAATAACATAAAAGGTATCAATCTGCCAAACATGCCAGATGTGCTGTTTTTAAGAGATATACGATACCAAATGCATTGTCTGATTGCTTCATGAATAAAGGGGACAGTATCTTCCATGCTTGATACAAAACAAGGCTATTGTTATTAGTGATGAACTGAATTGGTCATTGAATTTTTTAAGAATGCAATATTTGTGCTGCTAGCTGCTTTCTACATATTACTTCATGTTCTGTAGGATCTATTGATCTTAAGCACCACCCCACCAGAAAAGGGTAAATCCGATGCTAATACTGAAGCATGATGGAAGATGAGGAGCATTATCCTTGTTTTCACTTAAAGGACACAGGATTTAAAAAATAAGTTAAAACATCCCTGTGATCATGCCAGTGTAAATGGGACGGCAGCTCGACAAAGACAAGCGCCCTAACATCAGCTGGTTAAAACTTGTGTGGCAGTGATCCCCTTTGTAGTTTTATCCCTGAGGGTGACATCTACTTGGAAATACAATTTCATTTTCTGCTGGGTTTTGGGATACCTTCACAACCATATTCAACTTCTACTGTAATTGGCACTCGCAACTCAGTATTTAAAACCAGTTTCATAAACTTCCCACAGTCCTAATAGCATGTGTACTAGCAGAGCACTAGCCATCTTTTGTAATTAATTCCTATTAATGCTATGCACATCTACTATCTTTGAATAATTATTGCCAGCTTTCTGATTCACCATAGTCATGTAAGACAACCAGCTGCCAAAAATGTCACAACGAAATCTATCCTTATGCAACTGCCTGGAAGTGTACCCTTTCCTTGCTACTACATATCGGAATAATCCACAGCAGTCACATTGTTCCTTTTGATAAACTACCACTGCACACAGCTTGTGAATTCAAGGCCCACACCTCTCCTCTGGCTACTGAGGCCAAGCAACCCTCATCTTGTGCATGGCCACTCTATAAACAAGTCTCAAAACAATAGTAGAGGTGCTATGCTCACAAGGCCTTCCCCTGTCCCTCTATCTTCCATCTCACCTCAAAGGCTGGTATCTATTGCCACTGAGGTAGATAGCAGACTTCTCAGTAGCCTCTTCATGCCAGACAGACTGCTTAGATTTCCCTTATATTTAAACCTTCACTTACATAGTTCCCCTGGGGATAAAGCAGGCAAAGCTTCCTGAAAGACTCCAGGTCATCAACACAACCAGTAGTTATCCTGCAGGTGGAGATTTGGCACCGATACACAAATGATACTTAAGTGCAAAAATGCCCTCAAGGAAGTAACCCCCCCTAAAATTACAAGATTTACCAGAAATGTATCCCAGAGGGAACAAAACAAGAACAGTGTACCTTCAGTAACTGGATTGTTGATAAAGGACCTGAGGGGAAAAAATAAATCTAGTGACATTCAAGGCTTGCTTACACATGCAAAGAATTTTTCTGTTTCTTTCACACATATTCTTAGAAAAATATTTCTCCTGTGTTGTGCAAGATCTCTTCATCCACACCCACCCACCCAGATTACAGGATCAGACTACTTCCCCTCCTGCCATGCTCAGCTCTGCCCCACCTCCCTCCAGATTGTCTTCCACAGAACATCATTACTGTGCAATCACCGCAGAGTATTCACACACCACTCCTGCACTCAGCCACCAGGAAACTGTCTTCCAACCTCATTGTGGGACAGCCCCCAGCTGCTGCAGTAGCAACACTCCTCCCTCTTGGGAATAACATGCAGTCATCTATAAAATGACTATGAACAGAATCACAAAAATTCTCCAGTGCTGCTGCTCCTTTCTTATTCTCAATTATTCTAGATGCAACTGACATACATATATCACATGCTTCATCTCCAATGGTTATGAACCCCCTCATGTTAAAAGTTCATATTTTCCAACTTCTTACAGAATATACCCAATATATACATCTATATATAACAGCAGAAGCCAGGACGGTTTTGGTTTGGTTTTTAGAAATGAGATTTTTTTTTTTTTAATTCTTTTAAAGAAAGCTTCGAATGCCCTTCAAGCTTCATCTCGGGATGGGGCAAAAGTTATTGTTCTACAGCTTTTATTTTGCAAGGAACTACAGTTCCTACATTTTATATTCATCTTAGAAATAGACTGAGGACTTTGACGAGATCATTCTTCCCAGTCACTGCATTGTCATTTTAAATTATATTGCTTTCCATTAAATTGTTCATTATTTGAAGATTCATATCAGATAGCTTAGAACCTGAAATTGTTCAGTGTAAATTCAGTTTTTATGGGCTCCAAGTCTAAAATTTATTTCCGAATGAGAATCAAAGCAGTGATAAAACAATTTCTACAAGTTATACTATTGTAACATAAATGCAGCACTAAAATTAAGCACAATGGCCTCACACACTCAAGTTTATTTTTTGAGCATGAATTTAAATTACTAGCTTTATCCTTTTCAGGTACACAAATATAATTTTCCATTCATATTTGGAGGGAGGGACTAATTTATATCAACAGACAAATTTGAAATGTACTGTTAGTTATTTTTCAACAGAACTTATTTATAGCTATTTTGAAGGTGCTTATTTTGCTGTACTAGTCAAACACCTGGTAGTCTCCACCTGTTACATATGAACTACTTTATTGT
This sequence comes from Lepidothrix coronata, assembly GCF_001604755.1. Classification (NCBI taxonomy): domain Eukaryota; kingdom Metazoa; phylum Chordata; class Aves; order Passeriformes; family Pipridae; genus Lepidothrix; species Lepidothrix coronata. Next base: position 6,886,827 of record NW_016690184.1, read on the forward strand.
TAATACTGTGGCTCACCACGAAAGGACTAATGTATCAAAACAGTTTACTTCTCATGTTGTCCTTTTTTTATAGGAAAACCATTAACTATTTCATTCTGATCTATTATAAATGTAGAATTGGACATTATAGAAGGCAGTTGCTGGCAATTTGGCAAGCCAATTTGGCTATAGCTAGCCAAATAACAGCTTTATGGCAAGTTCAGTTTCCAAATAAAGTAAAAAGTACGTTTATTACAGAGCAGTGGCAAATTCTTGCCTTTACCAAAAATAATGGCACCAAACATTCTAGTGCATCTCCTGATCATTATGTATGCAGCAATTTAACCAGCAGTGAAAGTATTCTTCACAGTTAACTACAAATATGAGATAACAAACCTTAAGCCAGGAGGATGACAAAGTTCTTGCTATGCCAAACTTGTTTATAGGCAGCCTCCTGTATCTTTGTGTGCTTTGATTTGCATTTAGAAGTTTACTGTCTCATTTAATATAAACAGACATAGTGGGCTAAATGGTTGCTTGAAATCTGATGGTAGTCATTGGCCCAGCACTATGCCAGATACAATGATACAAGTGAAAGTACAAGTCCAGTAAGGGAGCCACGTCAAAAGCAATTAATTTAGAAGATACATAAGCTCCCATTTCAGATTATTTTCCTCTTTCTCATCTGATGACACCTTACCTTTATGGAATATAAAACAGCCACTTGTTTCTCAGTTCATAATCTCTTTATGGTTATATAAATTTTGTATAATTTCAGTAGAAATTTAATCAACATTGTGGTTGTTGAGGCTTGGTGTTGTGATGTATACCTTAGTTTGTAGGACTGCTTTGACTTTAAAATATGTACTCTCTTGAACATTTAAGTGATCTTATTTTTCCCTTCTAAAGGTACATTAAAAAAAAAATCCTTTGAGTATATAAAAACAACCCCCAAATCAACCCAAACAAAAAAACCCTTTTCCTATTCCACTAGATATTTAACTTTCATGTTATTTACTCAAACAGGGGATCTTTATTGTCTTGCTAGTCCTTTTCCCTATTTTTTCTTTTTGCAGTTATGAACAGACCAAATAACTCTCAAATTTTCAAGAGTTGAGCAAAATGTACCAAAACAACTTAATTTTCACTGCTGTTTAGCACAAGGGTTAATTTTCCATTAGCATTCCCGTTAAATGCTTGCATCTCATCTGCACTTCTCTGGTCAGAAAAAGCTGCCTTTGCCATTTGAAGAGACAAAATACCAAGTGTAACCTTGGGCTGACATATGCAATTAGCCCAAGGTCAGTCAATGACAGGGAAGTAGCAGAAAGTGACAACCAAGAGAAATTATATAAAGCTAAGGAAAGGGGAACCTATAACTACTCAAGACTAACTTTTTGATCATTCTTTAAGTCTTGTTTCTGATGTACCTGCCTTCTTTAAACTTAAAAAAATGGTCTATCCTTACCCTTTTTTTTTTTTTAATGTACCTTGAATTACCCACCTGTTACATCCCACAATACCACTTTCAGGGATCCCTCCAAAGCTTGTGTTCAAGTGTAGAGCAGCCAGTCATTAAATTCTGATGATGCAAGTTTCTTTATGGCAAAGTTGCAGCACCTGGCACTTTCAAGTGCCACTTCACAACTAAACTACTTACATACTTCCTGAAGGCACTCTGTGGATCACCTAGTGCCCATGAAGACTCTCACTACATACATCTGAATGTGTGACCACTTTAATTTTAAAAATGTGTTCTAGAACTTGATACAGTGCTTTGAAGATTTCTCTGAGAACTTGACAAGTAGAGAAAAAATACAGGAAAGCAACACATTTACAAAGCATTTTTGAAAAGGCTTTGTTAAGTTAAAAGGAATGTTAAGTGAATCAGCAGGATGTGTGTTTTACTACACTTCACCCAAGTGGATCTTCTCTTGTTTAATGCTTCAAAGGGAATTCTAGCATTGAGCTAAATCTCCTAATCTGGTTGAGACAACAGAATAATTCTGACCCAAAATTATTAGGTCAGGATATTGTGCCATTAGTTTAAGGACCAAACTTTTGCCCACTTTTTACGCATTTAGTAAAGGGAGCTCTCCTAAAATAAATCCAGAGAACTGTGTCTTCTGATGCTCATGCCCAGTTCAAGAACTCCGACTGCCTAGTCAGGTTAAGGCAATTAATGTCTTGGTGATCCACACAAAATGATCAGAGTATACGCACACAGAGAGCAACAAAACCCCCATAAATCGACAAATGCTTAGAAACAGCACTTTGATGATCCTGTGAAAAAGTTCACACAGTTCAACTTCCAATGACTGCAGTTTCTAAACTGACAGACTTTCAACAGGGTCCATCAGAAAGCAAATCTGAAGTACTGTGTAGGACTACCAAATACACATCATTGAGTAACATTAAGGACTTCTCATTGGCTACAGGTTTTGTTACAGCCTTCTGCCTTCAATCACCAAAAGCAGAGAATTACTTTAAATTTTCTTCCAAAACTGAGTTTATGCTGCAGAGAACAGCCTTCTCTTCTGTGGATGTAGCAAGCCTATCAAAAAAATGTATGTGACATTTATCTCAATGCAGGTCTTAACTCCTATTCTAGCTAGCATGTAGGGTTTTGGTAATCAAGTTTCAACTTTTAAGTGCAGATATGCTTGGCTTCTTTTCAGTTTTAATTAGAAAAGGCAATGAGAGATTTCTTCCCAAAGAATAAACAGAACACTAGGTCAGGCAACAGTCATTTATTTATCGACTTAAACAAGCAAAAGGTATCCTCAGATATAATGGCTACCACTTGAGCAATACAAATCAATGCTACTGAAGAACAGGGAACATCTTTTCTTTGACCCCTCCCATCCCAGAAGTAACAATTGAAATACCAGGGCCCCTAGAGAAAAGAGAAAGAGAAAAATCGTAAAAGGCGCTTAGAATGAGCTGTGGAGTTGAAACATGGACACTAAAAATCATTAGCTAATCTACCACATCATCACAATCACCTCAAAAATAACTTTCATTGTTCCATTTCTACCAGGTACCAAATATATAGCGCTGTTTAACAGCAATTTCAATGTATTAACAACTGTCCTCAGCTGAAGCAGAACAGTAATTACTATTTATATTAAATTTGAGGCTGCAGATAGAAAGAAAGGTTTCCACAGAGTACAGTGCAAATTAATGAAAAGAGAGTGGGGGAGAAACAAAGCTACTTTTAAATTACTGTATGTCTCTATCAAACGAGCAAATCATTCTGTATTGGTAACTCATTACAGACGCAATATCCTGACAGAGCATGGCAACTCTACTCACCCTGTGACAGTATACCTGATGAATGTATCTATGAAGAGAATGTATCTGTAAGTCCCTTAAGTTGTGGGCCACTGAAAATCCCAGTTTGCTACTCCTGTGTGGGTGGTTTTTAATCAGACATATGTGAAAAAAGCAAACAGACTGCATGCAAAACAACTGTTACTAAATCATTTAGTCTTCCTTATAACAGTCGAAGATATGAGTAAGGCATTCCTCAGATTTAGAGAAAACATTAGGAGGCTGTAGTTTTGCAGGCAAGGAGACCTTTTATTTTAATCCATTAAAAGAACCCAAAATAGTCAGCAGGTGGCCACATCTATCCATGTTTCATTAAAATCACATAAACCCTAAGTACAAAAGCACCACTGATTATTGCTCTAGAAAAACTGCATGAAAAATTCAAATACGCACAGTAAAAACATCACCATATGCACAAGACTTAATGTCTTAAAGCAAGTGTATGGAATGCTGATCCAATTTTACACATACCTTGCAATATTAAGTTGATATTTATATTACTTGGCAACAATGGGAATTTCTAAAAGCACTGTTATGAGAAGGGAAATGTTCATATACAGTTTAATATGTCAACTATCATAGTCCTAAAAAAATTAGCATTTACAAAATACTTGATAAAAATATCTTTTAAAAGTTGTCCAAGAGGTACATAAAATCAACCCAAAATTCTCATGATATTTCATTCGTTCTTGTCACCTACAGATTCAGTTTTCTGAGCCTGTGGAGAAGAAAGAAAGAAATGAAATTACTACAGTAAATTGCCATTATGCACCTAAATACCCAAACTATCCTTATTCCTTTGACATTTCTTACTTGCAACTGCTCAGTTTCAAACCTATGTCCACATGACATTTACGCAACTGGAACAGGTACAGTCACACACTCTTCTTAACTTATTGGTCCCAGCTTTTCAAAAGCAATACAAGCCTTACCTGTCAGCCTCCATGGTTCATACTGAAAAGCACCACACTACCACCTGTTTCTATTCACTGCATACATGCTGAATGCTCTACAGCACCCTTAACTTTCACTGTTTCAATCTGCCCTTTTACTGACAGTGTGCTGGGTGGGGCACCTCTGGATGTTGAAACACTAACAGCTGAGCGAGAGATGCGAATCTGCAATAACATTATGGGCAATAAAAAGAAACATTATGAAAATGCTAGCAATGTCTGAAAGGCTGAATAATTAAAAAACACTGATTCAATCAGCAAGAGGTATGTGTGGAAAGTACCTCTTCAGCTTTATTTTCACCATTTTCAGATGGTGTAGTACCTTCCTTTGCAGCTTCTTGCTTTTCATCCTTCTTCCCTTTAGCACCTTTGCTGGCCTTTGTTCCAGGTTCCTTCTGACAGAAGATTAAAAACACAGGTACAGACGTTGTATGAGTAGCCAGAACCCTACACCTTTATAAAAAAACCTTTTACATGAACTAAACAGCAAATCTTGGCAAGCTGCATGTGATGGACTAAAACAGAAAACCAGCTAAAGGCTACCTGGAAAATGTAAATCCATAGAAGTTATAGTGACTCTCAACATTTCTAGAAAACGGTGGTGTCTGCATCTTTAATGTTTCTCCTTATTTTTACAGGGATATAAAACCATATCAGACTACTCTGGTACTGCTGAGCTGTATTATACAGAGGTATATACAAGATATCTGTGTGAACAAATCCAATTACAGTACATTGAAAGCTTATTCAGTCAAGCAAAAACACCACACTGTTCGTGTAACAACACTACATTTTCGATTAACATGAAATATTAAATTAGATTTTAAAAATTAAGCTTTTTTGTTGGCTGTCCTTTTGTTACTTTGATAACATCTATGATGGTAATACCATGTCAGTAAAAGAACCAACCAACACACTAAGGCGGCAAACACCGATAAAATTCCATCTGCAGCAACACAAAACAGAATTTATCAAAAGGATCTATTCTAACAGCTACAGTTTTATTTGGAGATTTGCTCTTAAACAATTCATATGTTGAAGTCTACTATTTTTCATAAATCCTTGCTCTACATACCTATTCATGTTTGCAATCTAAAGGTTTGCAATCTAAAGTAGAGACATAAGTTAAGGATTTAAAGTGCAATGGGATAAAAATTTAAATGGTATTGCATTTAATATTTTATATTAGTATTTAAAGCAGTTCTGATAAACACTGGAGATCTTTCATAGGATCATTTGCTCTAAATTTTCCATGCAAAATAGCAATAGTAGTTGTGAACGGGGATATTAAGGTCTGTCTCCATTAACTACCTTTCCCCACTGATCCCCATAGAGGAGTGGGGCACTGGGGAGGGAATGCCAGTAATCCTAGTTCCAGGGCAGTCTGAGTTACTTCTTCCACCCCTCAGCTTCAATGTTACACAGCAGCTGTGTTGTGTCATTTGGAAGCTTATTGGTGCTATGAGCATAGTCCTAACTCTGATCACCTACAGAAGAGCAAGCTAAGAAGTTGCCCTAGTAAATTCATAATGTGCAAGCTTTTAACACTAAAAATTATCTCAAATCTGTACCATATTTGGTTGTTTGCTAGCAGGTACAGAGTACACACTTCTGCTGATTTGTGTTTAGGACACGAAGATTAATGTGCTCCTTAAAATGTGATCCAGTTAGACTTTGGAAAAAAGAGATTATCATATTAAAGAGTTACTTAGAGTAATGTTGAGTCACCTGAAATGAATTTCAAACATCTCTCATCCAACTTAGACTGAGCCTGTAACACTGAGATCATCTCACATGTACTTGAAGCTATAGAAGCTACCACATTCCCTTCCTTATTAATTCTCTTTTTAAGAGGGGAGCAGGATGGACCTAGGAAGACTTTACTGGTAATTTAATTTAATAAATCACAAAGCATTTAAAGTCAGAGTTTTACTTTCACATACAGACTTTGTATTCTGGTACTTGCCCAATTGAGATGCCAATAAAAGGACTTGAAAAATGTAAGAGTGAGAAGTGCTAAACTCAGTTTACAACATGTGGGGTGGGTTTTTTTCTTCAATAAAGCAGTTGCTCTTATTTAACATCCCCCTTAGGCACAAATAAATCTACAGTTTCTGAAGTACATGATTTATATGCAGAAATCCTGAAAAGGTATTTCAGACACTAACAGGATTTTAATTTGACTGTAAATGGCCCAGAAAACCCAAACCATTCAATTTAAATATATTTAATTTCACCTTTAATTATAATTGTGCATTCTCAACAACAGTCAGGCTTCAAGAACAGATAAGAGTTTCTCACTACAAGAAAACTCTTGTCTAGAGTGTCTCTAGACAAGAAAACAGGATGGCACTGAGTAATCTCAAATCCTTTTGTAGAAATTACTAGGTCTCAGGTAGAGCTTACTCAACCAAACCGGTACTTTTCAGGAAAGGTACAGGAAAGGTAAAAATTCTTCTTAAACTAGCCATTCACTAAAAACTAACATGGTTTGCATATCAAACAGGCAAGACATTTTCTTTGGGCCAGTAATGAGGCCTGGAAGGGGTGGAACAAAAAGAAAAGCATGATCTAATCTATGGGTTTTTTCCAGCAAGGAGGGGCAGGGAGCTGCAGAGAGGGCAGGGGAGCCCATGCCTCAAAAAATGCTGTAAACTGAACTGTTTGCCATGCAAAGAAGGAGTATACTTGCTTACTATTGACTGCAATGATGGTAACTAAAGAGAAAGTTATTTACCTTTGTTGTTTTCCTTGGTTTGGGTTCAGGTTTTGGTGGAGCAGGTTTCTATAAAACATTTTTAGTTGCACAACGTGTTAGACACATTACCAAAAGTCAGTCAGCCACCTCCACACTCAGCTTGTCCCCACCCCACAGCTTCCCTTACTTCCTGCTCAGTAGTATGAATCTAGAAAAAGCTAGAAAAGCCTTTATGCACAAATGCACCTCATCTCTATTCACAGCTGTTTGTATTAGCTCACTTATCTAGAAAAGAAAAGTAATTTGGGGGTCATTCTAAGAGTAAAATGTGGAGATTAGTAATAACTATTAAAAAAAACAAAACCCACAAACCATCAGCTATGTCCTAACAGAGAAGAGGAACTAAAACCAAATACTAGCAATGGCATCAAATGAAGTCCGTGAAAGACAGCTCTTTCTCCTTCCCAGAAAAGTAGCTGCATTTCCACAATTGACATCAGCCTGCAAAATGATACAAAGTCAATACTGCACCCAAAAGACAGTGTTGCATTGAGGTGGGGAAATACATCTTTTGTCAGAACAACCTGAAACCTGAAGCCAAGGAAACATAGATAACTTCAGTGCTAGAGTTCTTAAATACCCCTCAGCAAGAATAAAAATTGAATCAAGGAAAACGTAACAAACCTGTGCGGTCTGAGAAACTGTAAGTGCCTAGAAAAGAATATACCAAGAGGTGCTCTACATACTTACAGCTGACAGTCTTGCTGATCGCCTTGTGGGCTACAAGAAAAAAAAAAAAGAAAACATCTTTATAGGCTCACAGCAAAAAGTATCCAAAGTGATATAGTATCAGTCATTTCAGGAGGACAGCGTAAAATACGCCTCTACCAAAATAGGTGTCTATTGCCAAGCACAATTTGCATCTTCCTCCCTTTGGACACTCAAAATTTTAAATGGACAGTGACGTGAAAATTAGAAATTAAAGTTGTTCAGGAATTATAACATCTAAATCTCCATACAATTAAATACTTCACACACACATCCTTTTATAAGTACTTCTGAGTCCCCTTCTGCTTTATGAAAGGTTCACAAATACCTTGACTACCTGTGCACAGAACTCTGAACCTTCCTCATACATACTCAGAATTATGTTTCTAGAATCTAGCAGATGTTACTTGTAATAGTGGGTACAAATACCATCTGATTAACAGCTGAATGAAGTTAACATCCTTCTCTAGAGGCTATCAGAGTGCTAAAATTTCAAAATACGAAACTAAGTCCTTCCACTTCCTCAGTTCCCTACACACTCAATCTGAGTCCAGGTGCACAAAGACAGCTGCAGGATCAGAGGGAGAAATTATCTTTTCTATTTAAACACAATTCTGAAAAGGAAAGAATCAAGCCAGATATTCTGTTTCTCTCCAGCTTTATCACTTCAAGACACTTTCCTTACTAGATTTTATTTCACTTTATCATAAATTTATTACTGCAGTTAGGTTTTAGAAGTAGTTGTTAGCTCTTTAGTTTGTTCACAGTATTTTTGTATTAATTAAAATAGATTAACCAAGTTACAAAGTAGGGTTATTAAACTGAGTTAAAGTTTGGTCTGTGTCATAAAACTGGAATCACACCTGTAGCCAAAATCAAGGGACAACTCAACTGCACAAATATCTAACATAACATAGCTTAAAAAATTAATCTAAAATATCAACTTAATTACATATTAAGCATTTAATTTGAGCTGGAAAAATATGGCTCCACACACCCTGCAACAGGAAAAAGCTGTTGTTAATATCTGAAGAAAGCAGTAACTTGTATTCATTGGAGGCATTTAAGTATTCTTAGTGGAAAGCAGTAGTGAATAGTTCAAATCTGCATCCAGCAAAATAGAATTCCTGTCAAGAACCACCTAAAGATATTTTCAGCTATGAAATATTTATGCATCATTAACAAAAAAAAAAGGTAAACCTCTCTTCTTGGCAATTTAGAATATCAACTGCCTGTTAGCAGCCTAGCGTATTTTACAACAGGTTAAACAAAGCATTTCAGTTGGTCAGGTAATCAAAGAACTCCTAGTGCAAGGTATTGTCTTTTACAAATCTGCTTTCTTAACCAATGATTTCTATCCCTCAGCTTTTAGGAACTGAAATGCTTTGTTAGCATCTACTTTTTAAAGGATAATATGTTGGTTTATATAAATTATAATTCTCTCCCATATCTCTCAACTGTTCCTGACTGTTCCATGACTAGTTTCATAGCAGGCTTTTTTGCCATAAGAAAGTCAGCATAAACCAGAAGCTCTTAAAAAAGCCTGGCAGCTAAGTACTCTCATTTGGAATTTGTATCTATTTTGTGTTATTTGAGTATAAGGAGGGAACTAGAGCCAAGTCAGCAACGATCACATTTTAATGTTCTTTGGGAATCTTTGTCCCCCTCCAAACAGCTGTACTAACCCAGACACTAGCAACTGACCCAACAGTCTGTTTGACACTGGCCCACCAGCAAACATCTACAGAAGAGTCTGTGAAAAGGAGCAGACAGAACAACACCCTGCACTCTCCTGCTGAACCAGCTCCTGGCTATCTAAAGTTGCCAACTTTCCAACCCGGATATCGTATACACATCATGTGTTTAAATAGTCCCTAAGAGTTATTTTCTCCACAAATCTGTCTAATAACCTAGTACTCATTTACACTTTCAGTTTGCATAACATGCTGTGACACTGAGTTCCATAATGGGATTATGATTTGTGTGGAAAAGAAAAAGCAAAACCTTACCGCTCCACTGTCTTTCCTTTAATCTTCTTGCCTCTTACTTTCATTAGATTCTTCTTGTTTACAGGTTTCACGAGTAGTAATTCCCTAATTGCCTTTCTCTGTGTTACTAATTATTTTATCACAACTCCATTATATAAAAGATCAAGAATCCTAGAAAAACTGTGTTGTTTTTTTTTTAGTTTTGGTTGTTTGCCTTTTTTTAAAAGCTGCTCTGCATCCTCTGTTTGTCCCACTGTACTGGGTATCCTTTTAATTTTATCATGCCCTCTATCAGGAGAACTCCATTTAGTAGTCCCATAGCTGAGAATGCAACAAATTAATCTACACTGATGCTTATTCTGTCCTCTAGTATTTTTTCCTATTTTCTAATTATTTTCTATTTAGAACTATTGACATTTTCTAGTAACTGTTCATTATGATTTTACAATCTCTCCCCCAATTAACAGCTGATCTGGTGACCACCACTGTCTTCCCCTCCCTCCATGTATTAATTTGCACTTCTCCACACTGAATTGCTCTTGATATTTTATCACTTATTTACCAGTGACATAAAGCCGTCTCATCCTCTCTCACTTCTGACTATCCTAGTATTTTTTGCAAGCTCCAGCAAACTTTGCCATTTCTCTAGTAACTCTTCTCCTAGAAATCATTAATGAATATATTCAGCAGCACAAGCCCAAACACAAATCCTTCCAATACTTCACTGACAAATCTCCTCCATTATGAAAATTAACTACCACTTCTCCATTCTCTTCTCAAAAGTTGATCTGTTACAAATTCTTGGGAAAATCTTCCATTTAATTCATGCTACCTGGGAAGCCTTATAAAAAATTTTCTTGTCAAGCAAGTAAACTACAGAGCATGTCAATAGTTTACCTGCTATTTTCCTGTTCAAATATGCTTACAAGTAGAGCAGTTAATTGTTAATTCATTTGAATATTCACCCATTCTTTTCAAGATCCTGATTTAACTTTTTCTGCCACAAAAGATGAAAACCTAAGAAAACAAATTCTCATTACTCTCCATCTGTTTTTTTACTACAGGCTGTGACAATTAAACTAGCAAACTTACTGTAGACATCAAAGTATCACCACATCTCTCCTTGCCTTCTCTGACAGAATTTACTGTGTCCTTAAACAAACTCAGTTAAAGAAACCACACAAATGTGTCAGCTGCTCCAGTTTAGAGTCTAGTACCTTAATTCAATACACCCTTCCATCAGTCACTTAAGCTAAGAATAGTTTTGAAGTAGACTGTCTGAGGTGGGTGCATTAGGCCTCTTCTGCCAATCCACTAAAGACAGAGCAACAGTTTCAGGCGGTAACACCCTACACTATTGCCACAAGATCCACCAGAGCTTGTCTATCAAAGCCCTACATGTTTCTGAAATTTATTTGGTGTACTAATAATCCTAAATCCTCAGTATGCCAAAACTAAATTATGTCAGATAGGGTAAAAATGTAGTCTACTGTCATTATTCCCACTGAAAACACCTCAATAGAAGTGCCAGAGAAACACATAATCTTCTGATGTGCAAGACTGCATGTGTCCAGTTAAATAATTCCATGCCAAAATAAATTTATATATATCTATATATATATATATACTTGCCTCTTGTTTAGTTACTTTTGCTGCATCCTTGCCTTCAGCACCCTCTGGAGACTGAAAGAAAATATTAAGTCAGTGTTTTCATTACAGACTTAAAAGCGTGCGGGCAACAGCAAAACAAAGATTATGGTGAAGACTGTTCTTTCAATATATTGCAACAACTTAAAGAAGCCTGACAAATTTGCATTAGTATTTACAAGCAGCATTGTACCAAAACCAGTCTTGATTTTCCAAGCAAGAACCTGAGGACAGAACACCAGGTACATACATATTGTAACACACACCTCCCTCAGTGGGCCCTCTAGCCAATTAACTAAAGCATCCGCAGGCTCCAGTGGGAGCTCCATCTTATCAGCTGTTGGAAGCACAACAGTATGAACTGGAAATCTGAGGCTCTATGAAGGCTTTTGAAATCCCCAAGAAAATGAACACATTTCTTCCCAAATACAAACTTAACCAGTTATGAGATGTGATGAGATGAACTAAAAAAAGCATAGCATTACTGAAATGAATGATTTATTTACCTCATTTACTGCTTTTTCATCTCAGCCCCACTCAGCTGGAAGTTTTAAAAGTATCTGTCCCTCATATCTCACCTCCTCCATCAGAAGAGCAAAAATTAGTAAAACACTGATACATTGACAGGAAAACTAGGGACAACATGTTTCTTCTCAAGAACAAACTATCAACCTGAGCATTTTAACACTAGTCTTCCAGAGGTACTAGAGAAAGGTTAATTAAATTACAGTAGGTGAGGAGCCGGTTACATCAAGCTTCTGTCTTTTGTTTACCACTCAAGATGTATTACTTCACATTTTGCAAACACCTGGGTTTCCACCTAGGAGCAAGCGATTCATGGATAAATAGCAAGCAGCAGCAGTTAGAGGAGAACTACAAGAACAGCACATGTTTCAAAAAGGCATTTAACAGGCAGCAGAGAAGGCAATTTGGTTGCTGTTTTGTTTTTCAATCACCAAAGAAGCTGGCTAGTTATCTTTTCTTGTGTCTCTCCATTTCGGTCTTAACCTAAACTTCCTCACAGATTTTGACACGGAATTTCTTTGAGTTATACAGTTATGGTTTAGAGCAGAGAAAAAGACCGGCTACTTTGCAGCAGTTGACCACTGCCTTCTCCTGGCATTGGGCTCTTATCGTACTTACAGATAGACATCCCCCCACCAGGGAATAAAATGTGCCTTTGTTACTATGTGCTCTCCCGACTGAAAGGAATCTTGCCACAAGAGCAGCTGCTTTAAAAAAAGCAGGGGACTGATCATCTAAGTAGCTTGAAAACAGCAGGAAGTTAAGCAGCACAGCGCAGCGCAGAGCAACTCAGAATAGCAACAGAGTCAGGCATCCAAAATGGAGCCTGACTGCTCCCGGTGCTACTGCAGCCTCACCAGTCACCTGCAGGATTCTTTCAGGCTTGCATTTCTAAGAGCCTTTCAATTTGGTTACTAAAGAGTTGCTACAGCTTGATGGTCTGATGCTGGGAGCCTCAAAAGTCATAAAGAAAACAAAACCAAGTAGTTCCATGTTCACTGTCAGTAGGGTCTTGTTCCCTAGAACTTCAGCTCGCGATACAAGACATGCTCTGGGTACAACTTTTCTGTAGTCCATGAATTCATAATATCTGTTTCTCCCATACGAATATTCTTGAGTCTAACGAACTTGTGCTGCACCCCTTCCCTGAGAGGGAAGTTAAATAGCATCCTTCATGTCCTGGGCACCTAGTTATAAAGAAGTTCTCTGAGATTTTATAACCTTTTCCTCACAGTAGTCAAGAGACTTAAGATCTACAGCGGTAGGGACAGAAGGACAGCATGACTCATTTTCTTCAGAAGCCAAGCTAAAAAACTCATCATAAACTAAATTAAACTGACTGACACTCCACAATCAGGTTGTTTTACCCTGCTTCATTTTTAGGAATCACAGAGCTTTGAGACAGGGCTAAACTATCCCAGGATGGCACCGTCATACAGCAATAGCCTTGCAGTAATTGCCCAGGAGCAAACCCTCAGTCTGCAACACTGCATAGTTAACGCACAGTAATTTACCCCATTCTATTTAGCACTAATGAAGGAGAAGTCTCCTACATTTCTGATAGACATGGCAGTCTGATTTTAGATGCCAATACGATTGCTTGACAACATACTAAAAAAAGCTGCTCATGAGGCTAACTGTGGGGGAAAAAAATTGTATTAAAAATACTCTGTGCAACCACAACATCTGTGTACTAACTAATATGGATATATTACACAACATACTTAAGTTAACTAATTAATTAGCTCAGCATTCCCTCTCAAGTTAGAAAATCCAACAGCAATTCTGAAGGGCACAACTTTCTCCATGGAGGGATATGCACAGTAATAATTTCAGCAGTGCGAATAAGCAGCAAGGGGTCCTGACATGCTCTAATTTCCATTTCAGACCTGCTCCTCCTCTCTGCAATCACTACGAGTCCAGGCATTTGAAGGCTGCACTCATCCTCCAGGGCCTTGGCTCCCCAGTATGCTGGCAGAGATGCACGGGAGGCCTTGTCACGAGTAAGGTAATTGATCCAGCTGAAAAATAGCCTGGTGCTTAAACAAATGTATAAATATTATAATATATATACAAATTATAAATACATAGTCTTCCCTGCTCCAGCAGAATCATTTTACTGCACAGCTGCACAAACAATTGAGCCAGTACAACAGACAAGAATGAAGTGGCATGGGGCAGCTGCAGGCAGCCTGGGATTCCATCTATTCTATCTATTTCAGCTAATAGACACACACAAAAAAAATATGTATGTCAGATATGGCTACAGTATACTTGTTAAAAGACGAATAGAAACTTATTTTCCCTTCTATGAGTTCTGCTTAGACATTCCAATGAGTCCCAGCTGATGTGGTTCTTCATACTAATTTTTGCAGTACTTTTTCCTTTCCCTAGGGAAAAGAGAGATTTATACATGAATGGATTTGCACCAAGCATAGTTCTCAAAGAACTTGGCATGCCAAAAGCTCAGATTGTCTGCACTACTATCTGAAGTCACAGTACTTTTATGTAGATACCATCAAAACCTTAAAAGTCCTTGCCCCTAACGCTTTCACAGGAACCCTGTCCCCTGTCTTATGTCCAAGTGACAAACTACTGAAGGACATCTGGTTTCAAAGCAGCCAAACGTACTGAGTAACCCATCCCCTTGGCACATTTTCCCACAAGACATAATTCCAGGGCTCACCATGTTTCACAAGACACCCCAATCGCATTAAAATGCACCCTGGATACTGTGCCTTAGATCATAAACTAGTCAGGAGCAGGAGTGTCCACACTGCAAGTTTTGTGGAGCAAAATCAAAGACCAATACAAGCACTGAATCATTTGACAAGGGCAGGACTCCAGCCTCAGTAATTCTTCAGCTGTACTCCATCACATGCTTGTATTACCCTCATAAAGCAGTCCCTATAGGCCTGCTGCGCCTGCTACTGTATGGATGCCTACAAGAGATAAGACATAAAATAAAAAAGCAAATAAGGACACAGATAAGAGTGATATTTTTTTCCACAGAGGAACACACAGGAAAGAAGATGACTGGCTACCTCTAAATATGCTTTTGACATTTAAACCACTAACAAGATTTTGGCTGAGGTGACCACACAGTGTGTCATATCTCAATTAGCACTACATATTGGCAAAAAGATTGTAAATTAAGCTGAAACTAAGCTTTGTAAGATCTGTTAGAGCTGCATAACTTTCAAACCACAAGACTAATCTGGAAAGTTGTCTACCAGTGTTCGGCTTTTTTTAATTATTAATTGATTTTCCCCCATCTCTTTTTAAGAATAACCTAGAAAATTATTTTGAGTGGATTGGAAAAAAAAAAGGAAGATTAATAGATTATAGAGAACGTTAAAAAACACCCAAAGGAATATTAACATTGAGCTTATTTGTATATACAGCTCTTGCATTTCACCAGCTGAGAAGTATACATAAGAAACAGTATTTCCACACACCAAGGCAATACTGCAATATCTGCAATGCCAACATCATTACAGAACTGTTAAGTTGAAAACAGATAACTGTTTAAAGGAAACATTTAATAGAACATACAGGTAAATTTAAATTTCCTTTTTTTATTGTTCTTAAGGGTGGGTTACCTCGTAGAGATGCACCACAAAAAACCCACAAAGCTTCAATTTTTTCTAATCAAAACCCTGAAACATAACCACGATGTAATGAGAGTACAGTAACCCAAAGAAGTGAAGTCCTTTGATGTTTGTTTGAGAGATCCAAAGAAACATGTTTGAACTTGCAATGTCCAGCTTCTGGATAAATATTTTGTTTGTACTATAATGAATGGACTGTACTATTATAAAGGAGCACATTAAAAAGCATGAAGAATGAGAATACAAGCACATGAGAAGTAACGGTCAGCAGAAGGTCGGTATAAAATTAAATAGATCGTTTATTCTCTGAAGGATCTTATTACTAACCGAAACTCAACACCTTGGCTCTGATGGGACAGAAATTAGTCCTTTCATACCCACAAGAAAAAAAAAAACAAACTAGATGCAAATTTTATTCTAACTACCACGTTAAGAAGTTAGAAAGGCAAAAAGCCCCAACTGTCCTAGCACGTGAGCATTGAGAACAGCATTTCCTCCCTTTACAAGCTGGTTCAGCCACATCTTAATACACTGCCTGCAAGGGGATTTGCCTGTAGATTTCCTGGTGCACTGTTGCAGCTGCAATTTCCATGATGTAATGCTTTGGTCATTCCTCCAACTATTTATTTCACCGACCAAAATAAGGTAAAAGCTTGCAAGAAAAACCACATTGCAAGAAAAGAAGATGTATCAAGTCCCAAGTCTTTTTCAGAGTTTACTGCACTATTTTCCAAAAATTTTTTCACCCCTCATTTCCCTTTGAGTTCAACTCTGCATTAGACCAAATTTAAATCAATAAAAGGTGTCCCCATACATGCTACATCTTCTAATTATTTGTCTTCAGAGCAGCTCTGAATTTTGTGCTAGTTCATAAACGTAATTAAAATGCTATTTACTTCTTGGTTTAGATCAATGACAACTACATGTCAGCTAATTTAACACCAACCAACTCCTGCAACACTGTTCTAACCATTGTTTCCTAATTTAGCTCCCTCAGCATCTTATCATTAACCTCTACTTATAACTAGTTCTCTGATCTGTTTTTGGTGGATAGAACAGTGTTCTCTGTCGAACCAATGTGAATTAACTTTTCAAGTAAAATTAATTTCCTCTAATAAATATTTTAAGAAAAAGGTATTCTCCCTACTACACCCTTTCGTTTCTTTTTTCTACCAATTTGATCCTGGATGGGGAAAAAATATGCATGCTGCTATTCAAAAAAACTCAACAAAGTAATTCTCTCAGAACCAGGAGGGAATAAATCTGTGTAGTGGCTGGATTTCTTTAATACTTATCTGAAATTATCTGTCTTCCTCTCTTCCAAGAAATATGAGGTTGATTTTTTTGTACATACATGTAAATATGTACTTCACAAAAAAAAAAAAAAAAAAACAAACAAAAAATCAAACAACCCTAACACTGCTTAAGTATTTGTTCTTTAACTATATAATATTTTAATATTTTTGTTAAGAATTATTACAATGAAATATTATACAATGTAGTTTTGAGAATTTAAATCCCTTCATTTATATCTATTAAAAGCAGAAGACTTAAATTTCTAATTCTTTGGGGGAGAATGTCAAGATCATAAAGCTCTGGAAAGACAAATGCTACTTAAAAGTTTAAATATAAAGACAAGCATTAATATCCCTGGAATTAATATGCTAATTGCATGTTAATAGAGAAAAATCAGGGAAAACACTTCCTGACCAAAGTCTTCACTTTTGCTTAGAGATGCAAGCCAAACAGAGCGACTCATTGGCATGCATTGCATTTTCAAAGAATATATAAGAAAATAAGACTACAAACAGCCTGTAAAAACAAAATAAGTAGGTTCAGAAAATGCATTTTATTAAATTCCTTAATTTTGACAGGTGACTTCTGTGAGCTTTATGCTCTTCCAGACAAAACAGAAAAGACAGTAAACAAGTTAGACTGAGGTATTTCTAGATAACCAAAACCAGAAAGAATAAATGCTTTTCCAGAAGAGGAAATTCCTTCATTGTAGATTGAGGTTTTGCTATTCCCACTGAAAAGAGGTCAAAGATTGACCAATATAATTGAAAATGCATTTATATTTGATGGGACATTTTAAAAAAATCTCACAACTGTTTTGGCTTTTATTTTTCCTTCCCAGTTTCTCTTCCCTGTAGTCAGTTTTTTGAATACATCATCTTCCACCTATAGTAGAGTGAAGAAATAAGAGCAGTTTCTAGGGGCTCAGATTTAAAAAAAACCCAGCATTGTAATTTAAAATTAGTCAGACAGTTCCCTTTCCAGACAGCGAAGTAATCAGCTGCATTTTGAAAAATACAGATCAACCATGGGAGCAGTGAGCACAGTGCATTTGAAATTGTTCGGTCTCCCTTGAACACCAGACGTGAAAATTCAGCTAGGTAGTAAGTAAATTCTTGTCTCTATATTTGCTTAACCATTTTACTGCCACCCTAAAAAGGCAGATTCAAAAAATATGTTGGATGAAATTCAGCCCCTAATATTATTTCTCTGATCTTTCAAAGCTGATGACAGTTCTGCAAGTGAGATGAAGCTGCTCAACTCATCCAAGTCTATGCACAGAGGCAGGTTTTAAAACCTTGAAGATTAGGTTCCAAACTCTGTATGTAAATAGAACTGATCAGATCTGCAAAGTAAAACTAGCATAAAGTTCTTCTGAAAAAAAATAATATTTTATCTAAAGATTTTATCTAGAGATTACATATAGATAACTACTTTCAGTAACAACTGATTCCCAATAATAGCCACCTCTAACAAACAAAAATACGCTGAAGGACTGAAGAAGGTATATAATTCCTCTTCTCACAGAGAACATTACTGTGATAAAACCACAATACTCAAGAAAAAGGACTTTTGTTGTTGTTGTTTCAACTAACTGGTGCTAGAAAACATCAAACTTTTGAGATGATGATAGCAGGTACCAAAGCCACAGCTGGGACAAAGCCTTAAATACACCCATCCCTTACATCCCAATAATAATTATTACAGCTGTGGTTAACAGGAGTATTGCTCTACTACATCAGCCAGAATGAAGAGCTTCACAGACAAACTAAACACAGCTTCCAGAGAAGAATAAAGCAGTATGTCTCCAAGAGGGTACAGGTGGGATAAGGAAGAAACGATGCAGCAGTGACAAAAGATGTTTTCCTACTACAAACCAAGCATGAACACCTCTCCTCAATTCTGCTTGAGAGGAACAAAACCCTGCAGAGGTAAAAATGTCCTTAGACTTTGATTTCCAAGTATGGAAGCACTCTCTGCCACTATTAACTCGGACAGGATTAAGTCAGTTGAGAAAGCTAGGTGGGATGAGCAACATACCCAACGGTCCCAATAAAGCTGGTGTTGATGGGAACATTCAGAATTCTCTTATGCAGACAGATTCCAAAGTTCTTAGGGAACAAGCACTTTATATTTGCAGCTTTCACTGTTACCAAATACACCCACTCTTTACTATGGGAAGACAGGAGCTGTATCTCCAAGTTACAGCAGCAATTAATTGAAAACTGGTAGCTTCCAAAGACATCAAGGAGGGGAAAAAAAAAAAACAAAAATAAAAACCAAGCCAGATGCCTCCTCCTGCCCCCAGTGCTGCAAGGACACAATTTGAACACTAAGTTGTTCTGATTATTCTAATGAATTAAGGAATACTCCTCTAGAAACTCTAAGTTAGGGACAATCAAATCAAAGATGAATGTCTGGTTACTGCTAGGAAGAGTTCTGCTCTTCCCCACCTAATCATTCCTGTCAATAAGCCAGCTTAACTCTTTGTGCCATGAGAAACTAGATCAGCAGAGAGGTCTGGCCAAAAACTACCTCAAACAAATACGATATCCTACAGGTTAAATCAGAATAAGGACAGGAATGAGCATCTGGAATTGCTTCTTCTGGCCTGTATATGCCAGCTTGAAATTATCTGTTGAACTACAATCCAAACTGTGAAGTTCCACACTGCCAATTTTGCTGACAATAAAATTGGTATAAGAGCATCTTACTTCTGTGTGCAGTCAGTAGCTCATTCCCAGCCCTGCTGCCTTCTAATAGGTTACCACACATTTGTTGTGCCACTCTGCAGCATCTCTAACTTGGAGCAGTAAAATGATCCAGGATTTAAAAAAAAACCTCCAACTCACATTCAAACCTGTTCAGTAGACAAGCTTTAAGAGAGTGAGGGCCTGAAACGTAAGTACAGCACATTAAATCATCTTTTTGGCTACTGGACCATGGGATAAATCACTGTGCTAGCTTAGTGCAGTTCAAGAACTGAAAATAAATGGTGGCCATTATGATCCTACAAAGTGCTAACTTTCCAGAGAAATCTCTGGACCCGGTTTAGTTACACCCTACACAAAAGATAATATTACAATCCTGTCAAGCAAAATTCAACTTCATACAATTTCTCTAAAGGAATGATATACCCTGGAACATATCATGCCTATACACTGCTGCTGCTTAGGTATTGAACAGTAGAGAAAGTGAAGCTTTTCAAGTAACATAGAAGAAAAGCAGCCTTAAACTAAATAGCATGTATCTCCCACATTCCATTTACACACAGGGCTTTTTACTTTTTAAACTTAACAATACCAATACTCTAGCATACAAAATAGCATTGCCCACATTGGAGCACTGAACTACCATATATAAAACGATTACAAGTGCACAGTTAGTGCTGAACTCAGAGGTGAAGACTTACAAAGTACACTGTACTTTGTACTACTGTAGACTGTACTACTAACAACACCTCATCAGATATAATGCTTCAAGTGCCCAAGAAGCATGAAGAATGATTTTTAACCAATAAATTAGTGAAAATCTAAGAATTTTTAGGTTTCCCATTCATTAAGTCCAACATATTTCTGTGTAGTCTAAGAAAAAAATGTATATACATTGCCATCAATTCCTAATGAATCAGATTTTTACAGACTTGCATAAAGTTATCAGAAATGTTTTAGATCATTAAATCCTTGGTCAATGAACTTTTAATCTCCATAACTAAATAGCAGCAACAACAACATTAATAACAGCGGCTAAAATTACACAATTATTTCTTTCTAAGCTGAAGTGCCTCTAAGATAAAACATGGACATGTATTTCCTGCATCTATTTAATAGCCCTGTAAACATCATTTATTGCTATGTGGCACAGCAGCATTGCTCAAGCATGTTTTTTCTACAGTGCCACTCAACATTGCTACACTGTATTGTATCTAAGCATACCATGCACAGATAAATGTTTGTAGTTTTTTCCGCCTAATTTTTCTATGAAAGATGTAGATCCTTTGAGTCAGCCTGGTCAACTGACTTAGTTGGCTTTCTTTGAGTAGGCCAACTAAGCCATTTTCAATTGTTTTTAAACACACCAAGGTTTAAAATTCTCAATAGTTAAAAATCCAGTACAAATGGTACAATTTCTAAAATTCTAAGAGACAAAACATTGTTATCCCTTCTATTAGAAGGCTTCTGCAATCTTTTAAGATGCTCTGGCACATCTATTCTCTTTGCCTTGCTCAAATGTTAAATGCATCTCTGCATAGCAATTGTTTTACCTGTCCCTGCAAAGGATGCTGAAGGTAGAAGTCCACCTGAGGACTCTGCTGACCTGTTAGGTAGAAATTTGTCAAAGTCAGGGGTATCAGTGACACATGCAACGAAAGTCATCTTCTGTTGTTGCCTAGCCTGTTTTCCAGTAGTTACTGAGTGGCCTAGGAGTGGTCTAAAAAAGTGGAAAGAGAAACTACCTTTTCAGAGCTCTGACTTTTGCTTTTAGTTCTCATGGACAGGGAGAAAGGAGGAAACAGCTTGAAACACAGGGGGAGTTCAAGTGAAAGTCTGGAGAAAGAAGTGGGACAAAATAGGAGTGGGGAGAAGGCACTAGCCAAGACATCTGGATCTGGTACCGGCTCCCTTTTCCTTTCTATTCAATAATCACCTACAGAGTGTGAAATGAAATACAGAACCTCACTGCTAACAGTGTGCCTTATTGTATTCTCTGCTACAGAGCAAGAGCTTCCAACCCCATTGATGAAACAACTTATTGGGAAAGTGTGGGCCCCCATAGCATCACTGGAGCTTCTTTTCTGCCAAACAGCTTCAAAATGAACAGAACATTAGAAAAACCCCACTATGTTACATATAGTACGTTTAATTGACATGGACTGAATCACAGCAGGGGTATCAAAACATGGAAAGGGACATGAAATGGAGCTGAACGGCACTTGAGTATGCTTTGTACTGCTGCATCATGAACACAAACTCACCTGCTACTCTTTGCAGAGGATCTAGACTTCATTCCACAGACCAAAGAACAACAGCAGGATCATTCAGAGCTGCAGCAAAAAGAGCTGTCACCTGCAGGACCTCAGCTTCATTAGTTACTTGTTTGATCACATACAAGTTGCTCCAATAAAAATTTTAGAGAACAGGTTACTATTGCAAGTTCCCCAGTTTCTATGTACACACCACAAAGGAAGAAGACAAATTTGGTGAAGTAACAACAAATGCACCACGGAAAAGTGCAGGTGGTGCTTATTAAGGGGAATAAAACATCAGGACAGTCATCTTAACTTGAGAATCCAGGATAGAGACCATTCCAACAACTCAGCAATTTACTTCTGTGCCCCATCTCCCCTACTAGTGGATAAGGAACAACATTTCTCTTTGAATATTCATGATACTTCAGAAACACAAACTCAAACATGCAGAAGAATTTTACAAAGAGAACTCAGTTTAGGTCCAGACAAAAAAAGCATAAGTGGAATTTAATAGCTCTCAGTCAGTACATACAAGAACATTCACTTAAGCCCAAAGACTAGAAAATATATTGACTAGAGACCTGGCTGGCAAAACAACTAGTAAGAGTCTCACAAAAAAACCCCATCATGTGATCAGGTAACTAGAAATGCTCTATGATAGGATAATCATTGAATATGGTACCTTCCAACTTCTGCTAAAGAAGCAGCGTTACAAGCAAAATATTCAGCAGTTTTTTTCCCTGCAGTAAATAGAACCAACTAGTACCTCTGACTTTAAAGAAAGTGAATTTGCATAATGGAACAGGAACCTGCCACAGATGTTCTCTACTGTATCTTCATAGCATCAACAATACTGCAAACTACATTCCTAACTACATGGAGCTACCTAATAACCTACTGAAATGGCTAATTAGAACACAATATTTTTTTTACTTGCTCTGAAACAATGGCAATATTCAAAGATGTCACACTAAAAACAAAAAAAAAGAGATGGCTTAAGAAGTTGCATTTAGTCCACACGTCTGATTCCTTTCCAAGCATTTTCAAAACAAGTGCAAGTGGTGTTGCATAGATTCAGAGATTCAGAATAAAGAATAAGCTGGGTCATTTTGGAGTGCAATTCCAACTAACAGATAGGTTCCCCATCCAATACCGGACAAGCCACCACTTGACCTACTAACATCCCTCAGAGATAGTGCACATTTTACGTCAAGAGGCCAAATGCTGTTCAACTTGATGGATGCTTATGCACATGGGTGTATGTGACCATACTATGATTCTCCTTGTCATCAGGTACAGAACGGTTCTTCATCCTTTTATGGATAATACTGGGATATCTTTACTGGGGCTGTTTCAAGGTCAAGGAGTTTTTCACTATGATCCAAGAGCTAATTCCAGAAAGACAAGTGACAAAACACCCCAACCCATTTCAAGGCATTCGTTCCTATCAATACCACAACAAGCATTCTGGTTTATCCCACACTGGCACGCCACTCTTCTTGTGAAAGGCCATGTGCACACCACAACATTTTATTACGACAGAGGAAGGGTGCAGAAATCTGACAGGAGCAGCCCAGAGTTCAACACCTTTTTGCTTCAGCACAGTATTTAACACCACCTCAACACACAGTCAGTTTTTCCTTTCCTCTGTGACCCTCAAGCAATGAGCAATGATATCCAAATAGCCTAGGCCACAGCCCTCTAGAGAAACAGAGACAGCCCACGTTATTTTCTTCATAATATTCACAATGAACATAAGGCCAGGGAATCGGCCACTGACTTGAGTCTACATAGAGATGAAAAACATCAGAGACGAAAAGCAAAGCAAACAAGAAAGAACCAGCCAGTTTAGATAACTAAGGATACACAAAAATAGATACAGGTGAATTTAAACCCTTTTTGCAATATTATTTATTTACCCCCTGTGAAAATTTCTCATTTTGACTTTTGATGTTTATTTCCTCATAAAATTTTCAGTGCTACAAGCCTTGTTATAAGTTAGAAGAATTGACTATTAAATGCATGTGATGGGTTTGTCCTCTGTGTTGAAGCTGACTGACGTAATTATTCAGCTACTGTTGTATCATGAACTTCTCACTCTGTGGATGTTATTCTGGAATAAAATTGACTATTGTAAAATACTTACAGCAATTCTACTTTTCTAAAAAAGTAAAGCCACTAATCACACACTTTGCCTGGAACCCACTTCATACATAATCTTAAAATGTAAATGTTTACCCATACAATACTAAGCAAAATAAAATTTACTGCACCATTAAAATTTGTTTCCATTGCTCTGATCCCACACGCAATGATTTTATTACTTTTATTGTGGTCTTCTAGAAAGGAAACATGTTCTCCTGCACTTTCTACTCAAAGATGGTTTCTCTTATAAAACATTTCACAACAAACCACAAAAACCTACAGGAGTGTCTTTAACTCCACTTATGAAGGACAGCCTGAAACATCTCTAGTGTAAGAACGCAGAAGGGCAAAGGAAACAGGGCAGGAAGTTAAGAAGGTTTCAAAAGTTGTGGAGAGTCCTACTGACACAGGCTAATTTTCAACTTTTTCTTGATGACAAGCAATGGCAATAAAAGCATGAAAACATATAGTGGTGAAGTAACAGTAGAGCAGGAAGAAAAACCGCCCAACACTCACTGACTTCAAGCCCCGTTATTCCAATAAGGGCAGTCAACCCCGTGGTTGTATCCATTTTCGGAACCAGAATCAGGTCCTCAACTATGAATTAAATAATCCAGTTGCATACTTGACAAGTTGACATTCTGATACCTCCCACAAGCAATAAGCACAGGACAAAAAGTAAACACTGAGTTACCTGGAAGGCATCATCTACCTGTAACTTTATTAAAACAGATTTGAGCCCCAGCCCAGATATGGTGTATTAGGAGGTCATAGGTGACATTTGGGACAAACACAAATTGCTTTGCTTTGGTTGACCTAGTTAAAATTAAAGGACTGCAGCTATCATTTTTTGTCATAGCATGCATTAGTGTCAAGTCTCTCGTTACACTCTTAGCGCCTGCAGAAGGCGGGCAGTAAGTCCTCGGCGAGGATCTCCGGCAGCACGGCCTCCCTCGGCCGCCCACCCCCGGAGCCAAAACAGTGGCGGGAGGGGGCCGGCTGCCACCGTCCAGGCTCAGCCCGCCTCCTGCCAGCGCCGGAGCGCTCCCGGCGGCCGCGCCGCCAAGGCTCCGGGCTCCAGCAGGCACGGGAGGGACAGAAAAACCCCCACGCCACCGAGCCCGGTCGCCGAAGGACCGCCCAAGTTTCTCTCCCCTGGGGAAGGCGGTCTCACAGCCGGCTCCCTCCCGAGGAGGCTGCCCGCCCCGAGGTGCCCGGACGGCGGCGGGGGCCCCGCACCCCGCCATGGCTCCCCCAGC
This sequence comes from Lepidothrix coronata, assembly GCF_001604755.1. Taxonomy (NCBI): domain Eukaryota; kingdom Metazoa; phylum Chordata; class Aves; order Passeriformes; family Pipridae; genus Lepidothrix; species Lepidothrix coronata. The sequence goes on from NW_016690184.1 coordinate 6,911,998, forward strand.
GCGGCGGGGGCCGCGGGCGCTCCCTCGGGAGGCGCCGCCCCCCGCCCCCGGGGGCCCTGCCCGGATGGGCGCTGGAGTTGGTACATACGGGTCTGCCGCGGGAGGCGAGGAGAAGGGTGTAGTTTGTTTTAAACATGGCTTGCCTCTCCCCTCCTCCCTTTTACCTCGGAGCCATCACTCCGGCGCGGCGGGAACAGGCGGCGGCGGGATCCGGCCGCTAAGGGTGGGGGCGGCCCCCTCCCCGCCGCGACGCCGGAGTTTGTGAGCAGGAAACTCCTCCCGCCGGGGGCCAGGGGCGAAGCCACAGCTGCTGCGGCGCTTCTCCCCGGCGGGGGAGGAGGAAGAGAGGAGGGAGGTGGGGGCTGGAGTTGTGATCGCCACTTTACCCCCCGGGGAGGGGGCGACACCGCCCCGCGCGGCACCGGGGAAGTAAACAGGCGGCGGGGCGGGGTGGAGGGGGCTTGCAACAGGCAGCAAAATGCCCAAGCTCGGGAGCCATCCGCGAGCTCCGACACGGAGCGGCGGCGGGAGAGCGGCGGGAGAGCGGCGGGCGCTCCCGGCCCCTGATGCGCGTTTCGCCCACCGGCCGCCGCTCGGGCCCCCGAACCCGCCCGGGGGAGGCAGGACCCGCCGCACGCCCGGGGCGCCTCACCTTTCTCTTCGGCATAATGTCCCTGCTCCGGGCCGCCAAAGTAAAGCGACCGAAAGAAGCTCCGGCAGAAGCGCGGGATCCGCCCGGTGGTGGCGGTGGCGGCGGCAGCGGCGACACCGGCGTAGCTGGTGCCCGCAGCTGTGCCCGCGCCCGGTGCCCGCCGCGCCGCCCCGCCGCCCCCGGCGCCCCGGC
>NW_016690184.1:6914451-6991955 GCF_001604755.1 Lepidothrix coronata
TGCTTTATGGGGAACTTGCCACTGGCTACCGCAAGAGAGGAGCCCCAAAGAAAAGATACAAGGACTCCCTGAAACAACATCTCAGCCTTGGCCATATTGATCATCATAACTGGTCTACTCTGGCCTCCAGTTGGGAGGTCTGGAGACACACCATCTACAACACTGCTGCTTCCTTTGAGAACACACACAGGATCACTCTCGAGGAGAAAAGACAACACAGAAAGAATCATGCCCTGTCGATACCACCTAAGCAATCTTTCCACTGTGCCTTCTGCAAGCTGACCTGTCTATCTCGCACTGGCCTTTTTAGACACCAGCGCGCTTGTAGCAAATGTGGGTAGAGCCCTTCCCAAATCTTCGTTCACGAAACCTAGCCATGATGATTACATTCCTATTTCATCTTGTCCTTCTACTTTTATACTTGCAGGATAATTCAGTTTGAGAGGAATCTCAGGAGGTCACCAAGTAAAACCCTTTGCTCACTTAAAGCAGACAGCTGGAGACCTTGTCAAGTTCAGAATACCTCTGCAAACACGAATTCTATCATCTCCTCAGGCACCCTTTGCTGGTTCTTTCCCTGCGTACGCTTAAGTTCAGTTCTGAAACTGTCCCAACCTTATTTGCGCAGTCACTCCAGTTTCTTTAAACTTTCAGCTAGAAGACAGCAACAACAGTTCTGTGAGAGCAGTAGGAGCCTGGTAACAGGCAGAGGGAAAGTCCAGTAGACTTGAAGAGGTAATTTTCCCCAGCTTTATGGGAAGGGGAGAAGCAATCCTGTTAACATTTAATTTACAGCTATCTACAACAAATGAGCAGTGTGAAGGAAATGCAAAATTTTAGCAGCGAGATAGCAAGAGAAAGAACTGGTAGAGCTAATAACTTATTTGCAGATGCCTTTTTTCCTCAACTGAACCAAACTCAGGTTCAATGGAAACGTTGCACCTCAGGATGAAATCACTCAGCAAAGTTGCTGATCTGTAAAACAGTCCAGTTGGTATCTTTCTTCACTCCCTCAGTATTTTCTGTGTCAATACAGAATTGTGTTCATTTTATGTCACTGCAAGTCCTATCAAATCTCTGGGCAGTGGCAGGTTGTAGGTGAAATTCACTGGGACGTGAGAATAGCAGGAAGTTGTTTTTCTACTACCCCTATACTCATTCCTGCTGTGTCTGTGTGACACTTTTTCTGTAACAGAATTTACGTTCATGATGGCTGGCCTGCTGCTACAGCTTTCAGTTAAAAAGCACAGGAATTGCCTGGTAGTTTCTTCTTTTTGCAGCTCTTGTCTTTTTCCATCATACCTGACCTGCCAGTGTTGAAAGATGCCTCTTGTCTGAAAAGGTCTGACACTAACAAGAGAAATGCTGATCTCAAGGTTTTCAAAGGAAAAAGGCAAAAATTCTCTTTTCCAATATGTGGTGAAAACTTCTGTACCACAGATGTAGGCCATGCTAGAAAAGCCATATTTTGACTGTATTTTTGGTTGTCATAGAAATTAGTTTATAGCTTAACTTCACAACTGTTTGTAAGTAATTAGGGAATGCAACTGTAACACACTATAATAACACTTTTCTATAATAACATTTAGGAAGTACACAGATCAATGTGTAATGTAGCTCTACATCACCTTTCATGTCCAAGGGATAACACTTGCAATACAGATCTACCCTGAAAGCCTTGGAACTGTCAGAAGAGACATTATTGTCATCAGTTCCTTGTAAATGAATATGTGGCTGTAGGCAAATAATTCCAAATGGTCATGGTAAGGGGTTACGGATATATGAACAAAGCAGTCAACACATTTCTAGTTAGTTCCACTCCTTCAAACATAGACACTGGAGTCTGGTAATTATTTTATTATCATTATCGATGTCTGGTGCTGTGTAGAAGTTTCTGTTACTTCAGAATTGTTATTTGTGAGCAAAAATAATCTACAACAGTTACCTTTGAAAAGAAACCTATCATGCAGTTCAACTGATATGAAGGAACAACCGTAGACCATTTAAAATAAGTTTCAGAACAATTTTATGTTTTATCTCTGAATAAGAAAAAAGTTCAAGCACTCCACATTCACCACGCTACTATCATGATGGTTTCCAAGCTATTAAGCTTTTGGAACATGTCATAGAACTCAGCAAAGCTCCTTCTACCATTGTTTCAGGGACATCTCTACCACCTCAAACCACTACAACCACACTTGAAATCTCTTGAACTTTCATTCAGTAGTGCTCTGCACAAATACTGTGGGGAACAGCAGAAAACAGACAGTTAGTAGCTAGCTACTACAAGACAGAAAACCACGCCTACTTTTGTACTATACAAATCAATAAAAGTGCAATCAGTTCCACACATGTATTAGGCAGTTGAATTGAGAAATCTAATATTTTTCCCCATTAATTTCTCCCGATTATTTGCAGAAAGAGAGCAATTGGTATACATAGTTTTCATAGAAGTCAAGAGGAATCATCAGACCAATGAAGTTTGCAGCAGAAGTGGGCTAACACCAGCTACACCAGAGAACTTGGACTATTTTGGACGCTTTCATGCCACAATCAGCCCATGAGTTGTTAACATTTAAGATCACAGAATCACAGAACTTTTAAGGTGATAGAATGATTGAAGTGGGAAGGGACCTCTGCAGATTGTCTACTCCAACCCTCTGTTCAAAGTGGGGTCAGGTACCGCAGGTTGCGTAGAGCTGTGTCCAGTTAGGTTTTGGATGTCTTCAAGGATGGAGACTTCACAGCCTCCTTGAGGAAACTTATGGCCTATTACATACAAGGTCATTGTTTTGCATGACTTGCTGAAGCAAGAGCGGAGGCCTTCATCCGTCTCAGGTTCAGCAACACCTCCAGCCGTGAGGCATTCTAAATGCTAACATGGACACTAAGTTGACACAAGCAACAAAATTATTACAATGTTTTTTCTCTCCCTTGTCGAAACTCTTACTTTCTAATCTTCTTCCATGCAAAAGCTGGGCCAAGAAAGACACCACCTTTTGAGATGAAGTAGTATTAAACGTAGTAAATCTTGACTTAACCTGCGCAGGCAGGGGAAGAGTCTGATTTCAGTTAGACAAGAATTCCAGAGAAGTGATTCTATCATCTTAAACTTTCTCCTGAGTAATTCTACTTTCAGTAGCCCTATCTTCAGAACTCTGTCAGCCCTTTCCAAAAGCACCCACAAACACATACCTGTAAGTATACACTCATTTTTCCAGGGTGATGGTAGTATTTGTTTTATGAATGCAGGAGGCTTACTTAGAATACACCGCCTTCCACATTTATTCTTAGCATGTCTAAGCACTTCTAGAATGAAGTAGCTAAAAAATGAGAAAAGAGCGCACTCTGAAGTGCTTTTTACATTGGGGTATATATCAAGCAGGTAAAAGTAGACCTGACTGCTTTTCAGAAGGCTTTAACAAAGTTCTCATGTGTTGCTCCACCTACCACTGAACCAGGATGAAGATAGAGATTGCTCTCAGGTCTATCAATATCCCAATTTATGTGGCCACACCCCGGTTCACTACTTATCAAAGTGGGTTAGGTTAGAAACACAAATATTTGGAGGTATGTAATTAACCAAACCATTTAAAATAAGGGCTGGGAGCAATCACAGGTACAGTGTGCGGTTTGGGGAAATGGTAACCTCCAGTTAGTGCAGCAGGGCAGTAATCTGTAGCTGGGGGCAGTAGACCTCATTTGGCTGCTGCTGGAAGTGACTGCAGTTGTACTACAGCATTTGTCCTCCCTAGTTGCCATCAGACAAGAAGGCACCTGCAGTGATGCCCCATTTCAGTGGCAGCTTTGCTAGGTCAAGGGACCCCTCCACCCCTTGACCATAAAAATCCTCTGAAAAATGCTGCCCTCAATTCTGCTGGCTCGGACTTTCAAAAAGTCACTATTTGAGTTCGGGCAAACCAAAATGGACCTGCAAAGACCTGTCAATGAAAGTGAGTGGGCCTGGCTCCTTTCAACACAGGTTGGGGAGCAACCAGACCAGTCACACTGGCAGAACCTGGGAGGTGGAAATCTATGGTGGGGGTGGTAACGAGCAGGTAGAGATGCCCTAAGTGTTCTTCACTCAGCCTAGTCACAGCCACAACTAGGTGTGTGTACACAGAAAACCATGTTCCCTGAGCATCCTCTTTAATTGATGGTGAGAACTGAGTGGCTATAAGAAGTACTTCATCCTACTGAGGTTCTGAATCACCCTTTGAAATTGCAAAAACCACATAAATATTGGAAAGAGATTCATAAATCTAGATTATTATCTTCCTGACAGTATAGAGTAGAATTTCCATCACAGTTCTCTGAACTACTACATCTGATTGACAAAACCAGGGAAAAGTTTCTTTTAAACCTTAAAATCAATCAATTTTAAGACAAGGTGAGGTCAGTGATAGGTCTTCTTTTAACATACAGTGATAAAAAATAAAACCAAAAATTTCCCAAACTTAGTGGCTTATTTCTGTTCCCCAGCATTAAGCTCTGCTGTCGATAATCAATAAGGGATTGTAGGGACTATTATTATAAAAGGCCTAATTAGATCAGCTAAAATTTAATAGTTGTTAAAAATTTCTCTAAATATGCTACATATACATTTATTTATGTCTGTAAAAGGTAAGTGGTCTTTTCTGTTGTAGACACTATGTAGAGCTCATCATAATTGAAAATGTGAAAAGTCCACCTTGACTAATGACAAAACGCTGCTAGAACACAGGAACAACATGTTTGAGCTTGTCATTTAATGACACTTTGAACAGCTCAGGCCAATGCTCAAACGTTCTGTTTAAATTCTGGACCAACTAAAGAAAACAGCAGTTCCTCTGCATCCCCTGTTATTAGCTCTTTACAATCTTTCCTTAGAGTTTCTCTGCAATCAATTCTTTTGCTTTAAACTGGAAAAGCAGTGAGCACGCAAGAGAACACAAACTGTAGCTGCAGTAGTCTGGCACCAAGTTCCTGAGATTACAGCAGCGAGATTGCTTGTCTCTCCTGCATACTCAGGCTGCATCTGCTGTGGGGTAAGAGTCTGCTGTTAGATGTTAAACATGATATGAATCAGTTTTTTGTAAGTTTGCACTAGGGGTGTAGAGGTTAGTTTACTGGCTATTTTGTAGCAAGGAAGCAGTGTAAATATATATTAATTGTCTTTCAATTTTCCTTGCATATGTTTTCCTGGGCTAACTGTGCTTATCCCTTTTTGTATATATTTCATGATAAATATATCAATAAAATTGATTGAACTGACAGGAAGAAAAAGACAATGCAATGGAAACATTGTCAGATAAGGCCTTTAAATACCCAGGGTAATTTAAATGGGAAATCCTAAATGAACTGCTAGATAATATAGCAAATAAACATATTAACCTGTAAGTAAACATATAAACCAGCCACAAAGTCATAAATTATGTTTGTTGATATATCAAAGTCTAGCTGTAGCACTCAACAAAGACAGTTAAGGAACAGTTAATGAACCTGAGGAAATAAAGATAGTGTATCATTTTATGGAGTTTGTAAATTGCAGCTTCTAAACAGTTTTTAAAAAAAAACCAAACAAAAAAACCCCAAAAAACCCATTTCCAGAGTGCTACTTTAGAATTGTCATTGAAAATAGGTTTTGTTTGATAGAACCATTCCTGGAGGAGTGCTTGGTTCTGTACAGTAATCAATACATAGTTCTGTACAGTAAACTATTCAGTCATTGTACCGAAAAAGTGTTTCTCAGTATTAAAAAAAACAAACAACAAAACTTGTATATGCATGCATGGTATGGTATATTCTAATAAGATATCTTTATAACAATTTTGGCATGTTAGATATGGCTGTATTTACTAACCTTTTCTTCTCTACAGTGTGCTTGCACACATTCTTTAACTTTTTCATTACATGCAGACCTTCTTTTTTCCCCCCGGATTAATCTTATAATTGTCCTCTCTTGTAAAAACAGATACGAGAATATAAGTAGTACACCCTTTTTCTGCCGCAAGTTGTTCCTAACACCCTGAGATAAGTAAAACCAAACAAAAATGAAACAAGCATCACCACCCCCTAAACACACAAAACTTTACATCATGCATCTTCTTCAAACCGAGGAGACATCATTAGTGGTATCTCCCAGAGATTTGATGTCAACTATCTGGTGCCACTGATAAGAATGAAACCTTTGTCTTTGATAGAAGCAAAGTGAGGCCAAAGCTGAGCCCTTCAACAAATCTTTTCCCTGACAACTGGAAAGATGAAAAACATTTGAGAATATGTATGATACTTAACAAACCAAATCTTCCTGAAAATTCATATTGCTTCTTCTGTTCCCCAAATGATAAATTATGTATTGCAGGCTTTGTTATCTTAGGGGAACCTGTACATCTGGGTGAACAGTGGAAGTCAGCAAATACAGTAACAAGTGTTTTCAGTGATAAGCTGAAGGGATCCTGTAGTTGCTAATTTAGACATTTGGAATTTAAACAGTGGAGAACTTCAGTGAGAAGAGAGTTAGTTGGAGTTTACTGAAGATCTCATTTTGTTTGTTCATTTTTGTTTAACAAACAGCTGAGACAATGTACCTGATATGGCCTTTATTGCTGTAGGAATGCTGAAGTCAGAGCCTTCTAACTGAAAATTGCAGAAGTCTACAACATATATCAAATATATGGTCACTTTTTAGAATTTTATTTTTTTTTCCAGTTTGGTGATGATATAAAGCCTTAAGAGATGTTTCTGGCACGCTCTAGTAGGTGAAGCAATCATCCCCAGGGGGATCAGCTTTGTATGTACAACTGGTATGTCTCCTGGGTTTAATTTTCCTCATCCTAATTGCCAGCAGAAGTTGTGATGATTGATTTTGAGGGCTCACAGTACAGTTTTCAACAAAGATGTTAAAGTATTAAAAGAAGTTGGTAAACTGAGCCTAGCTGTTCTGCTTAAGTGAATTTCTTCTTAACCCTTGTGAGAAGAAATCAAGGCTGCTGGAGTGCAGTATGCTCATGGATTCTGAAAGCACTTCTACATTCCACTTTGTAAAGTTAAACTGCCTCAGTGTTTTGCTACAGTATCTTTATACGCCAGAGACATACAGAGACATGTCTTTGAAGGGGAGGGGGATGAGATTGTTCTGCTAAACTGAGTGGCATTTGTCTTTAAAACTTTCCTTAAGTTACAATTTTATATTTATAGATATGATTTTATATATCTATATATATGCACATATATACAAAAATGTATAACATAATAGAAAATGTAAAAAAAAATTACCTCACATATATTGTAATATATTATCATAATATATGTTGCATATGGCATATCATATTTTATATACAGAATAAGATATATGCTTAGAGATTATGAGAAAGAAATTTGCTATTATCACTGTTACCTTGTAATGCAGATGTAATACCTCTGTTGTGGAATCAGTGTGCCCAAATGATGGTGTAATGTGCAGCATATATAACGTTCAGCAAGAAGCAACCAGCTTTCAGTCTGTTTGGTAGCCCAGTGTAACAGCCCTCAACATGTAGTAAAGACATGCTCTTCACCACTGACTAAAAACATTGTCAAGTTTGACTATTATGCTGTGAGACACAGAGAAGAGATGTATCTGAAGAATGAAATCCTATCATTATTGAAACAGGGGGAAAAAAACATCCCAAACCTCTCATCAAACTACTTAGGCTCAAATTTTCAAAACACAAAATACAGAATTATTGTCCTTTTGTCCTTGGAGAAGATTGTTGCAGTGTAGAGTCCAGATGCATTCATAAGACACATCAAGACTTGAAAAGACCCGTGGTGTTTGCCCTTGAAATGATATATATCATGAGGATAAATGCAATACAACCACCATAGCTGAGAAATCAGTATCTTTCTTGGGAGCTTGCACCTATATCTAAAAGTGAACATCACAGCATTGAAAATTCTATCTTGTGCAGGATTTATGGAATACTTGGATAGAGATAGATATTACGGAATATTTGGATAGAGTCATGTCAGGTTCCCGCACTGTGTGTGATCAGAGGAATGTAGCAATAGGAGTGCATTGTTACAGTCAGCATGCTCAAAGGTTTTGGCTTGTCTACACCAAGCCAATGCTGACAGTAATCCTAGCTCTGCTCTGGGAGTTAGACATTTAACATCATAAGAGGGATGTCTCCTCTCTTCAGGCCATATTGCAGCTCAATGTCTTTTTAAGAATAAGAGCAGATCACCAAACTTGAGATAAGTGGTCTTTTAGCTTTCTGGTCATCTGCAACTTTCTGGAGCTGCAACTGCCAATAATTTATCAGCACCAGAGGAATGAAAAAAGTCTTTGAGTTCCACTGGAAAAGAGGATATGATCCTAGGCTTCAGAGCCTTAGGGCCTTTACCCAGGAGGGGGAATATCTAGATTTTAGTTTTTGCTCCAAGAAATGTTCATAAATATTCTTCCCTAACTGTTTCTTATAAAATGCAGAAATTGTCAAAGCAGAGCTCAAATTCCAGATGTTTTGCTAAGATCAACCAAGTTTCCTGACTATATTGCCTCCTTCTTAGGCAGATTGAGGAACATCATGGTTTTGCTATCTCAGCTGGTGCAGGTGTGAGATAGATGCTGAGATACTTCACATACACCTTCAGAAGAAAGCTGAAAGATTTGTTTCAGATTGTCATTTTGGACTTAGACATATCCAAGTTTGAGGCCTAAAATAATTGATTTCCTTTTTTTTTCTTCTTTTTTTATGTGTATTTGATTTGCTGCACATCAGCTGGATTTAGCCAATGTCACACAATATGGGTGAGATGTCAGAACAACAAAACTGGACAAACACAATCTCATGGCTGAAAGCTGAAGTCAACAAAACCTGTAGTAGCAATAAGGATTGGCTCACTTACGGAGCAGGTAACTGAAGAGTGTCCTCCAGTTCCAGAATGAAGAATAGAAGTTTTGTCAAAAAGTACATGTAGCCCAATGCTAAATTCCTGGATTGGAGCACAAGAACTGCAAGATGAATTCCCACGGCTCAGTGCTAAGATTAGTTTAAACTTTTATGGACAGTGCCCTGCAGCAAGTCTAAGACCTATATGCTTGTCTGAGAAGACACAACTTGCTTATTCTGCCTATGTCTGGAATTGTTTTTCTGGTCTCTCCTGGTTTTAACTGCACAGTTGTCAGCCTTTACTCTGGATGGGTATGAGTCAGCTTCAAACCATAAACAGTGTAGCCATGGTTAGTAAGCCTGAGCTGCTAAGCCTTTGCTGATAGCGTGGGCACAAGTTGTGCCTGCTTGGAACACAACCAAAGCAAGCTCACATCTGCTTGCAAAAAAAACTCCAAACCAACAAAAACCAAACATATCCTCTCTGTTCTTTTCCTGCTTCCTCCCCCCTTCCTCGTTCTGCCTTTCTGTTGCCCTCTCCCTTTTTCTCTCTGTCCCACCCACACACGTCCACAAGAGCACTCACAGAAACTCCACCTATCTAAGACCTCCACCCAGATAGTTCAAATTCCTGACTGGGATCTCACAGGGCACACGTTTGTTTAGAGTGGTAACCTGTGGCTGTGTTTTCATGAGGCCCGTTGTGCAGTTCCTTACAATGAACTTGAACAAACAGCAGTTGTTACATTCATCCCTTTCAACAGGGTTTTACTCAACCTATGAAGTGTTCATTTTTGCCTACTACAGCTGACTGAACCCAGAAAAGGGTAACATACATCATGGGGGGGGAAGGCACTGTGCTGAGTTCCAAACACTTTTTGGGGAGTTCCCCATTCAGAGGGGACAGACTCACCACAAGTTTCACTAAATCCAGTATGGCAGGATGTCAGTGTCCTGTTGCTCACAGCACATACTCTGATTGCAGAAATGTCAGTAACAGCCCTACTTTGTTGTTGACAGTAGCAGCTGATGATACATAAATTTTGAGTGACTTTTCATGTGCCTACAAGATCCAGGTTCCATGGGCTTTTCTCACGTGCAGGATAAGAAACAGGTTACTCTTTCCCTAAATTTCCTTTTAATCTCTCTTTTCTTCCACTAGCTAGGCACTAATTGTGTTGTACATCATCTTCTGCCATTTTTCTGGCACAAGCAACATGCTGGCACAAGTCAGTGGAAATTCAACATTCATTAAGGTTAGACTGTATTGCCTCTCTTTTTTTTTTTCCCTAGGATGATTGCTTTCAAGAAAGAGACTAGCAGTTTTACAACAGGAAGCCCTCCATTTTAGACAACTAAGCTACATAAGCTGCGTCTTGGCTATCATTGCCTTGATGCCTGGGATTGAGTTTTTCTGAGATCTGGGTATTTTTACCAGTAGGTTTTGAAAGGCATCAACAATCTTAGTCACCTACACACTCACATGAAGACTATATTCTCAAAGAAGCAGTACTTTTTGACAGAACAACTATGACAAATGCTGAGAAGTAAAAGGATCATCTCAGAACACATACCTTTCTCTTTTTAAAATGCATAATCCTTACAGGACATTACTGATGGGTGAATATTAGAGCTGGTCTGCCTTCTGGCTTGAAAGCTTGTTTCTCAGGCAAAGCTGTCTTCTGGCAAATTAAAGGAAGCTGAGTTTCTCAGGATCCCATTTCCCCCTGCACAGGAGAAACTGATATAAGAGAAAGCAAGCTTGCTTATTTCTGTGAATTCTTCCTCTATGTATATGTGTGTGTGTGTGTTTGTGTGTAATATTTTTATCCTAGTGGTAAAACCCAAACAGATTAGGTGCAGACCGCAGCATTTTCTTTCCTTGTATTATCTATGTCTCAATGAAACATCAGGAAGCTAAATAAAGATGGCTCTCACTCTGTCACTTATTCCTGCTACCTGCTGGATGTGACAGGTCCTGCAGGTTCATCCACACACTGTGTACCTTGGTTAAATGTGAAAGAAATATTATTGTCACTGTTCTAGTTGGAAGATACTTACATAGGTACACTATTACAGCATAGTCATAATCTTTAACAAATACATCTTCCATAAATCCATTGCAGTCAGGCTCTGGTATTCCCATTTAAGAAAATGGAACAGAGAAAGAAAGTGCAAATGACTTGCCCAACATTACATATATCCATGGTAATATGCAAAATGACATTTTTTCCCTGGCAGAGCAAGGCTTGATTTGTTTCACAAGCCAAAATAGTGCACTAATTTGCTTAATAAGCCCCAAACAGTGCCTTAACTGTTTCATCTCTAGATTAGTACCTTGTTATGGTGGAATTAATTACCATATAGTACCTAAAACAAATACAGATTTCTTTAATCTGCCAAGTATATGTAAAAATTTCACAGTGTTTGGGCTAAATGGGACACTCAGGATTAGCAGATGGAGTGCAAAATAGGTTTTGGGGCTTGGAAAAGTCAGCCAAAAAACCCAGTAAGTTCCACATGATTTTACCTGCTGGAGAACATGAGAATGCCATTCCTTTATCTTCTGCAAGTTAATTTCCTGTTCCCGCTTGACTCCTAAACCTTCGCAACCTGCACTCTAGGGCTATGCTATCCTATGAGGAGGGAGAATCCAATTAATTATGTCCTACCTCGCATTCAGCTTTCAGCAAGCAATTACTAGACAAAACCTGGTTGAGGCCCTTGTTTGATTTAGGAGGGTTGTGTGTCTTGGCATTCATCAGGATTTACTGATGTTGATAAATTGCTCTTCTCTGTCATGGCTCTAAATAGATATATCAGGTTTGTCCAAGGCTTCTTGCTGAGCCTTGATCTAAATGGTTTTTCATCTAAGCGTATGGAGCAGTTATTCTTTTATCTGGAACTGATATATGGAGGTCAGAAGTAATGAAACTGGCATTTGTCTAATTATGAATTCCATTATTATTTTCTATCCTCAAGCAGCTAGGGGTAAATCCATATGAGTCTGCTTCAGTAAAGTTCTCCTGACCTGGCATAGTGAGATAAATTTAAAGTAGCATGAGCCAAGTATGTCTTAGGATATCTCTATGTGCAATACCTAAGAGAGCCTAGGTTGCAATCTGGAGACATGCTGTTGTTAGCTCGAGTGCAACTAAGTTGAAAGTGGTGGGTCAGGAGTATATTCTCTATGAAATAGAGTCTGGGATGCTGCCTCCTGCCCCCTGTCCAGCACCTGTTTTTGTTAGCTTCCCTTTGAAGAGTGGCTGGATAAATAACATGCAGACAGATGAACAGGGGAGTATACATAGAGCTACCTGGTAGTACAGCATGAACTGATTGTACTGTCTGGTTTAGTTAAATTTCAAGATAATTCACGGGATGCTCAAAGCCCGGGGACATTTCTGCTATATTTTAAGCCAGAGAAAAACCAAATAAAGAGGGGAAAGAAATAATAGAATATTTTATTTTTACTTCCTCTCAGCCTTCTATGTTCTTAACCAGGAGCCTTGTAAAGTACTTTCACTTGTTTTCCAGATTAGTATTTGAGATCATAGCCACAATGGGCAGAAGTTTGCTCTTTCTAACACACATACTGAACTGAAATTGCTTGGGTTTTTCCTCCTAAATTTGTTCTAAGTTCTTGTGAGTCACTGTATTACTTGACAGCTGAATTTAATGCATCTGATTGTGAAGTTCCCTATCCTCTAATCTTCAAAGATCATTTACTGACAAATACCATGTAACGTCTGTAATAGAACTGCTGCACATTTATGTTAAATAGCTCTGAGTTTTGTTTGTTAATGCCAGGTGATTCAAGCTAGATTCTTTTTTGATATAACCAAATATAAAATCTAATCTGTTTTGACTGCTTCCATCCCATGGAATGTTCAAGTTTGTGCTAGTTTTACACCCAAAAGCTACAGAAAGGGCCTTCATGAATTTCGAATTCCGATGAACTACCTTGTACAATTACACTTGTACTCCAACTGTCTTTTTGAACTAATGGGTTTTTAAATGCTCATCACAATCATGAGAGTATTCCTCATGGATGTAGCTGTGTGTTTATAAAAAAGAAATCTGTTTTTTCACACATAGTACTTGCTATCCATTTTTTCCTACCCAACTGTTTTAAAAGTTTTATGTCCAATTAATAATCAGAAAGGATGAGTAAAGTTACCCAACAGAAGTGAAAACCAGAGAATAGTGAGCTTATAATATTGTGGAAAAACCCAGACACAGTTCTGATAAAAAAAAAAAATATTTTAAAATACCTCTGCAAATATTACACCCTGAATACTGTCGTGAATATTGCTGAAATATCCACAAGGATAAGAAGGGCTTAAGCTGATGAAAAGTGATTACCTGAAAAATGTCATGACTGTACAGCTCAATAGTCCATGAGCAACTTTCCTGCTGCGGAAATTCCTATTCCTGAAATGGAGGTGGTACTGTTTCCTTCCATCACCGCACACCACTTGCTGGGGAAATTCACCTCCACCTCACCAGACTTTGCTTCAGCGGAGCTTGTAGAAGTCAGGCAATCTTTTGGCACTGAGTATCTGTACATCACCTTAAGCTTTCTTATGTCAAAATGTCAGTAGCACTCGATGCTTTTATGCTGCTTAATATTGGTATTATTGTTCTTTTATATGTCAGCCTGAAGATATAATAATATCATAAAGTGGTCCAGATGTCAAGGTATGTCATTACGATATAATAGTGGGTATGGTTTTCTCTACTCTCCTTAGACTTACAGAAAAAATTGACATATTTCTTCAGAAATCATTTATTACTTTACACATCTGATTAATAACAAATCAAGACATACATTTAGAGAAAAGGTCTGTTGGACCTAAAGATTAAATAACCAAATAAAAGCAAATGCTTAATTGCATTATTTACTGTTAGAATAATATTTCCAGTAGTAAATTTTTGTGTGGACGATCAGAGGGAAAGCCATTCCTGGCTTGAAGGAAGACATATTAAATTTCTAATCTTTATTGACTACTCAACGAAAAATATAGGAAAGCAAGATTAATCAGGATGATTCAGTGTGAAGAAAGCAATTGTGTCCTTTTTTTATGGCCATGCAAATTTAAGCAAACCATAAAGTTTTAGGCAATTATGTGTAGGTTTATTAGAACAGAATTTTTGCAGTTTGTGACAACTGGGTAATTATCTTTAGTAGATAACCTTGTATGAACATACACCAGCCTGTATGCACTATGTAATATAGAGGTCCCCAGAAACTATCATATTCTGTACAAAATCTAATATATAATTTAAGATAGATATTCAGACCAGCACCTCATTTTGAGCAAGCATTGTCTTTTGTGCTTAATATGTACAAGAGTATTGAGGTATAATACTAATTATTATCTAGCAAGAGAATCTCACTACTATTAATTATCAGTAAAGTAAAATTTAAGTCACATAATTATCTTGAAGAATATCGGCAATAAGAACGTGCCACACTTTATTATATCAAAGGCCTCAGTAACCAGTGTCGTGTCTCCAGAAGTGTTAATGGGTAGCAGAGAGACTCCAAAGCCTCATTAGCACTAAAATGGGTGCAATAGTTTGTTTCAGAAACAACTGGTTAAAGCACTGCAGCAGTTTGATTCATTTCCTTTTAACAGTAGTTATCTGCAGTGGCTACTTCTGAGATAACTGTCTGGTCTCCCTATGCAAAACTAGTCACTGGAAGGACCATAAATATTAATTTCTGATTTGCAGCCTTAAAATGTCTGCTTCTCTTCAGGGACTCTAGGGGCAACCTGCAGTGACTATCTTAGACAGAGACATTTATATAACTCCCTCCACAGGACCATATATTTTAAAACAGTCAAATGTCTATACATGCAGGTAGGACAGGAAAGCCAGGGGCACTACATTCATCTTCTCTGCAAACAAATGCAAGTGAGGAGCCTTAGGTAAAACAACTTCATTCACAGTCATTCATCTGGTCATGTAAACCATAGCCAAAACCAACAGAGCTCACAATATTTGAGACTAAGAGAATTCACCAAGGAGCTTGTTGTTGTCTGGCAAACACTGGTGATGAAACGGAAGGATTAACAAGAGTGATCTGTACATAGAGTGAGGATTTTAAATGAGAAAATTTTGACAAGCTGAGAAAACTATATAGTGAGGCAGGCTGGACTGAAGTGCTTAGGGAAGGGAATGCTTGAACTGGATTGTTCTAAAGTCAAAAGTGCAAGAAATAGTATGGATTTTTAATCCAAAAGCTGGCATGAAAGGGCTCAGAATCAAGGTGGACAATTAACAACATCAAAAGTATATCAGAAATAAATAGACACCCTTAGTGAAATACAGAAAGAGACCAAAGATTTTCCTGGAGGGCAAAAAGAGTAGACTAAATTTAAAATTGCTGAAAGTTAAGATGAATTAGATCTTGTACAGGCAATTAAAATAGTAGATTTTAAATATACCCATATAAACAAAACAAGAACCAGAAAAGAAGAAGGCAGATCTTACATAGCAAAGCTGACCTTACTTGCTTTTTTGCCAGCATGTCTTGGATAAATAGGACAAAATGCGTTTTGTGTTAACTGGAAATAGATTATATGATAACAACATGATTTTTTTAAAGACAAAAATATTTTCTTTTGTTATCATTCCCTTGCAAAGCCATAGCTTTAATCCACATGGATGTTGCTTAGTCCCTTTCTATTCCACACAGAGAATCATCAGTTTATGAAGAAGAGGTTGCATATAAGAACTGAAAAGAGGATAGCTAGAACATAGATGACGGGAATTTGTGCTGAAAATAGTCCTAATACTGGAGGGAAGTATGTAGCAAATTTCCCCCAGGACCAGTTTTGGTCTACCTCAATATCTAATTTAATATTTTCATGTAGTATATATTGTCATGCGAAAATGTGCATATCCTAATGAAATCTGATGATGATGCAAAATTGAGAGGCAACATTTACATAGAAAATGATTTGAATATTGACAATATAAAATAGAATCACAGGATATAGAAGAGAATTGGAGAAGAGTTAGAAGATGGAATCACATTTAACAATTTCAAGTACAAAGCAATGGACAAATACAAGACAAAGTACAGGAATGTCTGCTATTACATGGGTGTTCATCAGATGACCACAGAACTATGTGGTGCATAAATGATATTACCATGAAAGAGGCAAATGTGATTCCAGGAAGTGTCTGTACCATACAGCAAAGCTCTGCCTGGACATTTTGGATGGACAACCATTCTTTGGTGTAGTTCTGGCAATCATTTGTCCTAGAGGTCATTCCCTGCAGACAGAGATGGCTTCTAGTTGCCAGGTTTTGCTTCCGTGGGCCTTCACTTTCCTCCAACACTAGCCTGGGAGGTTCAGAACACCCTTAAAGTCCACTGAGCTGAACCCAAGGCCCAGAATAATCAATATGTCTTTCACAATCATGCTATAAAATCAGTGCTCTGGTGGGGTCTGTTCAGCATAATCCTTACATACCCTTCAAACTGAAACCTCCTCCCACCACACACACAGTGTACACACACACAGAGTTGTGCTGCTGCTGATGTTTTAGACTCACAGTGTCACCGTGCTGTCCTCAAGGAGACCCAACTCAGATACTGTGCAGTGTGTACACGAGCACTCTGTGCTTGAGAAGGTTTCGTTTTGGACTGTGTGGATGCTCTGCATCAGTGGAACTGGAGGTCATCTGGAAGCATGCCTGCAGACACAAGCATGGACATGAGATGCCTGTGGACATTCAGGATCAGCATCTATTACCTTGCTACAATCTAGACAGTGACTGGAACACACTAGTTCCTTTCCTGATCTTTGTGATGCAAAGTCTCAAAGCAGCTCTTGCAGCTACCATGGGGATACAGTCCTTTTTCCTTTGGCTATCTTAGGAAAGTGGGACAGTTGCTAAAATATCAAGTAAACAATTTGTTGCCTCTTTACCAATCTAAGGGAATATCTTGCTAAATAAGAGAGGTGTGGGACCACTGTCTTTTAGCTAGTTACTGTGGTACTTAAGTCAAAAGAAAGAGATAAATTACTAATTCCAAATGTAAAGCACAGTTGTAAAGGTTTATAGAAACAAAGAAAAACTGGATAAGATTCTGGTACCGATATAAGAAAAAATCTCTACAATCTGTTTTGTAGACACACTAGGTCTTGTAGACATACCTGTACTCTGGTAAACACACAGGGCCAGGAAGTGAGCTTTCACACCAGACCCCATGGTAGTCCTATTAAAAATTTTGAGGAAACTAAGCAACTCTGGCATGATAGGGAAGTGCCTGCATGGATATGTAATTGTTTGTCAGCTTACCCCTGACTCTGCATTTGACCACTCTATCTTATTCTCTGCAAGATGAAAGCCCAGATGCAGTTTTGGAAGTAGTTCAATCCAGAAATCTAATCTAGCAGTCAGTTAGAAAGAGACTATCAGGTTCAACTCCCAGCAAAGTCTTCTAATAGGCTTCGTACCCTTTTGCTTCCCAGAGAACACAGTACAAACCCTCCAGTTTCATACTCCAATGGTATGACAGTGATAGGCTGCCATGTAGTCCTGAAGTTATTTCAGAGACTCTGTGACTAAAAAAAAAAAAAACCACAAGATAATAATTATGTCATAGGATCTTGTGGGCAATATGTAAGATACAGAAGAGACTCAATGCCAAGCAGTCTGTAGGTGTACATGACTGATTTCTCATGAAGGGACTGGACCAAAGCAGTGGGGACTTCTGTTAATCCGTCCTATCTGTCCTCAAGGTCAAGCATTGGTCCCAGTCCTCCCTTTTTTCACCAGCATAGATGTACCCCTCTCTTCACTGATTCTATCTCTTTGTCTGCCCTTCTAACCTGTTGTATCCCACAGTGTAAACCACCTACTAGTACACCATCCTAACTCCTATAGCTAATACTGTTTCTTTAGAGGTTTCCAGGGAATTCGTTCAGATTCAGACATCCTACCCAAAAATTACTTAGTTATATGAGAGATAGTTTTCCTCCTGCTGATTTAGGAATAGACTCACCTTTTCAAGGAAGGAAATGTCACACTGCCAGATCAGGTGTCATCCGTACTTGGCTGACTTTGACTTTGCGTGGAGTAAAATATCTTCCTTTGTTGGGACTCTGTTGCATACATTTCAGTGTGAAGTGTCTCCATCTACTGAGCTTCTATTTTATATCAACCTGTAAATAAGATAATGTACTGCTTACAAACATTTACTTGAGTTTAATACACCCCACTTATTATAAATTCTTGACTGACACAGGAAAATGATATTATCTGCCATTTAGGATGAAAATGAGTTTGAGGTTCTTTTTTATGAGAGGATACAAAAAAGTTTGGCTTGGGTAGCTTAGCAAAATGAGAAAAACTGTAGCATAATTCAGGTTAGAAGGGATCTTTGGAGGTCGCTCAGTTCAATGTCCTTCTCAAACAGGCAGACTAAATTCAAAGTCAGATTGGGTTGATCAGGTTTTTATCCACTTGAAGTGAAAGTACCTCCAGGAAATGAGATTCCACAGCCACTCTGGGTAACCTGGTCTGGCACTTGACCATTCTCCTGTAGATTGTGTTTTTTTCTCTTTTTATCCAGTCAGATTTTCTTTGTAGCTATTTGTGCCTCTTGCTTCTCATCTTTATTTCTGACTGTGAAGAAGACTGTCTTCTTTATAAGCCCCTAGTAATCCCCTAAGACTTTTTTTCTGGCTTAACAAACCCACATATCTCAATCTGTCCTCATATATCATGTGCTCCATGTTGAACTTGAAGATACAGTATGTCTCTTTCTGTCCTCTGTTTTGATTTTTGTAGAATCAGTTTTAGCATTTTTGGCTAGGAGAAAATTGTCTAGTGCTATCTTAATCAGTTTCTGTCTGCAGTGACCTCATCAGTGTGGACAGGAGAGGTCTGAAGATTTAGGGAACATTTGTGAAATCATTACTTGAATCAAGAATTAATTCTAACCAAATACATGTAAAAGTTGCCCAATCTGTGGCATTCAGAGATAAATTTAAAACAATATTTATGGCTTGTAGGAAATGTACATCACCAAAAAGAAAAAAAAAAAGGAGAACTGCAATGTCTCAGTACACTCCTAGAAGCTGATGCCTTACAGGAAGCCTTCATCTTTAGCAGTGCTGTACACATAAGCCTGAAGAGAAAAGATTGTAGTATTTCCTTCTATCCTCTTGCAGAAATGAAGTGCTTTATTCTGTTTACTCGTAGGATCACTTCATTTTTTCACTGGTAATTATGAAAGGAAAAGAGATAAATGAAGCTGACACGGGTCTCTAAGACCGTGTATTATACCTGGGGTCCAGAATGAGCCATGGGCAGACCATCATTAGGCAGATTGTGAGGAAGAAGATACTGCATTTCCTGCATTAATTCTATACTTCGGAAAAAAAGTATGTGAAATTGAGACCTAGTGATTAAAATTCAAAATCTCTTTCTGAAGTGGAGAGATACAGACAGAAAGAGTTCACTGGGATGAATTTCTAGCTCTTGGCTATTGCTATCCTCCTTTTTCGAGAAGCTCAACCTTTGCTAAGCAAAGCCTTAATGCGGTGCTCTGTGTTATTGTGTTGAAGATCCTCTAGCAGCACATTTGGTTTGACATTAAAAGGAAAATAATTCAGCTAGGGAGCTGTAGAAAGCTTCTGCCTGCTCTAAAATTGCAGCTATGCTTACTGTGTTCTCTTGATATTAGTGATCAGATCATACTCTGCTTTTGTTTACAAATAATTTCCTTTTGAACTAAAGCATTGGTGCTTCTAATATTTTTGGCAGATATGTCTCTTTTTCATGCCTAAGCTGATCAACTGGAAATTAACCCTGGTGGGCAGGTTCTCTAAGGTGATCAGCATAAAGGACTCTTGTTAGCAGCATGAATTTCAGGAGCATTTTTCATTCATATAAAACTGTTAATACAGACCAGATTGTACAGTTAGGTTCTATGATTTTTAGGAACTAAGACATTGTTGGTAGGAAAAAAAGCATTTCTCTTTCTTTTCAAGAAAAAAGAATACTGTTGGATTGTTTTGAATATATATCATTTAACTACCTTGTTAGCTTCTTTTGACTCCCACCATGAATACTTTTCTACCTAGAGAAAAAATGGATAGTATTATTTTAAAGCAAATACGTGCTCTGCATTGGGAAGAGGAAGATTAATTACACAACAGAACCTCAGTATTTAAAAACCTGTGACCCAAACTTCTCCCTCTAACAAACCACTTCTTGTGCTATTATCTTCCACCTTTGTACTGATTTGCATTTAGCTGCAAATCCTTGATGTCACCTAGTTGATTCAGACAACAAAATTTCATGGCAAAGCAATGGTGCCCTAGTATTCTTTAACATTGGAGTACTTTTTCTAGAATAACATTAAGAAAAGAAACATGAACTTGCATCTCTAGTGTTATAGCACTGCTGTAGTGTGCATACTCTCAGGTACTGTTGCATTACTTGACTTAGGGAAGTTCAAAAAAAGAAGAAAAGCAAAACAATTTATGAACTGATTTGTGAAATCTATATTTAGAGTTATTCAGGAAGACAAGATGAACTCCCAAAACATAATTATATTTTCATATCTCATTCAGGTTAAGCAGCAATTTGGGTTCAGTAGGACTTTAGTTTATTCCTGAATTGTTTGCTCATAATCTGATATTAGATTGCCAAGTAATACGTTATTCTCTGCTGTTTTCAAAATGTGAGGTTATAGCTTAATATATAAAGAATGAAAAGGGTCAAGTCTTTGTTCTCTTGTCACTGTGACCAGCAAAAAAAAGGAAGACATCCACAGCACAACTAGTCATGCCAGGCAGTAAGACAGTAAACTATTTTCCCCTCTGTTCTTGGGAGTAGTGCCTTTTTCCAGCACTGTACCTACATTTTGAATCATGATAATTCTTGTATTTATTATTTTCCTTCAAGTTCTAGTCACTGGCTTCTTCCTCATCACTGTATTTTATTCTTGATTTCTTGTTTTATGGAATTTCTGAAGACAAGGCAGGAGTAGAAACACATCACTTGAGTTCTCCAATGGCTGAAGCAACCTACCAGGCACTCATTAATTAGAATAATTAAGGAAACCATTAAGGAAACATTTGTAAGACACTTGCTTCTGTAAATTAGGTACTGCAGATCCAATGGCAAATACAGGCAGATAATTTTGCTTGCAGAGGACTCTGTCCTCTATTTTCCACGTGCATACATTTCAGCTGTAAACTTAGGCCAGGCTCTGTCTAGCTTTTCACCCACTTAAACTGTTATTTATTTATTTTACAAAGAGCTAACCAAAACATTATTGTTGTTTTACCCTTTGCTTGGGAGTGTCAATTCTCTAGCTACACCCTCCATGTCTACATCCCTCCCAACAAAATTGTTGATATTTAACAAGTGTTACAGAATGATAGAGGATGTTCACCCACCCATTTTCAAAATGCTTTTGGGAATAATGTGCTCCACTTGACAGGGCATTCCTGCTGAATGAAGCTTGAAGGAAATAATGTCAGCTCATGCTCTTTGTCTTTGTTAACAGACCCCTATTTTCCATTAACATTAGCTGTGTACAAAACCCAATATTGAAAGATGATTGTATGCTGATTTTCCAGACTGGCAAGCGGAAAATTGGCCAAATATATATTAGGAAGCACATGTTAGACAGTGTTAAGCGCTAGTAGTTTAAAAAATTTGTAAAGACAAAGAGGCACATCCATCTTCAAATGATGGACTTTGAAAAGGTGATCTATTGCTGAGGAGTCTCACTTGTCACCCTTGAAGAAGCTGCTTTACACCAGCACCATCATGAGCAGCTTCCAGCCCCAGTAGTCAGTGTGGATGCAGAAAGATCACTGAGCCTCTCATTGATACATTTGTCAACATTCTGGGTTTAATGAACTGCCTTTTCACAAACCCTATGAGAATAACAGTCCTATGGGGATGGTTGTTTGCAGAGATTAGTTACAGAGCTTGGTATACATGCAAGAGCCTTGTCAACAGCAAGGCTCTTGCATATAACAAGGTTGTGGGCTGTCCCACAACCAGAGGCAAAGTCAAACTTCTTTATCAACCCCTGCCTCCCACTCCCCTGTAGTTGCATTGGTGCTATCTGTTTTTCCATTACACTTAGGATGAGAGGAAAGGTGACCATGCTGGAGTGGGAAGTGGGACAAAATAAAAGGTGACAGGCTTAAAACCTCCCATTCTTCCCTTTCCAGAGGCTAAACGTACTGTGAAAATACAGAACTCTTCAGTCTGGAGCTAAGGGTAATTTAAAAAGTCATGTAAATGTTAGTTAAACTGAACTGCTAATCACCAAAACCTGCAATAATGGAATTAGGGAAATTCACTGAAATGAGGGATAGAGCATCTTAAAGCACATTTGAGAAAGTACATCTTTACACAGTGGGCAGTGAACTTCTGTTGCCCCAGGGAACTATGGGGCAGATGGTGTCAGCAGCTTCAATTGAGGCTAGACAAATTCATGGCCAGTAGTCTGACAGCCAGATCATGATATTAAGATTCTATGAATCTATGATTCCATGATTCAGATACTAAAGAAAAGGAGCAGGGATGTGCCCTGTGATACAAAGAGTGTGGGTTATGCTGATGTGTGAGGGAATGAACTCAGGAGGTGGCAAGGCTCCTGTGCACTCTCCCACTGCTGCACTCAGCGATGGAGTAGAGGGTTAGGTGGACCACTGGTGTGATCCATTTCTTATGTACCTAGGACAGTAGAAATGGAGGAATCTGAAATTTCCCACATTTGTAAAGCACTAATGTGAGATACAGTTTTCAGAATACATCCCATACCATATTGCTGAGATTCAACAAGGTGAAGTACTGGGTCCTGCACTTGGATCACAACAACCCCATGCAGCACTACAGCTGGGGAAAGAGTGGCTGGAAAGCTGCCCAGCAGAAAAGAACCTGGGGGTGCAGTTCAACAGCTGCATGAACACAAGGCAAGAGTGTTCCCAGCTGGCCAGGACAGCCAGTGGCATCCTGGCTTGTGTCACAAATAGTGTGGCCAGCAGAGGAGTAATCCTCCCCTTTTACTCAGCACTGGTGAGGCCATGCCTTGAGTCCTGTGTCCAGTTCTGGGGCCCTCACTACAAGAAGGGCAATGAAGCTGGTGAAAGGTCTGGAGCACAAGTTTTACGAGGAACAGCTGAGGGAGTTGGGGTTGTTTACCCTGGAAGAGTGGTGTCCTGGTTACAGCCAGAACAGGGTTAATTTTTTCAGTAGCCAGGAGAGGGCATGGCTGGGACCCAGAGGTTATTCTATACCACCTCCCATAATTTTCTGGGGACAGGGGAAGGGGTCCCTTCTGGGTCAGACAGTGTGGCGAAGGGAGCAGTTGGGTGTTGTTGGGGTTGAGAACTCACGTGTGAATTGTTCATTTCTTGTACGCTCTTTTATTGATATTGCTGCTGTTACTGTGTATTTCCTTATCTCATTTCTGTTCCCAGTAAATTGTTTTTATCTCAGTTCATGATCTTTACCTTTTGTTCCTCCAATTCTCCTCTCCTCCAGTTCTTCCCCTCCCACTGCAGGGCGGGGAGGAAGGGGGACCAAGCGAGTGGCACATGGTTTGGAGAGTCTCAGTGGGAGTACTAAACTGGGGAGTACCATTCCTAAATCACAAGTGGTCAGGTATTGGAAGAGGCTGCCCAGGGGAGTAGTGGAATCACCATCCCTGGAGGTACTTAAAAGACATTTGGGGACATGATTTAGTAGTGGACTTGGCAATGCTGGGTTAACAGCTGGACTTGATGATCCTAGAGGTCTTATCCAACCTAAATGGTTTAACGATTCTGTTATTGTAAGCATTGTCCACTCAAGACCAGGAGTCTGAACTAACTTCTGATTTCTGCTTGTCAGCCAAGCATAGCTGTGGCAAGATCTGGATTGCAGTTTGGAAATGTGACTGTGGAGACTGGTCCCACTCTCATTAGGCTGAGGAGACAAGTCTCTGCACTTGATGAGGTTGCCTTAACAGCTTCACAAAGAGCTGTAAGTGATTATGTTCAGAAAGGCTGTGAAGGGAAGCTAGAGCCAAGTCCTTGTTAGTCTAAGCATGGAGGACATCCTTCCTGATTGCTTCCCTTGGCTGCAAGAAAATTGAGAGTAAATGTGATACTTTAATACTATATAGCTATGCTCTGTAAGATTGCTTTGAAGAAATTCTGCTTTGCAGCAATAATCACATAGCTAATGATTTTTTTTCAATTGAAGAGAATGAGCATAATCTAGTTATAACAACTTTAGAAGACTGTGACCAGTTTTTACACCAAAGCCAAACAGCATGACCCAGCTAATTATAGTTCTGACAGCCTGATATCAATCCTGGGCAAATTAATGGAATGACTGATACAGGACTTGATTAATCAAGAATTAAAAGAGAGGACTATAATTAATACTAGCTAACAGCGGTTTACTGAAAATAGATTTAATCATACTATGTTGTTTCTTCTTCTTCTTCTTCTTCTTCTTCTTTTTTTTTTAATTAGATTTTGTGTTTAATCTATACAGGTAATAGAAAAAATAAAAGAATGACCTGGTATGTCACAACAAAAAAAATACACACATATAAAGTGTGCTGAATATGTACATGATACGTAGTAAAAGCAGGATAAACTGTTTCACTCACAGTGTCCAAATGTAGTCATAAATTTGGAATCACCAGTGGCTGGTGGTTCTTACTGGTTCCACAGGGTTCATCTAGGGCCCAGACTTACAACAAAATTCTGATTCTAATAAGAAGTGTGAAAGCAATAAGTAACAAAGAGTAAGACAGCAGAGTTGATTGCTCTTAAAGTGTGTTGAACATGTGCTTCAGGACAGACTGAGAGAAACTGTACATCTGTGGGACAACAAAAGTGTAGTTAATGCTTGAGAATGGGGGAATCTGAAAAGAAGTCGTAGATCAGTGTTGCAAAGATGTAACTGTGAAGTCTGATTGTGGCCAGTTGTAACACATGGTGCAAGCTGGTGAGAAAGCTCAAGCAGCATTGCTGCACTGTTTAGTCTCCCTTGATTTCTTAATTTTGCCTCTGTAGAAATAGCTTTTCTTTAATGTGCTTTCATCTGCTCACTCTTTCTATGGTATATCTCTTCTACCCTTAGCAGTCTTAGCATGCTGGACACTTTCTGCACAGACACAGCACAAGTTTCTAGGACAGACAGGATGAATCATGTTCTGGAAGACCTGTTTCTCTTCACTGAGAGAAGATGAAATCTAGGAACTGCTAAAGACTAAGCCCCTTCCTTTTATTAGAGAGCTAAAATTGAATAAAACTGATCTCGCTTGATAACCAGAATTTTAGACATACTTGGAGACCACAAATCCTTTTGAGTGTGATTGGTGTCTGGCACTGAAGTTGATTAAGATTTCTTTCTAGTCAAGATAAAATAACAATACTTGTTAAAATGCTTGTCTGTGTTCTCTGGAGCTGTCTGTGATCCTTCAGACCAAAAGAGCTTACAATATTGAAATTAATATACTTTGTACCACAAGCACCCACCATACGACATGAAGGACAAAGATAATGTGTTACAGAAGCTAATATGCTGCAAATTATTTTCAAGGGTTTCAGTTCAGCAGCAGAAACAGGTAAATTAGATCATTTTTAGAAATGCATTAAAGGAGTTTTGAATCGAGAAGCCGAAAGAGCATTTAGACAAAATTCAGCAAAACAAATGTATTGCAAAACAAATGTATTGCAAAATTCAGCAAAACAAAGCTATGTATTGTAAAAGATGAATTACTGGTACAACATGAAAATGTGCGTGATACTATTTATTGTTCTAATTGGCTACGTCTTGATAAATGCCAGGAAATGATTGATCTCTCATCACAGATGCTTTGTGAGTTTGGTCATGGTGCATCATAAGCAATTTTAACAGCTGGGTATAGTTCTTATAATTCACTAACTGAAACAGCAATTTTTTTTGGAATATTTTTGATGACATAAGTTAGCTCTATGGTTAGAGTGTTGCTTTTCCTCAGGTATATTGCAGATGCATAGACCATACAGTAAAAAAAAATGTATTCCTTGAGTAAAGTCCTCTCTTGCTGAAGTCAATACATCATCTTCAGTGGAGGTGGATTTTCATCCACTCTCTCTACTATTTCTGATTTTTATAAACATTGGATAATTACACTGAACACAGTAGTAATACTTGCCTGTGCAGAGTGTGACCTGTGTGCAGGGAAACTGGAGATCTCTCACAAGGGAATATTTACAGAGCTTGCTTGGGGCTGTCAAGAAAACTGCTAGTGTTAGAACACTTTAAAAAGTCTTTTAGCAGAAAGAATTTGATTTCAGACAGTTCCAAAGGTATGGAGAGGATATTTGAAGTACTTGATTCCATTTCTTGCTCCTGAATATTCATCAGCCTCAAAAGAAAAAGTCATAAGATTAAGGCCGTAACTTTAGGAAATCCATAACTTGGAATGACTGATGGTAGAATGGCAGACCTTAACATATAGTGATAAAAATCGTGAAATTCTAATCATTTTGGCCTCAAACTTCACCGAGTTAATTCACCTTCCACATAAATACGCTACAATTATATTGTTAATTAACTAGAGTGACATACATTTCAATTACATCTTTAGATCCAGCCTCTTGCCATTCAGGGATCAGAAAAGTAATGGTTAAATTAAAAAAATATATACAATCAGAGTTATTCAGCTTATTGAACTACTTGTACCAGAAAGTGAAGCAGCTAGTAAAGTATTGAGAAGGTTTAGTGATAAAAGTGATTATTGGTAATAGAAAATAGCTATGGCAATCTGAATTCAAAACAAACATGTACACTGAAAAAACCCCAGATCTAAGCAGTCAGAATGAGGCAATTTTTAGAAGGCTTTCACAATCTATTTTTAAAATTTTGTAGAAACAAGTAAAACTAGCCTATAACATCTTCCCTGTGTCCTTGGACACAAGATATGGAACTGAACAGGACAGAGAATACTAAAAGAAGTTGGTTTTTTTTTTTCCCTAAAGGAGATAGCTAGATGTAGAGATAACAGAGCCCCACAGCAGCATTTAGATTTTAAAATATTTTGGAAACAGTTGTATCAATTTGTTGTTGTCCTCAGTTTAAAGGATGTTGGACCACTGAGAAGCATGTGTCTTAGATGTAGGGAGGCAATGCTCCTGAAAGACTTTGAGTCTGAAGAAGTTATAAATACAAATAAGAGGAACATCAGTGCTGATACGTGTTTTGAACGCATATTACAGGCAATTATTCAGAGATATATATCATTCCATAGTTCATGAGAAGGGAGCAGGTGGGGATTTTTTCTTCAAAATAAAGCAACAGTGCATACGTTTAAAATAAAACCTCCAAGTCTCTTCGATATTTATCCCAGCTGGAGAGGAAACTAATATGAAAAACTTGGTTACACTGTGCACCTCTATGAAAACAGATGATTGAAACTTTTTGGTAGCATGGAAGTAAACTTTCTACAACCATTCCTCCATGCTCCCATTCCTTAACGTAATTCACCACATTTAATATAATTAATTTGGAAAGAAGGAAGTGCAGTTTTCCCAAAGGAATTTCCTGACTGACAGCTGTTTTACATAATCAGTGCAGAACAGCAGTAGTGGAGCACACTCCAGCTATTACCTCCTAATGGACACTTACTTTGCTTTACTACTGTTTTACTCAGTAACATAGATAGGGAGATTCAATTTAAATTCCTCCCCCTATAAAATTAATTCTTTAGCTAACTGTGTACATTACAGAACCTTTTGCTCTGGGGCAATAATGAGCATCCAGTGCCCTGTCAGTCTGCAAGTCACCTAGGTATTCCCCAGAAATATCAGCACCACAAACTGAGTATAAGTTAAAAAATCCTCCTTTCCAACAAGAAAATAGTAACATCTTAGATACTATTAGCTTTGTGTAACTGTAAAGTAAAGAAAATACAAAGACTCCAATAATGTTTGTAAAACCATTTGTGAGTATTTAATGAAGAAACTATATTCATTTTAATAATTAGTCAAGCCTATTTGATTGAATTTTGTGAGGTGAAATGAAAAAGCAATATAAGAAAAAGCAAATAATAATTTGACACTTCTTTGTGGCCAAGTTTAGTGAGGAAGGGTGAAGAGTAGTAAATATATAATAAATCCAATATTTGATTTCTCCTGAATAAAGTTTACCTAATTTGTGTGAGGAAAAGAATCATATTTTTCCCTCTTGGCTCATATAATATACAGGTAACTTGTGGAATGTGTCTTTAATTTTCTATGTTTGTTTTAAATGAAAAGCTGTATGTTTTTCTAATGTATATTTGAAAAGAACCATCAGCTTTGTAGGACACTGCACACTGTACATGTAGATGTTCATCAGTAGGTGGTGCTCCCAGGGTACATCATAGTCTAAAATGCAAATTAAAGAAGGTTTACTGAGGAAGGAGAGCTCTTTGGGTTTTTTAATACGGTAACTGAAGAGTAGTTAAAGTGCAAAACCTCTAAAAAGATATTAAATATTATACTAAATGATTTTTAAATCCTGTAAAGCTACATGACCACTAAACAAATATGGAAGATATGCAATTTTCAGTCTGTTCTTTTTCTGCCAAATATTCACACAACAAATAGTTAACTCAACTTATATCTTGACTATGGAATTTCTGTCCATGTGCTTTATTGCCCAGATGTCATTCACATTTTCTGAGCACGTAGGTATCAAATCCAAATTACCTACATGATTTTCTGAGTTGTTAAATGTTTAATGTGTTTTATTAGCAATTGTGCACTTTAGGTATTCTTTTTTAATTATATCCTAGAATTATGGCACACACCATGGGATTCTTAAAAGTCCTAGAATATTTTCAACATTATAAATAGCAATAGTACTTAATATTTTCTGTTGGATTTCTATGCTGTAGGCATCCTTCATTCAACATATGTTTGCTTTTCAGTGTTGTTGCTTGAATTTGGTGATACAAATATCGTCTCACACATTCTTTATCTGATCAGAGAGCATCACACAGGGAATATAACTTAGTACATTCAACTTCAAGCTTAAATGGCATTGGCAGAACATCCTACAAATTTTTAATAAAATATAGAACTAAAGTTACAGTTGCTGCTGAAAACAAATCATAAAGACCGAGTGTCCCAAATAGCTTTCAAAGAGGAGGTTGGTTTTGTATTTTTGTTTTTGGTTTTGGTTTTTTGGTGGGTTTTTTAGTGAATAATGGACTTACTTTGTCTGTTTATATTTCTGTAGCAGTTCAACAATATTTGCACAATATCCTATTTGTTTATACACAATCTGAGGAATATGGTAATTTGCAAACAGTGTACTGTGTTAATTAGAGTAGGTGCTTTGCCTATTTATGTACTTGAGCAGCTTGAACTAAATTGAGAGAATAAAACAAATGAGGCAGGAAAGTCCAATTAAAAGTACATTAATCAAATGCTGCCCCAAAGCCTTTCCTCTACAATACATATTGTTCCACTTTATGTGGAGTGCCTGTTTGATGTCAGTTGTCCTTCTGTATCTAATGCAGTATCTTGTTCAGTCAGTGTGCAGTAATAAATGTAATTGTCAAGTGTCTGGTTTTGGATAGTTCATTTTATATTTTTATAGATTTTATAGTTCATTTAAATTTTAAACCATTCTTTTTTTTTAAGATTAATTATATCCAAGGAACAAAAAGAAATGAGAAAGTGACTAACATGTTAAGAAATGACTGTTTGAAACACAGGCTGCTTTTGATTTACCATAGTTGCAGTAGACTTTCTTTTCATCTGCACTGGAATAAGTAGACTCTGTTGGTTTTCACATAAAATTCAAACCAGAAAAATGCTTCAACGGAGCACTTAAAATTTGTTCCCTTGATATCTGATGAAAAATATTAGCTTGACTCAGCTTCTGTATAATGCCATAAATCAAGAATAGGTCTGTGGGAGTCCATGTGAAAAGTTTATTTTGCTGCAGTGACGCATCTCTTTATAAAAAAATGAATACTTGTGGCTGTGCTGAAACACAAATTAGGTAGTCAAGTAATCTGAGAGGTGGACATAGAATTCCACTTCTTGCCCCATTGCAACATCTTTATATGACACCAAGCAAGACTTTTAGCACCAGATCTCAAAAAGAATAAAAGGGAAAATTAAAACAAGATTCATACAGAATTTAGGATCTGAATCTGTTCTGTCTCATCCTGGGAGTGCTTCAATTCTGTTAGGCTTTTGTGTTCCTTATATGCCTAAGCCACACTCCTGTTTAGAGCAGCCCTGCTTCAAACGAGGCTGAGCAGTTTGGTGTCTTCTCAGCTACAAGACCATCCAGGAAAGAGGCAGTTTGTCCCTGGGAGGGAGTTTGTCTGGCAGACACTGTCAGCACACATGCATGATGACAAAACTGGGCTCCCTACAGAACCCCACTGTACCCACTGCTGAAACACAAATTCCGCAGGGTGGTACTCAGGTGCTGCTACAGAGAAAGAAATGGAAATTTCCAGAAAATGGCACATCAAGTTCAAATATTTCATTATCCATACAGGGCTGCAAACTCCTCAGAAGAGTGATTGGAGTTTAAATTCTCTCAAGCTGGAGAGAGATCTGGAATCAGACCTTGGTTTAGGTTTTTCACTGTAAGACAATTGTAAAAGGTGAGTCCCTCAGCCTTCTCCTCTATGGGTGAGAAAAAGGGAGAGAGAGAGAGGTTTTCTGAGTGAAAGGGGTGTAGGAGCCTGCCTGTGGATAGTTAGCTGTGGGTGTGTGCATCTCTGTGTTTGGCACGGGAACCAGAGACAGGGTGGGATTACAGCTGCACGTACTCTACTCGTTACCTCCTGTGTGTTAGTGCTACCTGGTGCTGCACTGAATGC
This sequence comes from Lepidothrix coronata, assembly GCF_001604755.1. NCBI lineage: Eukaryota > Metazoa > Chordata > Aves > Passeriformes > Pipridae > Lepidothrix > Lepidothrix coronata. The sequence goes on from NW_016690184.1 coordinate 6,945,181, forward strand.
AACAGCTTTAGCTAAGTGCCTGAAAGCAAGTTCCACCAAGTTCATCCTTTCAATCCCTTCTGAGATACTTTGCCATGGGCACATCTCCCTCCAGTTTCAGCTGAGCCGACTGGAGAGTTTTCACTCCACTTCTCCTACCCTCATTCCCCTTTGCATGCCCCCTCAATACAGGCACACCTCCCTTTCTCTCCTTTTTATGGCCTCTTTGCACCAGAGGTCTCCATCCTCCTCAGCCTCCCGGGTGAACTGCTTATAAGACATTCCTGACAATAAAGTCAAAGTGGCAAAGACCTAAATCAATCCTGCTCAAGCCATCCCAGATAACTGCACTGAAGACAAACTGAGGAGGGTTCATATGAACAGGTCAAATAGGCAGATTTAAGGCATGAGTTCTCTCTAGGAACCCCTGCCTGATAAAAGAGTTCTTGCGGACAGAGGAAGGAACACCCAAATAAATTTTGGTAGGAGACTTAAAAGTATTGCTTTACATGGGCATTAAATCCAGTCTTTAATCTTTTTTTTTTTTTTTTTTTGCTTTTAGCAATGCCTAATTTGCTGTACAGAAAAGAAAAAGCAGTCTGTTCATGATTTCTATTCAAATGACTTACAAAATCATTTGCAATAGCTGAGTATTCAATAACATGCAATAATATTAACTACTGAATTTCTCTTCAGTGAGATCACTTTCAGGAGGATACTTCTGACTTCTGAATGAAGTTAAAAGAGCTTCATCACAAAATTTTATATAACTAGCGATGCAACTACTATGGTGTTGCCATAGAATATTCGTAACTGGAGAAATAGCATCCCATGCTAAGCTAAGCCTTCCGTGGGAGAAAGAGGGTTTACTGGGGTACACGTTCATTATACATAATAGATACCATTCCACAGGATTAAAACTGTGGACTCCTGAACAGTAAGTTTAAGCCTTCTGACTTGTTTTTCCTAGTTATCATTAGCAGCTATCTTAGAAATATTTCAGAGATTGTGGTGTCCATGTTCCCTGGTTACAGAACATGGAAACTGAACAAGTTTAAGGCAGATAGCCCTGAATAATGAGGCTTGAATGGTACCATCAACTCAAAAAGCCCTTAAAACAATTATTATAAAAATCTGTGAATAAATAGCAAGATAAGGTCATTACCAATTAATTTTTTTTCACCATATGAAATTCTAAACTAAAAAAGACAGGTATATTGTGTCCTTAATGAGGATAGGAGTAAGTAAAATACACTTAGGTTTATGACTGTTGTTTTCATTAGCAATTGCTTCTCTACAATCTGGTTTGTATTAAAAACCAGAAAAAATGGTTGATAGTACTTTATGCCTTAGGCTAATTTGTTTAAATTTGAAATATTGTACTGAACTAAAATTAAAACATATGCTCTGTGCATATGTTATGTGGGTGCAAAACATTTTATACATGAAGTATTGCAGATAGATATTCTTCTCATCAGTAAATGAAGATGGTTTAAAAAATGTATATCTAATTTCTTTCTAAGGATATGCGGGCTAAGCAACGTGCCTTGCCTCTGTGGTGCTTTAAGAAGAGACTCATAGAGAAGCTTGAATCAAATATTTGATGCAAACCTCTGACACTCAATGAGATATGTCAAAGTAGCTTTTAAGTTTATTCTCTTATTGCCACGTCTTGAAAAAAATTCCAAAACCATTGGCAAACATTGAATTTATATATTTATATATTAATTCATTCTGCCTCCTAGCACAAAATAGAACTCATTACATATTTATAAAGCGCTACACCCATTCCTCCAACATTCCAGCAAAGCAGTTTGATTTGTTGTTTTGCAGAAAGAGAAGACTGAGGGACCAAGAAGTTAGGAGGACTTGCTTGTAGTCACAGAATGGATAAAATAATAGAAGCAGAAAGAAAACAGAAAAAAACTTGACTGCTTGTCTTCCACAAAAAATGAATCATTCTCTCCAGTGCTATTATTGAATTGTAAGAGAGTCTTATATTCTCAATTTTTTTACCTTCATAGGATTCCCTCATTGTCCAGCAATGTTTTGCTGCTTAATCAGCTCAAAGCTAATCAGAGGCAGGAACCTACTCCTCGGGCTATAAAATCCTACTGTGTTTAAACTGAAATAAGAAACAATTATTTAAATGACAGAGAACCAAAAATCAAAGTTTCTCTCATGAGGTAAAAAAACACAGTAGGAGGCAACTACTGAGCCATACATGTGCCATATATGGCTGTAGGCTTCAGATGTATGCTTGATTTTCCTTGTCAAGGCATAAAAACCCCCTACCTAAAAACAATAGGAACTCAAGATGGCAAAATAAAATTATCATCCCACAGAATAATTAGCTTTCCACAGGATTTTCTGAACCTTGCACTGTAGATCAATGTTCTCAGAGTGCCCAGAAACTTTGTTCTCTGAATGTGCTCCTTGGCCACCATGTTACCTTGTTGTACTATGTTATCCTGCTAAACAATATATCTTCCCATGACACATCCACTGTTTTATTTGGCCTGTAGACCTGTGCGACTCATTCCTTTTACAAAATCCTAAATAATGAGGTCATGCACTGCTTATGGAGCATAGGAATTACAGTTTCTGAGAATATCGAGGAGATCTAATCCCATTGCTTTATTCTTGACTGCCAAGTGACTCCAGTCTATATTTCAATACAAAAAGTAAGAGTTTCAAAGTGGACTAAATATGTTTTTCATGGTCAGCCAGTCTTTAAAACTTGCCCTGAGCAGGGCTGTGTCCATGCTGGGTTACAGGCTTTCTCTGCCATGGGCTGCTCCACCTCACACCTGCCAAAACTTCTCTGGCAGCATTTTGAGCTTCAGGCTGTGACCCAGTACTAGTCATCTGTTCCTCTAGGCAGATTTTATTCAGCTAAAGCCCTGGATGTCTACTGCAATGTCCTTTCCTGAGGCAAGCAGTATCAGGTTCCACTCTGTCTTCTCTTCCTATCCCAGGTCATTTTTTCTCTCCCCCTTCCGGACCATGGTTATTGAGACAGCTGGAAAAGCTACATAAAAGTGTCTATCTGATCACAGGGCAGACAACTACACACTGGAGAACGTTAAATGTAAACACAAACGAGATTTATTCTGGAAGTAATAAACACACTGGGTGTTTCTGCAGATAGCCAATGTATTTTAGCTTTGAGCTCATCCTAGCAACCTCTGTGCAGCAATGTAAGGGCAACCACTGACAACCAGAGATCCATCCATATGTTCCATCTATCCATAGAAATGGGAATTATTTTTTTTTTATCTTAAGTCTCTAAAGACAAATATCTACAGTCAATTGATGGGAAGTATGTTATTTTTGGCATGGGCTTGCACTATCTCAAAATTTGGGCAGAAAATTGTTCTACTCATTTTTTTTTGGTTTCACTATTCAAATTAGCAGATCCACTTCCTATGATTTGGTACTTTTTCCATCAATAACACACAAATTCCATGGAAACATGCCAAAGATTTTCTTAGCAACCAAGCTTCTTGCCCGATATACATGATTAACTACAACAGTATGTTAAAAGCTTAAAATAAACCTATCTTTTTAATTTAGAATTTCATATAGTGAAAGAAGATTCACTGCTAATGAATTTAGCACAGTTTAAGGAGAATTTATTTATTTTTATGGAGGCTGGGCACTCAAGAGATGTCATGGTAAAAGCAGGTATTGCCATAAAGGCAAATCTGCTGGGATCAGCCCAATGACTGTGAGTTCAGGTAAATTAAAAGCACTCTTACAAATTGATGGTATGGGCCCACCCATGATTGAAATGTAAATTGATTCATGCCTTTTAAGGGCATAATACTGCTGCAGAAAGCATTCTCCTCCATCAAAAAGTAGCAAATTCCATTATGAAAGATGGGATTTTGACAAGCTGTTTCTAGTTCCAAGAGGGTAACCATTTTGGAGAAGAGTATGCAGACTCTGGTCACTGCTTTTTAAGTCTCTGAAAGGTGCAGACTAATCGGATTTTCAGAAAACAGAAGTTGTAGTTTTTATGTCTTCATATTTGGTAAAGTAAAATAGAACAAAATATCACAAGTTCTATTCTATTTATAGAGAATCTTTTTTATCTTTGCTTAGAATAATCTCCATTGACTTCACAGTCTTTGAGTTAGACCCAGGGTGCAGGTTGATGGCATGTGAAAAAGAATTATTTTTAGAAGCACTGTATATAACTGCTATGAAAAGAAATAAACCATCAGTATCTGAGGTAAAGACTGTCACTTGAACTCAGCTTCTTAGAGGCTCGTGTGGCATGCTTTTGTCACAAGCTAACCACCCATTTATGCTGCAGCATCAAAAAACTTACAGACCTCTAGGTCTCTCTGTAGGTATGAGATGGAGCTAGTATTTAAATATCTTATCTCTCCAACAATCCTGAAAGTACGTGCCCATGAGCACAAATTTTTCAGGCACTGAGAAAAAGAAACCACTGGAAAGTAGGAGAATTATAAACAAAAGAACAAGAAAATACAGCATTAAGCCTTATCAGCTGAAGATTTTAAGTAGCCCTTTATTCAGGCCTTCTAAATAGTTTATGGACAATGGCAGCTGTAGTGTTCTCATAGGAAGAATGACTTCTCTACTAAATCTGTTTGTTGAAATTTAATGATATGCCTCCATGTACAATTCTCCTGATTGGTGCCTGCTGCTGGCAAGTACAGTACATCACAACAGCTCTTCTCTTTACAAGTGACCCACAAGATGTAATGCAACCAGCTGCAGTGTAGTAATGTGGAATGACTTAAATGGCTGTGCTAAAGCTTGCAGCAAGTTAGATGTTCTTAAAACTCTGCAAAGCTGTGCAAACTAGTAAAACAAAAAAGGTTAATTCTTGTTTTAGCAGGTTTTATTGCAAAGAAGTTATTAGAAAAGTAAATATTACATGTAGTGTTGAAGACAAGGAACACTTCAGTTACCTGGAGCCAAGTGGCTTGAGCTGCGCTCCGCTACAATCATTACGGGTCTGTGAAATCATACTGGTGCCAAATGTTAGCATGGAGAATCATATTTGCCTGTGTTATGGCATGGTAATAAAATGCAACGGCCACTTCCAGCCATCTCTGCTATTCACTTCTGCTGCCAGGGGATGGGAAAAGGGCTTCCATAGCCATTTTGACAAACACACTGGCATGCCTCAGTACACTGTGCTTTTGCCAGATGATGTTTATAACCTTTGTACCTTTGCCACAGAGGTTTAAAATGACCTTGAAATAAGAGAGTCTCTTTTTTGTTAGGATTCGGTCTATGTATAAATTTCTGAAGTAGTATTGTAGAAAATAGTCTCGTAAGTAAGGAATGTATTTTCAGCTCCTAGTCTCCCAAAATACAGATGGATATGATTTCTTACAGATTTGCCACATATAGAGAGAAAACACTTCTGCAGGAATTGAGAGAAAAGTCTAACTTTTTAATCCATGCGATATTTGCTGGTTGTCTGAAATAAGACTAGTTTTCTGCAATAAAAACAGTGTTTGAGATAGAAAAAGAAGATAATTCAGACTGAGCCATGCCAACTCTGGATCTAAATGCTTTTAAGGCCAGGGAAGAATTCTCTTCTTTTATGCACAATGCAGAAGTTCAGTTGTCATTAATTTCAATTAGAAGTTGATGAAGTTCTTTGGTTTATTACACTGTCATTTGCACTACATTTTCAAATTGCATCAAGACATTAAATATTCTCAGAGACAGTAACTGCTCACAGGGGATTTTATGCAGTGCAAGACACATAATGAAACCTAACTCATTATTTTTATTAATTATTTGTATTACTTTAATGCGTAGGAGTTGTAGTCATGGATCATGACCTCATTGCATGATGCACAAAGCCAGAACAAAAAGGCCATTTACTTCCTTAATTGCTAGATCCAAGGTTGTGAGTGACATTACTTGCCTAGAGCCTACTTTGGATTTTCACCTTTCTAAAACCTGGGCAATGCTATTTGACCAGTCAACTGGCCTGTCCAATAAGCATTCAAAGTGCCCTCACAATATCTGTTTGGGATCAGTGCTGTTGGAGCAGCCTTTCTCACTCAGTTCACCGTGGAGGAAATCTTCAGGCTGAGGAACTCCCATTACTCACAGCTCACAGCAGTGTCAGTCCCCAGGTGCTCCTCTGCCCACACTCTCACAGCCTTACTAGTCCTGAAGAGCAATGAGTGTCTCCCAGCCTTGCCTGGTTGATGCCCTTGCCAGTTTCTCGCACAGAACTTGGAGTTTTTGTGAGTGGTAAAAAACCACTGAGGTATCTTGTTGTATGTAGCGGCCTCAGGAAGAAAGGACAGTCACATTTGGCATCTGCCTGCGACTTCTCTCCCAGCTGGTGGATAGTGAAAGTGCATCTCCTAGAAGAGTTAAGCTACAAATAAATATATCTGATATATATTATGTCTGGCACGTCTACATCTGTATTTTATGAAAGTTACAGGAAGAGTCTGAAGATGACAGGAGTGACTTGAAGCATATCCCTAGTTCTAGGGTCCTAACTACCAGCAGCATGGGGTGACCAGCACAATCTTCCCCCACAAGGAAAGGAGCCTGGCTGAGATCTATGTTAGTCACTCTGAGAGCTGACAATTATTCAAGAGCTGCTAGCAAGACAGGCCTGGGTTGAACAGAGGAGAGAGGTGCAGAAGTGAAACCATTTCTATCACCTGCACAGAGATATTTGCTGTATATAGGAACAGCAAGCAGTTACACATGGAGGGAAAAGAAGCAAGAGCGGAGCTCCATTGCAGCATCCCAGAAAGAGAAGTGGGTGAGGAAGACAGCCTGAAAATCATGTTAAGGGAATAAACAGATGGGTAAGCAGGAAAAAAGAGGTCTGGAAGGTGGAAGAGAACAAGAAAGGTATCTCTCTGTAGGAGGAAGTATTTGTTCTGCAACAAGAGTTGTCTCATTTGGGTCCTGCAGCTGCTAAATCAGCTTCCAGGTATTTGTGTCTGACTCAGGTATATGGCTCTCTCTTTTCCCAGCGGATCTGGAGGAGTGCTGGTTTGTCCTTGTCCTTACGGACTGGCTTCACCAATAGAGCACATTCCAGATGGTTACTGCCCTTAAGATAAAGCATATATGGAATGGGGTCAGAGAAGAACAAAGCAGTTGGAAAAATTCAACTCATTTCAGTACAGAGGCTATGCCCTTAGGCTATATATAGATAGCATACTTCTTAAATGAGAGGGAAAAATGGCATGCAGAAAACAGTTGCCAAAACCATAGAACCTTGCTGTCAGCCACCCACAACCCAAAAGAGAATACCTCCTTGGAGTAATTTTAACCAGTACTGTGCATGCATGAAGAGATGCTCATATTTCTGTTAGAAACACTGACCGACAGCTCTTAAATTTCTAGTTTTCAAAGGCTATCAGTTTCTCTGAACACTGGGTGACCTGCAGCACATATTATCTTCCAAACACCAATATTAAAGAAGACTATGAATGAAGGCCCTCAGAAAAAAGTGGCATTCTGTAAACATTTTCTGTTAATAGAATCAGAAGTTAAACAGTTTTCAGAGCTGAGACATCTCAGAAGAATTTCTGAAAGTGGAAGCTCCAGATTTACTGAGCGATAAGTGTAGGAACATGATGAATTTACTCAACCATTAGAAACACAGAACTGAAACTGTACTGATGATTAACAGAGAACTGTAGCCAAGTAGGAAAGGACTTGCACTGCGGTAGGTGGATATATAATAGTAGTATATTTGGGCTGATAACTTCCTAGACATTTTTATCCAAAACTTATCATCCCAGACAGCAAGAAAGGGGAGGGGAAAAAATAAGAAAAAGAAGAAAAAAAATATGTATCCTAACTTACAGCATCAGGGCCATTTTGGACTCAGGAACCTCCAAAGCAGGGTAGTTTCAACTGGGGATGAAGAATCATGCTGAACTTGAGGAATCACATAGAAATCACTCCTTAATTGATAGAGAATCATGACAGCTACATCAGGACATCACCACAGAGAAAATCTGAGATCACTTGACCATCCTGTCAATACAAGCAAAGGGTTTGTATTCCCTCCTTTCCCATTTAAAAAAAAATCACTCTTGGTAAGTAGTTATGTCAGGAGAAGTGGTTGTGTGCATTTCATAGTGTAATTAAGCCAGTTAGCAGTTCTAAAGATGATATTACATAATGTGGGATTTTTCAAGTACAAGATTTATCTCTAATATTCCATCTTAAGTAGTAAAATGGAGACAGAAAGCAGAGAGAGGCTTCAAAGGATCTCTGCAAATGTGCCAGCCATGAAGCTGTAAGTGACACAGGGGTGAGGAGTTCAACACCATCTTTCATAGTCGGCTTTTCTTAGCTCCTTGACAGCATGCCTGTGTGCCACAGCAGACTCACCTCATTCACCCTCCACTGGCTGTACGTGCTCTTTCCTTGGAGAGGTTAAATGCTGCCTGCCTGGAGGGACATCTCTGCGGGAGAGCTCCCTGCTGCTGGGCCAGCTGCAGTGGCTAGAGGCAGGAAGGGACATAGCTCAGCAATTCTCCCAAAGGGAGAACTGTAGTCCAGGCAGGTGGATAAATGTGGACCCAGATCATCAGCCTAGGTGGCTGAAAGGAAACCAGACTCTCAGCACCGCTCTGAGCATGAACTGTTCTCCAAGTGTGTTGATTAGAAAATCAGTCATGAATTTTCCATGTCGTTTTTTTTGCCGGAAGGTGTCAGCTATCAAATACTTTGTGTTCCTGGTGGGGTTTTTCTGTTTGTTTGTTTTTTTGTTTTGTTTTTGTAGGGTTTTGTTTTGTTTGTTTGTTTTCCCACAAAATATTCTAATATTAATAACTATTTTTGTCAAGAACTACCTATCAAAATATCAGCAATGCCTCTTCTGGCAATATTCAACAGCTTTTGGGATGCAAGTGTTGCTCACTCTGATTCTTCTTCTGCCACTCTAACAAATTCTCTAACAGCCATCCAGGCTGTTTCACCTTGTATAAATGACATATCTACCAATCAGAGCAAGAAACTTTTTCTTTACTTGACTTGAGAGGTAATGGATTCAGGTCAAAGTCCCTGCCCAATGCCACTTGGGGCTGTTTATTTAATGCAAGGATTACATAGGGGTAGTAGACATGACACAGGAGATATGAAAGATGTGCACCCTTGTAAAGGCAGGTGACCAGGCAAGGCAACACCCAGTATTTCAAAGCCCCACGTGTAGGTGACTGTATCAAGCAGTGGATCAACACAATTTGGCTGACTTAGCACAGGGTGCCTACTTCAGAGTGAGTTGAACTGGCTCCATGGATACTCATCAGCTGAAGAAGGTCAGACATCTGATATCCTTCTACAATCTACAGTCAGATTCCTAAACTTAGGTTTCTTAACCTATAGCTGTCTCCTTCTCCTCAGAGCTGCCTCATGGGCCTTGCAGACGACTGACTAAACTCCCATCCTGGATGAAGGTGGCAGAGTCCGAATACATGTGCTGTGCACCGAACCACCTCCAGCTCTCTCCACCTGTCTGTGAATATAAAATATCTGGGAAAATCTTATATTTGTCCCAGAATACAATAGTACAGCTTTTGAAATCTGAAATAATCTTGCAGCAAGGGCATACTGTTTTCTACCTACCTCTAGCTCCTGGCTTGTCAGGTGTCTGAGACATTTATATGTGAAAGAGAAACCTCACTATGGTTTGATGAGAAAAGCAATGACATCCCAACAATTTTCTCAGCTAAACAAATGTGGTCTTGCCAGGACTAGCAAAATGAAGACTCAAGAGAGCAAACTGACCTTCCTACTCTGTTAATGGCTACAAAGGATGCTGAACACAGAGACAAGAGCAGCAGTCACCTGAAATTAATGAAGAAAGAACAGTATGTCAAGGTGGAGAAGCATCAGTGTGAAAGCACAGCAGCAATGATCGTACCCACAAGATGAAGAGAAACAGAGAGAATTAATTCTCTCATGACTAAAGGATGCTCCCTGGAAATAGGTGGACTTGGTACACAAATATGTACTTCTTTGTCTATTCTGGTTGAGGTATTCATGTTTTTGAGTCTCATTTTAGAATAACACTTTCAATAGGAAATAAGCCATTTTATGCAAACAGCAACTGTATTTTGACATATATTTTTTGCATTTAAAAGTAAGAGAAGCGGGAAGAAAAAAATGTAGCTACATACAAGAATGCATCATAGAATCATATAATGGTCTGGGTTGGAAGGGACCTCAAAGCTCACAGCTCACCTAGTTCCAATCCCCTTGCCATGGGAAGGGATACCTTCCACTAGACCAGCTTGCTCAGGATCCCATCCAGCCTGGCTTTGAACACTTACAGGGATGGGACATCCACAACTTCTCTGTGCAACCTGTTCCAGTGCCTCACCACCCTCACAGTAAAGAATTTCTTTCTAACATCTAATCTAAATCTCTTGTCTTTTGGTTTAAAACTCTTCCCCCTTGTCCTATCACTATCTGCCTTTGTAAGAAGTCCCTCTTCTTTATAAGCCCCTTTTAGGTACTGGAAGGCTGCTATAAGGTCTTCCTGGAGCCTTCTCTTGTCCAGGCTGAACAACCCCAACTCTCTCAACTTGTCTCCATAGGAGAGGTGCTCCAGCCCTTTGGTCCTCCTTATGGCCCTTCTCTGAACCTGCTCTAACAGGTTGGTGTCTTTCTTGTGCTGAGGACCCGAGACCTGGATGCAGTAGTATGGGTAAGGTCTCACAAATAGAGGGGGAGAATCACCTCCCTTGACCTGCTGGTCATCCCTCTTTTGATGCAGGTTGGCATTCTGGGCTGCAAGTGCACACTGTTGGCTCATGTCCAGCTTTTCGTATAAGAAAAGTCTTTCTCCACAGTGCTGCTCTCAATGTGTTCTTCTATGTAAAAGGCACTAAAAGGATTACTAAATTAACCATTCTTCTGTCAACGTAATATAAATTCTAGTAAATATAACATATGGGATTTCATTATTAAACAAATTAAAGGAGAGACATACAATTAATACCAGTAAGAAAACAAGGAAACCAAATTTTTTACAAAGCCACACAGTACTTTTTTGTCATGTCACAAATTTGGTTGATAAATGAGTACATGCAAATTCAATACAGGTATATATTTATACACACGTATAAATATAGGAAATTTTTATTATTGTAGATTTTTTTTGCTGAATCATCACTAAAAAAGTAGACAATAAAACCAGTTAACTGACGGATCTCAAACATAAGCATACCTAGGAAATCCTCACTAAGGAAGTGTATTTTCAGCGTATTGCCATGTGTCTTCACATTATTAACTTTTAGCAGTGAACTGGAAGTAAATATAATACTGTTGGTGAAGTTAGCACATAAAACAAAAACAGGGGATTGTTAAATAAAAAAAAGGACTGGTGTTCCCTCCAGCAGATGCAATAAACTGAGTACAAACAAGCAAACAGAATTAATTTACAGTGAAGCCAAATAATTACATACTTGGAAAAAGAACATTTGTGCTTATGGGAGCAGTGATTGCACCCTGGGGAAAAGAAAAGAAGTTGAGGGGTCACAGTAGATGGTGAGATAATCATGAAGCTTCAATACAAGGTGATGACTTAAAGGATTAACATGACCTTTAAATATGTAAGGGACGGCACACTGAGTAGGAGCAGGAGTCTCTATGCTTCTGTATCTAACACCAATTGCTTGAATAGTAACATTTCTGTCCTCAACAGAAACAATGGGAAATTGTCCCTCATCACAGCAGTCCTTTGTCCTCACATTAGCTAGGTGTGAAAGGCAGCTAACCCATGAAGCTGAAAGAGACAGGGATTGTATAGATCCCATAAGTTATCAGCAGTACATTGGGTGACAAATTTCATTATGATATATTTGAGTAACTGTCACAAAATTTTAATATAGCTGCAGCCACATTTTCATTAGTGTTTTGAGCAAACTACCAAAAACTATTATAATTGATAATAAATGAATAATACTTAATAATTATTCATTATTAAGAGACGAAGCACAGCTCATATGCATGGGTCCTAGCTCCCTCAGCTTTGAAGCTGCTCACATCCATGCATCAAATTCAACTCAAATTAAGTCAGAGGCTTTCTTGTCACTAAAGCAGTGAGAACAGCTTTTTAGAAGGAAGAATAAGGCACCAGAGCCTACTTGTGCTAAGACTGAGACAATTCAGCTTAAGTCAAAGATGAGATGACACCTTCTCCTGTCTGAGTGCAGGACTGGGTTTCATAAAGAGGTCCCTTCTGCTTCTGTTTTACACTGAAATAGAGGTCAGGGGGTAGGAGCTGGTGCATCTGAACATTATATGAAAGTTCTAAGAAGGTCATAAACTGGAGTAAAGAAAATCTTTAGAAAAAACTAGAAGAGATTCAGGAGGCTATGGCATTTTGCATGGCTGCAGTGGGACACTCAGGATTGAGGTGAACTGGGCAATGGCTAACATCAGAGAAAAATGAAAAGCTTGAAAAGACAAAAAGCAGATATGACACTGGCACTGCTTTAAAGCAGAGGACTTCCTGAAGGTACACTCATACCTAGTAGCCATTTATTTTCCATTATAAAAGTCAGAAATCACTCTAACAGTACAACAGTGTTTGAAGGAACATTCATAGTGCAAGGAGTAAATTGTCCTTGATATAAGATGCAGCTCTATTGCTGTATTAACTACAGTCTCCTAAATAAAGAAAATACTCTTGAACTTGGACTTTTCAGGGAGTAAGCTGACTGTGTTTTGGAAAAGTAAGTCTAGCTTAAAATTCAAGTAGAACCCACTATGGACATAGCGACAGAGGAACAATTTCATAATTTTTGAATCAATGACTGCAGATCACTCGGGAAGCATTGATGGTAACTGACCTTCAGAAGAAGAAGATCAGGAGCACACATCTTTTGTAGAAAACCTCTACTAGGCTGAGACAAGTGAAATGCTGCTGTACTTGGGACAAGCCTCCAAAAAGAAGAGATCCAAGAATGTACTTGTGAGAAGCATCCTCTTCTGAAAGCCTCTCTCACAGCTGCTATGTAACCTCACTTCAGGACTACAACTGCCTATGCAGTTTTGCAGTAGAAATGCCAGTTTGGAGCCTGTGGGGTGTACAGGGCCTCAAGTATTTTAATTTTTTATGCTATACCTGAGCCCATGGCAGGGAAATACACTGAAAGGGGAAGATATGGCACGAGCAGTGAGCCAGCACAAGAAGTGACACCAGACTCAGGTTTAGTTTGTGTCTGTGGCCACCATCTCCTTTGCTAGCTGTGCCTTTTGATGGCTGGGAACCTGCTCATTTCATGAGGGATCATTATAAGCAGCAAGCTAGTGAGCTAAACCCAAGATACCACATACAGCATCCCTGTTCCACCCACACAGTGCTGCAGCCTGGCAGCCTCATCTCACTCAGAAGTGGTCCAGACTTGTGGCCTTAGGAGTGTTTCAGGACCTACTGTCCACTGCTTTCCCTGCAGATCAGGTGCCTGAGGGCTCTTGAACTTGGCTTTGAAGTGTTTATAAATGGTTTTGAAACAGAGCAGGTGAAACATCTTAGATCAACAAGTAACTGATTTCGTTCAAATCTGGATTGTACTTCACCGGAATGGTCTTGGCTCTGAGATGTCTCAGATCATTGAAATACGACAGGAAGAAGTACTCAGAAAGGGTCACAATTACTTCTAAGTTAACTGGTGACACTTTGAGACATGCCACTCTTCATCTTTTTTGAAGAGGGAAGAACAAACGTACAAAGAACTTGTGGTTACAGAGAGGTTGCCAGCAGCCCCACTGGCTCCTGCACGAGTCAAGATTAAAACACGGCACTTCAGGTCTGAAACTGGAACAAGTGGATGTAGTCACTGAGTGCTAAACCTCCCTTAAGGTACCTGGGAGCCAAATATTCTTACAAGCTCTGGAAGAGTCAGATTCTGTGTACTTTTTCTCCTCCTGTAAAGTGGAGATACGGATAATATATATTTATTTAATTGGACAGGAGTTATTTGGATAAATCCTCTCATTTAAGAAGAATACAGCATTCAGCATAATGGCACAAACCAGCCTGAAACTCATGGTCATCTTAATGGGGACTGTTTTTCTAAGCAAATCCAAAATCCAAAATCCTGAATTGTCACCTTTTGTCATGAAAACAAAAACATTAAAAAAATGGTAGAAGATGAAATATGCACTTGGAAACTTTTATGATGTTAGCATGTATTTTTTATTTCTTGAATGTGCTTTCTATACCTCTTTCTTTGAGGACTCCAGCTTCTTTGAAGGTTTGCTCCACAACCATAGCAAAAACCCCACCCTGTTTATTTTTAAATCAAAGCTAAAAATCTCATGGGAATTGCAGACTCAGCAGCCCTGAAATGAAATTCAATTCCCTAAGGTTTAGGATCACAGCCATGTAAACATGTCTGCCATTGGTGACTATGTAAATAAACTGGAAGATTAGAAGAACTAGATTTTCTTCCAACTTGGTTCTGATGATTTAACTAGGAAAAAAAAAGACATTTTGTAACATTTCAGAAGAGATTTGATGTTTTCAGTGTGTTGCAAGAGTGAGGTTGCAATGCTTTTGGGAATCAAGGAATAACAGTGAGTCCCACTAACACAAAATAAGTTTATGTTGAGTTTCCTGAATATCAGGTCCATCGAGGAGGTTTAATTTGCTGGGTGTTATGAAAATCACCCGTGGCAGGGATAGAAGAAGAGATAAGTGGTGGGTTGGTGAGATTCATAGGATTACATACCTAGGGACATCTGCTGGGCTGCCTTGCAGCTATTGCTGCTGCCCTATGAGAGCTTTGTGCAAGCCACCAAAGAATGGCTTTTACACCCTCATCTGGGCTCTTCTTCTTCCTTCAAGCCAGTCCTCCCCCTCTGCCTGTACCAGTCAGCCTGCTCCCACTGTAGGCAACAGGCACCTTTCAAGCCAATGAATAAGACAATGTTATGAACATAATCAAAAATCTGGCTCAGAGGCTGCAAACATGCTGAACAGTCCTCAGTCATCTCCAGTGTTAGAGAGTGCTAGGGCAGCTCTGCAGTTAATTACTGCATAGGTATAAAATATAAACCCACATTATCAGGACCACGTTGATGCAGTTGCACAGAAGAGGGCATAAGCAATAATAAGGAGTGAGAGAGAAGGTAAGGATCTGAATGACTATTTTGTTCGATGTTCTTCATTACAATAATTATCTGGACAAATGAGATACATCCTTTTGAGAGTTCAGTTCTAAAATTAATCTCATTTTTTGTTGCAGAGCAGACATTTATTTACACAATTATCCTGCTTACATCACTGTGGACTTCTCTTGAACTGTGCATTGCCTCAAGCTGAGAGACTACAGTAGGCACTTTCTATACTTCCCTGATATCTGCGCTTCTTCATTAAAAGATAAGAAGCAGAAATGTAGATTAAGCAATCTAAAAGCAACTTTCTTCATTCTAGAAGGTAACTCACATCACACATTGACCCCCTAAAGCTGTACCCTTTTGGCATCGCTTTATCAAGCAAGATGACCATGCAGCCATATCCTGCCCACCTTGGGTAGAGCATACAAATAAAGAAATTGAGAGTGGGAGAGAGGAAGATGGAATGATACATCTGGCTGCAGAAGTATTCTTTCTGCTGGAAAACAGGTACAGTCATAGGGAAGGAGAATCCAGTTTATCTCTGCAAATCCAGTTCATATAGGATGGTAAAATCCACATCTCTGAGACCACACAGTGGAAGTGAAGGCTCACTTCTGTGCTGCCTTCTATGAACTGAAGCTGAGCCTTTCAGTCATCTTAAAGCTTTTGTTAGAAGACACAGTTCAGCATCCTGGAGTGTATGTTCCTTCCAGCATTTTGCATGGTGACTGGGAAAACAATCACAGCCAAGGCCTCAGAAGTCTATTACAAGTTGTATTTTAAGTCAATTATTTGCATACAGTAGATAAGGTGCAGTAGACTACAGCATCCAAAATATTTAGAGCAAAGAATACTGAAATGTACCTCAGATCCCCACACGTGGATAACAAGCCTCATTAACAGCAAGCACAGGCATCGATGTAGGCTTCAAGGAAGTCAATGGTGCCCTCTAAAGGGAACTCGTGATACACAGGAGTGCTTGACAGTTGTAGTACCCATGCCCGTACAGCCACGGAATAACCCAGGAAGTGTTTCTGAGCAATAATTTAAATAATTAATAAGCCGACAAAATAAAGAGTCATTAATATTCCTTCTGAATTTGGGAAAGACAGCCTGGGCGAAGTTCAGCTTTTATCAAGCATTTACTGTCTAGGGTAAGGAGGCATCCTTGTCCCAAACCATGTCGGGAGCAAGATCTCAGATCATGGCTCAGAAAAGAAAGGTACATCGAATTAGCAGGACAGACTGCACAAGTGAAAGTGGGCCACGATCTGTTTCATAAAACTTTAATCTCATCTAAACAATTCTTCCCCAGAGAGGTTGTGGAGTCTCCCTCACTGGAGATATTCAAGAACCATTGGATGCAATCCTGTGACATGTGCTCTAGGATGACCCTGCTTGAGCAGGGAGGTTGGACCAGATGATCCACTGTGGTCCCTTCCAACCTTACCCATTCTGCGAGTCTGTGATAACACAACACAGAGCAGGTTATAAGAGCTACTCAGGAATGAAGTGCGTGAACGAACAAGCACCACAGAGCAACCAAATCTCTGTAAGTAGCGCTTTGTCTTGGCCTTAGCTATCAGGAGCCTGCAATTACTCTGCAATTCACTTATAAATTTCAACATTTTCTCTCTCAAGAAATATGAAGTACCTTGAACAGCAACACTTACTTTGTTTCAATTTTCCAGTTGAGCTCTGGCTGACTGAACCAGCCAAAAAACATCATTTGGCCAGATCAGCAAAAGAGCTATTGATCTCCAATGTACCAATGCAGATCTTATACATGGGTATACATTATTTTAGGACAAGAATCTGCTTCCCAGGAAGAAGCTTCCCTCTTGCATTGAATTCAAGAGGCACCACAACGTTTTGCTGTTCAGAAAGTCAGGACAATTATTGCCAGGTTTAGTGATTGCCACTCATTAAAATCAGGATTTACTTGATTACATTTTAGAGGAACTCTAGACCTCAGAATGTAATTTATAACTGAGAAGACAAAAATATTAATATTGCTTAAAATTAAATATTTCTATTGAGTCTTGTAAACATTGCTTATGCTTTAACCATGCTTTCTTCCCTTCTGGACTGCAGGAATGTATCATGAGGATGCTGGGATTTACCAGTCAAAGCAAAGTTACATCCTTCGCTTACAAAAGTTACATTCATGTGACAGCATATGTGGTGTATCCACTAGAACTAAACAAAAAATCAGAGAGACATGATTTTTAGAAGACATTAGAATAATCTTGGGAACATTTCCATCCTAGATTTATGCTTTTCATCAATAAAAGAAATTGCACACCACTCATTCCAGAACTGCAGTTTGATTTAATGCCTTTTTCATTACAATTTTTGAGACTTGGATGGAGGATGCCCATACACACATGAAATTGGGAGCAGAGCCTTATAATGTATGAGAACGTTGAAATTCCTAGTCTAACTTCCACCACCAGCCAGTATGATTTGGAGAAGGCCATTTGTACCTCTCATTTCCTCAGAGTTTCCACATGGTTGTCGTGAGGCCAATACAAAGCATGTTGAGACAGAAATGTCTCTGAAACCCAAGTGCTCTTGTTCCTGTACATGATGGGTTATGAGACAAGGAAAACCATGTACCAGTGAAACAAATGCTTGCTTGTTAAATAAGGATCATTCCCCCGGACTTGGGTGCTTGGTTTGCACAGGCAGTTTAAGACTTGGTTTTGTGCTTGTTTCAACTGAGAATTCAAAGCCAGAGTAAGCTTTACAGCAAGAGGAAGGTCAGGAATGGGAGTTTAGTTGTGCCCTTTGCCAACCCGAACACGATTTCCTCATGCTGAGTACTAGTAATTAACTGATCTCTAGTGAATTACAGCACCTGCGTTATCCATCCTCACTACCATGAGAATGATTAAGCAGCAAACTGTGAAGCTAACAGCTTGTTAGAGGCTCTGCAAAACACAGCCTGAGTCCCACGACTCCCAGTATATCACAGCGTAGAGAACAGTAACGGAAACAAGAAGATTGTATAAAGGGAAAATGACTAGAAAGGTCTGGAATATGGGAGCAGCAGGAGGATTGGCAGAAGGGCTGTCAGAGGCACTCAGATTAGCAGGTCATCAAGATCTTCACAGAGTAATGTACAGCTTTTTAGGTTACTTGGAATAGGAAGGGTGGCCTATACCCAGACAAGCCATTGAGGGGAAGTGTTGGGAAGAACAGGCTGGAGCTCTTGGCTGTTTGGAGAAGGTGAGAAAGGACAGTGAGGGAATCCTAATGACTTGCACAGGTGGGCTAAGATGGATACAAATTCACGGGGCAGTTCCTAAAGGACACAGATGGCACTTCCAATCCCTGGTCAAAAGAGAGACCGGAAGATTGAAGAGAACTTATGAGCAGGCTCTTGGCTGCTGTGAGGACCCCTGTCCAGGCCAACTGGGTACACACACCTTTGTGCCTGGTTACTGGACAGACTGCTTGAGCACCAGCACCTCAGTGCTCATGTGTGGGGTGTGAGCACAAGCGAAAGCAGTTCCAAAATAAGGGCACTTCCCTTTCCGAGGAGGCCTCCCCTACTCTCTTGCAACATTACTTCCACCTACAGGTGAGAAGAAAAACAGCACAACACAGCTGATAAAGAGCTCCAGAATGAGGAATGAAACCAAGGGAGACCAGATAAAGGGAACTTAGCAAGAAGATAACTGTGATGCCTAGGGGATGAAAAGCAGAAGTCTGTTCAGACAGAACAAAGGTGTTCTGATGGTTCATCAGAACGAAAGACATGGAAGCAGCAAGAGGAGTCTATGAAAATTTGAGGGAAAGTGCAGAAAGAGGGTTGCAGGACAAAGGAGGATTCACAGAAACGATGGCAAGATGTCCTGAAGGCAAAGTTTGAACAAAATGTTTCAGAAAACAGGAAGATGGAGAAAAAAAAGGGTATTGGAAAGATAAGCATGCAGGAAGCAGCTATTGTGGAGGGAGTTGAGTCAGGATTTGCATCCCAAATACAAGGTTGTCATATTCAAGGACAGATGGGCACACAGGAGGTATCTGAGGCAACTTTGTGCAAGTAGAATGAAGGGGCTTTGTGCAAAGGATTTCCACTGGAAGGGAGCATCAATACCAGTGGAATGTGGCAAGGATGACAGAATCACAGAATAGCTTTGGCTGGTACCTTGGTGGGTCATCTGGTCCAACCCCCTGCTCAGAGTGGGAAAGAAAATAATACATAGGAGATGAAAATTCCCTTCCATCTTCACAGATATAAAGTTAAGACTTAGCTATAATGCCAGAAATGCATATCCAAAGTCAAACCTTCTCTATAGTTGATGTTCCCCTGTGGAAGCAATGTTCATTTTACAGATTACTGGAATTGCTACTATACCTCTGGATTCTTTGCTATGAAGCACAGAGGGTTTTATTGCATATCAAAAGGCAGCAAAGAACACACATGACAATCAACCTGTAGCTTGCTCTAAACACACATGCACATATGATGCACACCTGACACTAGCACAAAACAAGGATAGGAAAAATATTTCTCATGCAAACTGGGTTGGTGGTTAATCAAGTGAATCGTACCTTTTAGAGAGGTATCCTAGCAACCCCCCAGCAGTCACAAGTCCTGGCTGACGGTGCACACTGATGCAATTGTTCTCCTCCTGCAGACATCAAAACTTTGCAGCTAATCAAAGAGATAATTCGAAACAGGAGAGCATGTTAAATTTGATCCAACAAAAGGGAATTTTATAAATGAGCAATGTCACCCGGGGCATCTCTTATGCTTAAAGTTGTCATCTTGGAACAAGAGTAGGTCAGGTTTAGCAAAGCCGTGCAATGTTGGGAACAAAACCTCCCTTCCTGCAACTGGCAGCACGATTCTCCTGAAGGCACTCGCTTCTGCTGCATTGAATTTTGCAGGTCGGTGCTTCAGAGCACCATGCAGAATTTATTACTATTTTCTTGAATAGCAAAGGCTTACCTGAAGCACCTTCTAGAGCACAAGTATCAGCAAAAGCCCTGCTGATGCTCTCATAGCCACATGTCCCACTATGTTTCCATGATCAAATTCATACTCCTAACATGCCAGATTAGATATTCTTTCACATTTCCTGACACTGCGTATAGACTCAGGGCTGGCTGGAATAGACCTTCTGTCTCAGGACCAGCAATGAACCTGAGGCTACCAAGTAGCCTAAGCTCATCCTCTGCAAGTGTCCTCATTTCGGAAGCATTATAGATTTGCATTTTACCCCTGTAGGCATGGATGCAAAAGGCAGAGCAAAATCACAGACATAGGATTTACCAGCGTTCTGAAAAATCACCTTTTTTCTTTCAGATACCACAGAGCTAAGAAAAAAAATCAATATGTTTAAGCATTTCCTAGTTCAGTTTTCTTACCACCGTAGCGTTCTTCAGGCTTCAGTTCAGAGTTGTGAAGGGCATCCCAAGTTCCACTCTGATGGTTTACATTTCTTCTGGACCACAGAAGATTTACTACACTCCCCCCATGCTCTACAGTTCATCTCCTCTCTCAAAAAGAGAAATCTTTATTCTTAAAACTTCCTGTTTTCTCTGTCAGATGAGCTCTGACACTTGCCTACTCTAATCAGATGCTCCTCAGATACTTTTCTTTGATGACCACCCTCCTGGGGATCAGAACTGGATGACCAATTTTCATGGGGCAGTAATAATCTCCCTGAATATCCCACTAAAACTGTTAATCAAACTTAATGATCCTTTCCTGTTGGAATGGAGGAATTTCTCATCTTTGGTGGTTCAGAAGGAAAGCAAAACACAACAGAAGTAACAGCCATACATTTAAACATCAAACAGAACCTACAACTGGATATACACATCAAATCATACACAAATCATACAAGCTTTTGTGACCTACTTTTTATTGCACAATTTTTTTTTTTTTTTTGTGGTCAATCAAGTGCTATTAAACACTGCCACCACTAAAAGCAACATGAAGATTACCCAGCTACAATACCCAAGACCAGGGGTCCAGAGGACTACAGGAGATCAGTGTGCCCAGTTGTAAGGTCTACAGACCCTTTTAAGACCTTGCAAAATTTTCTTCAGTGAATAGAAAACTACTACTCAATAGCAGAAACGTTGCTTACAGATGCTAGAAGAATCAAAAGGTTTCCTCCCACTATCAGAAGATTACCTCTCAAAGTGCTGCCTTTATACATTTTAATTATAATGGTATCTGTATACCAGTAACTCTAAAAGTAGAAAGTGCTGCAGGAGAAGAGAATAAATAAGCTGTAGAGGTGGACAGCAATGAGGGGAAAAGGAAAATTATACCTGTGATACTGTTCCCAGCAGATCAATTTCTTTTCACCTTCCTAAAGCAGATACATCTTTTATTATTTGTGCAAGTCACCACAGTATTTGCTTCAGGAAGTGTCTGGTAACAGGATGTGAAAATCTGTGAACTCAAGAAGGGGCCAATAACATAAAACAGCTTAGAAACTACACATTTGTAATTGAAGCAGCAGGGCACATCAGTTCAGCATGATATTAGAATTTGCCAGATGGTAATGAGTTGACGTGCAAAGAAACAAAAACCAACCCATCCCTCCATACACACGATCCTTAACAACTGCAGCAGCTACATCATCGTTTTATGCCTTAGAATCCTCAGCCACAGAAAAGAAAAATAAACAACCCACCCCCTCAAAAGTATCTTCAAGAGCAAGGCACCTTCTTCTAGAAGGGCAGCAGTCACCCACAAGTAGGACAAGAAGTTAAGACAAATAACCAGCCACTCACAAACACCCACAGTGTCTACTCACAGACCTTTCCTACCTCTTACGCCACAGTATTCCCCCCAAAGAAGTCACTGCAGTAGAGTAACACAGATAGTTACATTCGCTGTTGCCAGTCAGAATTGTCCTGATATTCTGACCATCTGCAAGCAAAATGAACCTGATAAAATCTGTAATATTACAATGAATATAATTGGGACTTCACTACCGAGAAGTCAGAACAGTCCCAGACACTGGGTCTGGATCTGTGACTAATTTTCTTTCTGAATGGGCGAGCAAACAAAGTGACTGCATGATGCAGACACCAGCCTTTCTTTTCAGAAAAATCATTGTGTTCAGAGAAATCTTGACTCAGAGCATCTTGAAATGATGAGATTTCTTCTCTGTATTTTAGTATGTTTTGAATCAGGCTCATAGGGAGCAGAGAGGCATTTCAAAATATGTTGTTCTAGTAAGGAATGAACTTCAGCTTATTTTCTTGAATGTTTCTGCTAAATCCTTCATTACCTACCTTTTTCATTTGTGTACACAGCACCAACCAGTAAATAACATCACTAGTAATGTTGCTACCAGCTCCTTCCCCAATATCAAGAAACAATATAAAAAGTCAGAACTTTGTACTAAAGAGGATCTACACACAAAAAATTTACTCAACTCATTTAATAAAACCATTTTGTTAAAAAATTACTTAGTAATGATTGGAATTTTACATATAAAATTCAGAAATTACAAAAAATGGCATTGTATAACAAATATAATCTGTATAAATGAGAAGACTTAGACACATTTGGTAGTAAGGTCCACAGAAAACCTACACAAAAGAGAAATTGGCTGTTCCTGAGTTAATTGTGCTTCTGTTGATGTTATGAGATAACATGACAGCAGCGTAAAATATTCTCTTTCTAAGAGAATTTGTGCTAGGGATGTCTCTTCTATCCAATTCATGACTGATATTACACATGCCTTCTCCTGGCACAGTTAAGTGGCTCTCCAAATGCGTGAGAAAGAAAATATCTGAGGCCTAAAAGAAGTACTCCAATTGAAAAGCAGTGTATTGTGAGCAGCCTTCAGGTAAAAAAAAAACAAACAAGCACTGCACCTCTCCTCTATACATATACCCATTTATGCAAATTATTCCTTCATAAGGCTTTACAATATATCTGACATCTTTCAAATCTGTATCTAATAAATATTACATGAAAATAGTTTTTCAGTATTTACATATGAAACATATAAAAATATGATCACTGTAAGATTACTTCTTCGATTTCATCTTCTAAAGAACCAAGGGTCTTGACTCCTGGCTTGCTTGTAGTGTATTGCAAACGGTGTCTGTTTAGGTTTCTTCCTTCACCAAAAAGCTCATTGTCTTCTTTTACTTTGAGTTTACTGTTTTTATCAACAAAAGGAGTATTACTAGAATCCCAATCTACATCAAAAGGTGGTGTATTGTTATTTTTAGAGAGAACAACGGTACTGGCACTGCTTCCAAAGAGTTGTTCCATTAAATTGGACTTCTTTTCTTTCTTACTATTGAAATCTGCATTTTCCTTAACATTTTCTTCTAATTTGTCACTTTTTTGAGTAAGCCAACTTGGTCTCCCTGATCCTTTCCCAAAGGAAGGTACATAACTACCAAATGTTAACTCACAACTTAAATCTACAGTCCTTACATTTTGTTGCTTCTGCCCTTGTGTTCTTGTGGCATCGTCCTGGCTGTCCTTTACAGAAAATCCATTAGTAACCTTCCCTGGAACCTCAAAGAATGGATTAGTTTTTTCCTTCTTCTCCAGGGAATCAGATTTTCTTGCTGTATTTATGAGTGGTGCTTGGGAAGTTGGTTTCATGTTTGCTGTACTTTGAATTTCTCTATCAATTTCTTGCATTTTAGCAAGCAGGAACTCTCTTTTTCGCCGCTCTTCCAACATTTCAGGGCTTTCACTCTCTACTTCAGGTTTGTGGATTTCTGCCTCC
This sequence comes from Lepidothrix coronata, assembly GCF_001604755.1. Lineage (NCBI taxonomy): Eukaryota > Metazoa > Chordata > Aves > Passeriformes > Pipridae > Lepidothrix > Lepidothrix coronata. The sequence goes on from NW_016690184.1 coordinate 6,969,012, forward strand.
ATCTTTATTTTCTCTTCTTTATCCAATAAAAAGTTGCTTTCTTTTTTCATTTTGTCATATTCTTTCCTTTCCCACTCTGTGAAAAATGTTTAAGTAATATTTAAAATGTTTTAATTTTAATGTGCCCTTAAAAGATTTTGAAAATAATGAAAGCAAAAGCCATTGGTTTTTTAACATGCTCTTCTATGCACAATGTGGTTTTCCTACTGCAAAAATAAATTCTTCAAAAATTACAACTAAATCCACTCCTGGTTCTCTGCTAAGTATAAAAGTCTATTGTCATCTTCCAAAGGCATCCAGACATTATCCATGTTTTAGAATTTTCAGAGCAATTTAATTTCTGCCAATTGCCTTCCCACTTCCTGTGTTTGAATGAAAATTAATACATTACTGATTTTAATAGTTTTGACTTGCACAGTAGTTTAGTTTTGTCATCATCACTGACATTAGGCCGGTCCTGGAATATATGTTTGGGTTTTTTTTCCCATAAAGGTAACTACTCCTGTGAAGCTATCAGACCTCAAAGTCATAGGAGTAATTACCTATTTCAAGCAGTGAATGATTTAAAATATACTGCATCCACTGCATACAGAAAACACCTTTACACAAGTGTCTGTGCATCACTGTGTGGACTCAATGAGAGTGACTGCGCACAGCTATGAAGGGACACCAAAGGTACAAAACAGTAACAAACTTATAACCAGAACCTGTAAATGCTTATGTGTAGAAGAAGCTTCTCAAATATTTCTCTTTACAAAATATTTTTCTATCGAGACAACAGATATGTATTTGGCCAAAAGTTGAATATGACTACTTGGTCCCTGCAACATACTGGCATTCTCCTTTCAACACTTTACTCAAATTTCTGAATTCTGTTTTCATGAAGTTCCATGTTATCTACTGTAATTCAGTTTTCAGAAATAACTGCAACAGTTCAGTTAAAATATTTAATAAATATTTTTTCAGTAGTATATCATTCTATCAAATTAAGTAAGGAGCTACCTTTCTGTCTGTAAGGTGGGGAAAATACCAGCTTATATCGTACGATGGGTAAGGTGGTTAAATCATCTTATTCAGAGACATAATAGAGCAGATTCTTGGCTTATGTAAGTTGTGTTAGAAGATTTTCACAGACTTTACCTCTGAAAACAGCTACAGATTTTTAGAATTCTTGTCCTATACAATAAGTGCTACTGTTCATTAACTATAATCACTGAAAGAGTTCTTTAACATGACAGCGTGAAGTCCATCTAAAATACTTGAGACTGACTTATGAATAGAAGTCATTAAGATGCTGTGAAAATCAAGTGAATAAAAAAGCAGTATTAAAATATAGAAACTGACATTTCTCAAATAGCCACACCAAATGATTCAGATAACCAAAACTGAAAAGAGAAACTACAATTTCAAATTATATAAGTGAAGTAGATATGTACTGAAAAAATAGGCTATATTAAAGAAAGCAGATTTGTTCTACAATAGTAAAAATCTACTGCCTACCTCAATAACATTTAGCAAGTCAGAGCTAACATCAGCATTTACCTGCTATCTCATTCTTGTTTTGTAAACCAAAATCTCTTAAGATTGCAACGCTTTTTTGTGGACAGCATTTTTTGCTGTTGCATACTTAATCACAGGACACAGATTATTCTATATCCCATATTTTTTCTGATTCTTCTTTGCATAATACAACTGAAAATAATTTTCCACTGTAGTGATCGCTGCAAAATCATTTTGCTCTTCTCACCAGAAACCAGCAGCCTCATTTGATTAGTATTCTGTGGTGCATCTTTCAGCCTTCAGCTGCCTCTTTCCTTACCGTCATGAAGTTTTGAAACTCTCTCCTCTAAAGCCTGCATTTCCTGAAAATATTTCAGTTTCTCTTCCCTTTCCCTGTTTTGGTCTTGTCTTAGGAGGTCTGTTTGCTCTTTCCACCCTTTGTCTCGAGTTTCTTTTTCCTGAAACACATTAATACAAAACCAAAACTGATGGGGAAAAACAGTCAATAAAACAAACAAACTAACAAAATCATAAGAACCTCTATGTCATTCTGAAATCACATTCTTACTGCTACACATAAAAAAAGTAAGTTACCCTAAACCAAATCAGATTTGACAACCCAGGGGTTTGGCCCCAAAATATCATCACTTCTAGCATTGTTTTATACACCTGAAACAAAATGAATAGACAGTCAACTCTATTCTGTATTACACATTTCAGGAAAGCTGCAGCTCCAATGTCATAAAGGAAAATTATCACTGTCAGGGTAGTTTTCTTTAGAAGTCAGAAGTTGTCTTCTTTAAGGACTTTAACAGAAGGCCAAACCTCACCACCTTATTCTCTCAACAAGCAAGCAATTAGTGACCCTCTACTTTCACAATCTGATCTTTTTACTCAAGCAAGTGGGTTGTAGATTCAGGCACTTTCTCAAATTTTTTAAGTATTAAGTAACAAACAGTGAAGGAGAAAGATTTATTCTTGCATGACAAATTCAGCTAGTGAGTATACATACACATTAAAAAGGAAGGAACCTGCAGAAAAGAGTGATTTTCACTGCTGATATTAATAATACAGAAAAGTAGTGGCAATGAAGTGAAGAAAAAGTCAGTGTAGTCCAACATGTGGGAGCTAACTTTGTAGGTTGTGCTCATTTTAGAGCAAAATAAGCTTCTAAATTAAAAATACACTTCTAAGTGAAATAGTTACTACTTAATGAACAAAGAAAATATGACTATTAGTCAAAAAAACTTGAAAGTATTTTCCCTTCATGTACAAGATTATCATTGTTTTATTAAAAAGTATAAACTACATAAGGAGATGGTAGCCAGGTATTTAAAATGCTTCACTTTAAAAACTCATTACCCAAATCTAATTTGCATTATTTAAAGCAATAACCCTATAGAGATCATACAGTTGGATTTCATCAGTCCAACTGCACTTGTACCAACTGTATGGTTTTGTAACTCACACGCCCAAGTATATATTGGAATAATATATCCATTTAACTACATTCATAGTTACAGAAAGGATTTTGGAAGAGAGAATATACAAATGAAACAGCCATGAAAAAGTTTCAGTCCTAACTGGAAGCCAGTCAAGACCATCCTCAGAGCATTACTTCTGAAAAATAGTCCTAGCCTTATTTGTAAAATTTGTACCAGAATCTGGCTCATTCTGATCTTTAAGACTTTACAGATCTCTTTGATCTTAGCCTGGGGTCACAAAAGTATTAGCAATACTTCTAATAGTACTATTTTTATAATAAAAAGGGAAATGGAAAAAAAAAACATTCCAAGCATTTTGACAAAGCTGGAAAACCAGAAGAAATACCAGCACTGTGACAATAAGAGGAAGTGTTAGATTTATGCATTGTGAAATAAATCTGGAAAGTAAAAGAAACCATAATTAAGACCAAAGAGAAAAGAGAGAAAAGGCAGCCATCACTGTTTAACAGATTGCTCAAATAAGCATTAGAAACAAAGAAAAGGGGAGAAAACAAAAATGAAGCCTCAAAAACTTGAAAGATGTAACAGTGGCAGAAAAAGAAGCAAATTGATCGAGTGGCTCAAGACACAGAATATGATAAACTGTCACAGAAATGGAGCACGATATTTGTAGAAAGGTAGATTTTCTCTTAAAACCCAGAATGTTTTCTAAATCATATTTTCTATATATTTATATTTGTATATTTACACATATTTTCTAAAAGCTCTGCCTTGAATAGTCTGATAGGTGAATTATCTGGAGCAGGTCTCAAATTTTTATGGAACTTACTATTTTAGGAAGAATTCCTTCTTTCTTGTTTACTGTGTCACCACAGACAAGTTCTGATTCCGGAAGAAGTTCTGGTGGTGAGAAGTATCCACTGGTTTGTACACCTTTTGTGAGGTGTGGTCCTTTTTTAATATTTTGGTTGTTGGCTGTAGAAAATACAAACTAATTAAATTGTGGTTTTGCTCAAAAATATCCTGCTATATAGCTATGTCTCATTTTTCGTGATTTGCAGCAAACATAAAAGACTGTATTGAAGTCAATGGAAGTGGAAAGTATTGACAAGTTTCACACAGTTGTTTTAAGCATCCGTAAAAGCTAATTATAAAAAAAATTATAAAAAAATGCATGCAAAAATTCTACCGGAAAAAAAAATTAAAAAACCACCTTAAAGCTACTTATAGTGTCATTACAGTATACTGAGTATTTGTTAAAAATCCCCACAAAATATGTCACTCATCTTACTGTTTGTCACAGAAGCAAACTCATAAAATTAAAATTCATTTATTTGCATCTTTGAAACATGTACACTTATCTCTAAGGAATAACATTTTAAAAAATCTGAACCTAAAATGGGATAATAGTAGAGCATCTATAATAAAATGAGCAGTAGACAAACTGTTTGAAATACTGGCATTAAATATTTAAAACAGTCTCATAAATTTCTGCTGCTTCTGACAAATAGATTCCACTGATTCAGTGATAATAGCCCAAGTACACACATAGAACACACATATTTATGTGGGTAGCATAAGGTTTGAAGCTGTCTTTTCACACCAGGAGAAATCACGGTACTGATAATTTCAGAAGATTATGTTCAGGGACATATGAACCCTTTGAGGAAAAAAGGAGTGCAGCTCATAGGACAGACAGTAAACTTGAATCAGTAAGAAATAAATAAAACAGATCACCAAAATATTCATAGCAGTGAAAATACATATTTTTAAAGCTTCTGTAATTTACTGTCAAGTGAACATTACCTATGATCTATCAGAGATTTTACTAACAACCTTCCCTTCCTCCTTTAGCCAAGAACATCTGATATGAAAGGAGTTAAGTCTCCTGTTTGGTAAAGTTCTATGTTTTGGTTCTGCTGCAGTTATAGAACAGTCAACAATCCATGTGCCCCCCTTTGTAACCAGTGCTGTGATGAAAGCAGTGCAAAAAGATAAATGTTCCTGAACAAGCAGCACCAAAGTGAAATTCCAAGTGTCACAAAAGGTATAACCCAGTTGAGTCATTTTAAAGTGGTGCCAATAATTTTTCTTTGTTGCTTCATAAAAGTTACCTCTTTTTCTTTGTACAATATCCATGTCTTTTCTTGGTGATAGCTTCAACATACGATTAGCATATATATTTTTTGCTTCAAGTTCTCTTTCTTTTTCCTGTGAATGAAAGAGGTAGGTATAACAATGAGTTACTAATATTTCATTTACTAGCCATTAGCAAAGCTGTAAATTAAATTAAAAATACATATTGTAAATAGAAACAGAGTAATCAATTGTTTCACCCAATGTTTTAAGGATAACAATCACATTCCTAACCTTGTTTATGCTATAAGAAGGCAGCTAGAACTTTCTCCCAAAAGAAACTCATTAGCAAAATATTAGGGAAAAAAAGCAGCTCTGCAGTGAAAATAAAAGTAAACACCAACACTTCCATAAACACAAACAAGACTTACAATGTGTGTATAGATTGCACAACTAAATTTTAAGTATTGTAAAGAGTTAAACATTTCAATGCAAGCAATACTTGTCACAGGGCACGTCAGTATCAGGGAGTGGAGGCCCACTGTATCATAGAGCTAGAGGCAAACTCTGCTTTTAGCACATTTATTGACTAAAGTGCAGAAATGAGCAGTGACATCATCTGACAATGAAAATATTTTCAAACTATCAAATTCTCCACTAACAAACCAGGCTTGAAATACTTACTCTAAACAAGTAAGTTTTAGAGCTACTAACACTATTACTTGCTTAATAGCTAGGAAGGTGGTGAACTGGTGCATCTCCAACATGTTTGAGACTTGGAGTTTCAAGGAAATTCTCCTAGAAACTAAGCACTTTAGCTCAAGTCTTACTTTTTTTTTTATTTTTTTTTCCCTAAAGATAAACTGACTGGGTAGAATATAACAATATTTTAAGTACTTTAATTGAGAATTTGGGCAACAATGGCTGGGGGGGATGCAAATAAACCTTTGCATAAATTTAGCAACACGAGGACATAAAAAATACATGAAAATAATCTTTACACAAATCTACTGCAATGCTAGTACATTAGTAACATAAAGTACTCTTTATGCCTGCAGATTTCATTTTGAATTCAAGGGTTCAAAACCTAATTTTCCAGTAGATTTTCTGGTTTAATCTCAGTGCTTGGTTATGTACTCGATCTCACTTTTCTTAACTAGCGCTAACAATAATGATTAATGTAGAAACATTCCTGCTATAAACACTGGAGGGTCAGAGCACAGAACATTTCGATTTAATGCAGGAAAAGAACTCACACGTGGTACATAATTAAGCACACATCAGAGACTGCAGTTACTGCTCAGCTATTCAAACCCGATTGCAGATACTTCCAAAGATAAAATGCCAGAACATGGTTAGCAACTTCTATTCCTTCCACGTTTTACCTTCAGCTTCTGATTTAGCTGATGAAGCTCTTCTTGGAGAACTCTGTTTTCTTCTTGAGCCTCATATAGCTTTTTTTTCTTTGAATGTAACTCTCGTTGAAAACTGCTACCACTTAACTCAAGATTTCTTTCCAGATCCTTCAATTAAAACAAAATACTATTTTTTAATAACCGAAGTACTTTCTATAGTCAAATTACTTAAATAAAATTACAGTAAACCAGTGTCTTGGATTTAAATATCAGTTCCACCACTTCTGTAACACTGAATACATTTAAACCCTTAATCCTAACTTTCAGGGGGCAGACAGAGCACCTGCAGATGCTGCAGCTCATCCTTCTGAGTATTGAGAGGTGATTTGAGGACATAATGGGAACTCACACTACTTTCTGCAAGGCTCTTGCCACAGTGGACCTCCATGTCTCTAAGACAGATCTCCAACTGATGAGTTAGAGACAGAATTCCTCCCTCAGAGTGAAGGATTAGAAGGAAGAAGACAAGAAAGAATTTTTAAACTTTCAACTAGAAACTAGCCTGTGATTACGATTGCATTTACACACCTTTGTCTTGCAATACATATTTTAAGTGAACTGTGTTGACGAAAGAAGGAAAAAAAAGTACAAGAAAATCCCTTTTTAAAGTATGACTTATTTTAACATGATCTAGTACTACAAATGCTGAAATACCTGATCATAAAACTACAGATAACAGATGGTAACACTACAGGGTGAGGTGGTTTGGCTAACTCAGTGGTTTATATCTTTGTACTTTGGGATTTATTTTACAAAAGGTTAGTTTCCAGCTTAATCCTTTGGATTTTCAGATCTATTATCTATATAATGTAATTTAGGTTTGATTACTAATACAGACAGCAAACTTTAACATAATTTTAATGACCAAGACAATTTCAGCTAAAAATAGGATAAAATTTACGTACTATGTATAAAAATATCTAGTATAAAAACAGTACAACTACCAACAGATGTAATAGTGTTAACACAATTTTTAAGTAAGAAGAGTTTATAGACATATTTACAGTGTAGACACACTTAGACATGTTTAAAAAACATAAACATTTTGGCTGGACAAAATTAAAAAAATATATTGGACAAATTTCTTAAAATGCATATCCATAAAATGTTTTAAAGATCATTTCAGTATTTAAAAAATGCTCTAATTTTGTTCAGCTGAGCTCTTGAGTGTGCAGAATAGTGGACAATCAAACACTGCATGAATGCTGTTCAAAAATTGAAAAAGAATTACTATATAGGTTTTTTTTTTAGAATTTTAGTGTACAGTTCCCTAAATACCCAGAAATTTTTAACAAATGGTTCCCCTCCAAGAGGATAAATTAGATTGCATAGAGTTGTATTATAACTGCATGCACTTCTGAAATATTATTATTAGTTATAAAACCACTTAAAAGCACAAATCCACAGGCTATATTCTGAGAAAATACACTTAATTTGTAAACAGAAATTTGAATGCACAACTACCAAGTATGTAATCACCTTGGAAATAATTTACTTGATTCTACTTCTGTGTAAAACCAAAAAAATACTGATTTTCTGTTTGCTCCATGACTGTGAAAAATTACAATTCATTATGGTAAGAAATATCTGAAATTTCTTACAAAAAGAAAGTCATCTCACCTTAACTCTTTTTTCCCTCTCCTCTAGCCTGCTCTCTGCATTGGCTAGTTTCTTTGCCAGGTCATCTCTTTCGGCAAGGTGCTTATCTGCAGACAGCTTTTTCAGTTTCTGCAAGACAGTTTTTGTTCTGTACAGTTCATCTTCCGAATCTTTCAACCGTCTCTCAGTTGCACGTTCTCTCTCCTGAGATTTTCGTAGGCGCTCCCTTAATATTCTAATCTCATTGCTGTGCCGAGCAAGGAGCTGAGAGATTTCGTTTTCTGTATCTTCGAACTTGTTCAGGGCTTTCTCTTGCCTGTGCTGAAGCCTCTTCAGTGCCCTGTTTTCCTTCTGCAGCTCATCTAGTTTGATGTGGAGTTCAGTCAGTTCATTTCGGAGCTCATTGATTTTCAGCAGCCTCGCAGAAAGAACTCTTTTTGTAACAAGATCTATATCTTTTGCAGGAGAATCCCTAGTGAGGCTCTGAGAACGGAAACCCCACCGTGTCCCTCTCTTGCTTGGTGCATATTTGGAATCCAATTTCTTTGTGGCTAAGAGAGAAAAAATAAAAAGCATGTTTACTATTAGACAAGGCAGTTTGTCTGCTCAGCCATCCTTCTTGGAATCAAGCTCTCCCTAAAACAATTTTTCAATACTTAGCAGAGATGGCAGATTTCAAACCAGGCAATAAAAGGTATATATGATAGATCTATGTTCCTTTTGATAGCCAAAAAATGGAGATCTATGTCTGTGATCTACTGTAAGAGGTAATATTTGCAGCCATCAACACAGGACCATTGTAAAGTAATCATCTGCAAATTGTATCAGAAACAACAATCATATTTTGATATTGTTTATTAAAATGGTTTAGAACTAGGATACTATAATGCATACGAAATTATCAAATGCTTTAAAATGGCAACAATTAGCTAATCACTAGCTAGTTATGTATTATGCAAGATGTAATTCTCCCAGACAAATGCAGTAGTATTTTCAAATCCAGCTGCCGTGCTTACAGACAAAACAGCAGATTTCAAAGGCTCAATGCAAAAAGCCTCCAAAGCAAAATTACAAATCCCATGAAAATTCAGTTCTCTTTGAATAATTTATTCTTGTATCACAAGTTATTTTCCACACAGTATTCTCATTTGATTACTTGTATGCACTGCTCGCATTCCTATTTGGTATTATTATTTTATTTCCATCCCCATACATAAAAGCTGAACATTTTGTTTCTATCTTATTTGTCTCTCAAGCCACACTCAAAAAATAAAGCATATAATCCACCAAAAATATCTCTTAAAACAATTGAATTAATAGTGATAATTCATACAAGCTTAATTCATTAAGGTACCTCAGTGTTCGAAAGAAATACGCTGAGCAGCAGTTTATAATTCCAGCTGGAAAGCTGGAATACAGCAATAGTGCAGTTACCTATACACAGACAGTGTGTGTGACAGCAAATTCTTCCTCCCCTTTGGCACTCAGCATGTTTCTCTAGAGAATACTTTTCAGCAAAAATAAGATTAAAAATATACTTTTATAATTTCCTATAAAAATTTTGCACAAATGCTCATTCATTTTCTGCTTGATGCTCATTTTTTCCACAGCTTGGGCAAACAAAAGAAGGTGTGTTTTTTTTCCTTTACAAAGAACGCTTATGTCATACTCAGGTGTGAAAAGATTATCTAATACATGCACTGTGGGAATGATGCCACTCCTACCACCAACTAAGGGAATTCCCATTTACCATAAACTTCCAGCTCCTTCAAGAATTTCTCCATACTTAGGACAAATTTACCATGATTTACCATTTTGATCATATAGTTAAATTGGGGCATAGTGTCTTTCAAGATAACATAACATGACATTCACAATACCTTCATGTAATAATTATGTTCAATTCTGGCTATGTAATCAAAGAACTGGTCATTCATTTGCCCCTTCAAATTAAATAGCACAGAGGAACTGCAGTTTTTGTTTTCCAGCTAACCCATGACCACTATGGAGAAGATGCCACTTTGGAACACAGAGAAGCTCAGCAAAACACCAGTTGCACCAGGACACTCACACTGGCGAGGATCTGAAGAGATCCACTCCCTGGGCAAATTCAAGACCTTCTGGCACAATCTAGATCATAATATTGACCAAATGACTCATACAGTATCAAGCACTTACAAATGAACTGGGACACTTGCTCAAGTAAGGCAGGACATGCTACGACTTCACCAGAAAATGCATACAGTTATTTAGAACAAGCTGTCAAAGCATGGCAGAAAGTCTTCATATCCCTATTTCAGCCCAGGACCTGTATAACCATTCTCTTCTTTTTTGCAGGGATGTTCACCTCCCCAGTCAAGAAAGCAGCTTATGTCTGTGAGGGAGCTCAAAGTGGAGCTATGTCACCTCAAATTGGAAATATTTTACCCTCAGGGAAGGAACAGGAAAAGCCTTCTTTTGAATTTCTACCTGAATTTAACTGTCGCCAAACCCATTTTCTCTCTTGCCACATTGCTGGTCTTCATTTGTTTGTTGAAAGTCACAGTATTACACTGTAAAGCTCAGTCAACTAGACTTCCACAAGACAGATATCTTTAGGTTATCTCGTCAGGGGAGCTTTAATAATTGTCTCTCTTTTACAGACTGCATAGTAAGGACTTCCCTTGGGTCCTTGGCCTCGAGTTTTTTGTCAAAAAGAAAAAGCAAGCATCAGCATGATGCAACAAAAGGCTAGAATAAAAGCCACGTTCTCTTGTTAAGAAAAATACGAAGAATTGTGAAAATCCCCAACACCCCTCCTTATGCAGGAACAGATCAATTTCAGTTTACAACAGAGCAGTTACTGTCTACCTGCCATTTGTAGTGTTATTCACATGAACCTTACTTGTAGATCCTCATAATGCTACTTTCCCACTTTTGTTTCAGTTTTCAAAGGTAATTGACTCTTTGGAGCAGCTACAAAGCAGCAATTTCTGCTATCTACCTACCTTGGTAGTGCACAAGGCTGTTTGAAGCCTGTGTTTTGTGATGTCTCTTTTCTTGGCTTGTAGATGGAGAGCTTAGCGCTGGCGACTGGCTGGATGAATGAGATGCGTTACCTTCATCTGAATAATAGGAGTCGCTATTTTTATCCTCATCTGATTTCCTCTCGTGTTCAGAATCTGGGCTCCTTACTCTTTCTCCCATTTTTCAGATTTTACAGCTTTCCAGATTTTTCTCAAAGACTGTTCATTTTGGCACAAAGGATATTTCAGTTGCCACAACGGGAGCAGCTGGATTATTTCCTTGGGTTTATCATCTTCATCTCCAAAGCATGAGATCTTTGCAGTTCAGTTCAGTAAGCAGTAGTTATCCTTCAGAATGCATTTCTCTGTAGCAATTTAGAGAGAGAAAAAAACAGTGAGAACAGTGTTCCGCTGTTAAGAAAGAAAGGTAAAAAACCTGTAAAATTATTCAGGATTCTTACAACCTTGTTACCTTAAGATACATATTCAATGTGACAAACATCAGTCTTGGAATGCTACTATTATTTTCAGAAGACTGAGGCTCTTCAATCTCAAAAGAGAAATCAGAAAATTAACACAGAATTCAGAAAATTAAATCCAGAATAAGAAACTACTCCCAGGCTAGAGAGGGGAAAAGAAGCATTTGGGAAACAAAATAGAACACAACCAAAAGTTTGACGTTATTCAGGAAACTAATTTAGAGATGTTTTAAAACTTCCAAAACAAATGAATTAACAACTTATCCATGCAACTAGAATTGAGATATTGGTAGAATTTGACTAAATCCTCTATTTCACAATTTCTGACAGTCCAATGATGTTAAATCATGGGCTTGAAAATAATTGTCCCATTTATCTGGAGTACCTTCTGTCCCTAACCACTAATGAGACTGTACCTAAATATCACAGTCTTCACCCTGGAAAGTACTCTCATACCCTTCAAAATCTAGTGCTTCATGTCTTTAAGAACTGACCAGAGCACACATGTTTTGTATTATATATATATTTTTATATCTGATAAGAGAGACTACACTGCTGGTATATGGTCAACAGTACACCTGCAGCAGGTATAAAATGAGAACAGCCCTTCCTGCAGCCTATCTTTTGATATAAACTGGAAAAATCCCATAATCTCAAGGTGAAATCACTTCATTTTTTATTTTTGGAGACACTTCCTGAGAATATAATGGAGTAAATACATTAAAAATTTTCCTCACCTTCTCAGTCAAAAGAATTCTCTCAACAGTTTAAGAAGTGTTTTACTGACTACGCTCAGCTTCCCAGGTCTTTTGTCTCTCTCAACACTCTTCACAGCTCTCAAGCTTATTTCTCTCTCTCTCTTCAATCCAACATCAAGCCCCTAATGGGTGAATAAATAGACCTTGCACCAGAGCTCATCAGTTCTACCTGTTGAATGACATAAGCTCCTAGCTCGTTTCTAAATGACAAAGCAAATTACACACAAAAAAACTGAGCAGCTTTCAATCAAAACTGCTCTACGCTGCAGGACATTGAACACACCTGTAAATGAGCTGTAAATTTTTCACTGTATTATTTCCCAATAAAATAAACTTTGCCTGCTTCTCAGCCTTCACTGCCTATACATGCAGAATTGCATAGCCAAGCAGAACAGAAATGTCAACTGCCAAGATGGTTTTTGTTACAAATTCCAGCTTTCTGGCACGCTTCACTATTAGCACAACTCTATCTCAAGTGACTGGAATGAATCCATTTGCCCTCATAATCTATACAGAAAGAATTAGAGGAATAAACATCCCATCAGGTTTCTAAACTGGGAAGCTGCTGGGAAATTAATACCGAGTTACCTGGAAAAGAGTATTTTTCTTTACTCAGGGAGTAACTTTTCAAAATAATGATTTGTAAGCATCTAAATATTCTCGAAGTGGTCTAAATAATAATAATGACATGCCTAAAACTTACATAAAAGGATTCTGATGAAAACTAAAATTTCACTGCAAAGCCCAGAAAAAAGACAAGCTACGCTTATGACCAACTGTTCTAGAGATTGCTAAACACATACTTGGAAGGTATCAGCTATTGTGAACATTCAGATGATCTGTATTGACTGTTCTTTTTCCTTCTGAAATAATGGAATTACTAAAGATATTTCAAAAGTATAGACCTAACCATAACTGTATTATCTTGTCTGAGTTTAAGTGTAATCAAAACCCCCATACATTTACATGAGTGCAAAACTAAGATCATGCAGAACATATGAAGGTGCTGTCCTACTCCCAAACAGCTCCACTCCTAAGCCCTGGCCCCACAAACACCTGTGCAGAATATATGTTATTTTGCTCCTTGAAGAGCAAACTAATAACAAACTAAAACACAGGCAGAGTTTTGGAGATAACCTGTTCTCTAGAGCATGCACAGACAAGACTACATCAGGTCTGTCGCCACAGGACAGAATTTCAGGGAATACAAAAAAATATAAAATAACACATTTATATTAAAGTACTAATATGAGATACAAAAATAGTACTCTGGAGGGCTGTAACACAGATCTCATATTCTTACAGTCACTCTGACTGAAAAAAAACCCCATTAAAACCAGTAGTTCCTTTGTAACCCACATGAAGTGAGGTGGTGTCATTGAAGCCACAGGCTTTCTTTCCAGCTAACAACATGGGCCACAAAACTTGCCAGACTTTGTCTGAACTCACCCTGGGTGCCTGGAGCTTTGCTACAGCTTATTTAGCTGCAACAAATTCAGTTAACAACCAGGGAACTTATCTAATTTGTTGTAGCTTTTTGCTTAGCTTTGTATACATTATGTTTTAAAGTAACGGACAGCAATAACCAGTAGTTATTCTGTGAAGAGGGAACCATCTGTGATCTACAACCCTTGCAAAAATGCACCATAGGGGGGGTACAGGCATGAGGTGACTGCAGGGCCTGAAAGTGCCAACACAGTACAGTGCTGGGGCCCTAAGCTGTAACATCTCACCTGTGCTTAATTCTGTGGGAGGCAGCCTTGGGAGTTGGATAAAACCCAGCAACATAGAGGACAAAGAATGAGTACTCAACATATGTAAAACACACTATGTGAAGTAAATTCAGATGTAATGTGGAACTGTGAATCAATGATTAGAATAGAACAGAATAGAATAAAGAGCAAGGCATCGATATGTGTGTTATCAACCAGTAAAAATGATCACAAATGGACACAAGGCAAGGAGGAAGAAACCATTAGCATCCTCCTCCTGCCAGGGAATGTTGGTGACTTACTGTAAAGACATCCCCTTCGCAGTTGAATCCAGTCAAGTCCCAGAGGATGAGTGAGTGAGCAAAGATAACACCAGAGGGTTTGGTACTAGAGTTTGTGTCTGTATCACTGTAACCACATGTGGCTTGAACTGTGTTAGTATCTGGACTAATATTAAATCTTTGATTAGACCATTAAGATTTTAATTAGACCAACGATCATTTGTTGGCTCTGCATTCGTGTTCCTTGTTTTGCTTATAACTGCTGAATAAAACAAATTGGCAGGAATTCAAGCAACCTAGTCTCTTACTTGGACACAAGACTGTTCCATGGCCACAGTGGCACATGTGGCATCCAGAGGAGTCCCAGACTTATGGAAGGCATACATCACTGTTAGAAGCACCACTACATCCACAGGTGTTAACCTAGTCCTCTGTGCAGGCAGGGATTACTCTGTGAGGCAAGTACCTTCAGCAGTGTAGATACAGCACAGACACAAATTTTGTCTGCCTTCAGGACACAGAAGGATAAAAAGAAATCATCACGCACAGATTTTTTCTTGTTTGAAAACAAATGGAATGGCATTTAGGGAAGGCATAAATTCCTATAGTTCAATCATCAAGATGTCTATATATATATAAAACAAGAACACTCACTTTCACATATCAACTTAAAGCTGATCAGTTATTTTACAGTCCCACAAGAGTCCACTAAAGAGGCAATAATCGTTTTGAAGAATGCTTTTCATAACTCACTGTATTTAAAACAAACAAATTGTAAGAACTGGAGGATTAGAATTATCCATCACTTCTGTACTGGATATTTCCCACTTTTAAGAATATTTTGCTATATTAAGTATAATTTTGACAAACAGCAATATAAATGAACAGAAATTTCTGATGTATCCTGGAAGTACTCAGAAAAGCAATGGACTGAAAACAAATTGAAAAAGGTAAACCAATGAAAGCTCCCTTGAGAATTGCCAAAAACATTTTTTGAATCTTCAAATGGTTTTCAGTTTTATAAATTGGTAATATTATTTTCCATACGAAACAAGAAACCTTAGTCTGTCAAGTCTTGCCAATTAATTTTTCCATCAGTTTATAATATAATTCCATTAACAAAAGAATGCATAGTTTGTCTTGAGAACAAAAGAATCACTAGGACATTTGAGTTTTACTTCTGTGAGCCTAAGGACTGCCTAATTAGGAAATGTTTTTGTTACCTGATTTTTCAATTGTTACCAACTAGTTTGAGCTGATTATCAAGTAAGTTCAACTTGTGTGAATCCACAAAGATATTGATTTTCCACTTGTACATGTAATAATTTTACGAGAAATGAAACACTGCAGGTTAGCAGTGGGTCTACTGAGGTCCACCATCACCACCAAAACCCCAGTCCCCTCTCCTCAAGACTCCATGCAGGCTTTTAGAAGCCTAAGGAATCGAGATCAGGTCAGTATAGAATGGCTGAAGTAAATATGGACTTATACAAACTTTAGAAAGAGTTTTGTTTCCAGAATTTCATACTCCTTTCACTTCAATGACTTCTATCTATTGCTATTATTTTCATATTTTGTATTGAAAACATGTTCATTATTACAAAAAACAGTTGAGCACCAGGCCACTGCAAAGGACATAGACAGAACAGAGAACACAAAACAACTGAAATGGTGACAGGAGATTCTCTCCCTATTACTCCTAAGTAAATCACAGAAACGGAAATAGAACCATTGGACTACAGGTATTAAGCAACAGACAGAAAGGAAAACCACTTAGTAATTCTTCTCTCACAGTACACCCAGAGCTTAGTTCTGTAATGTAAGACTCATAAAACTTTTTATGACCTTTTCAGTATTAACGCCCTTCCAAGACCAAGGGACGCCCGGTGCTTTCACTGGTCGCCAAACGACACTTCCCGAGTACAAACACTGACCTCTAACGGCCTCCTCAGTTCTTCCACCTATTCCGAGAGAGGGACAATGCAAGAAAGGCGGCTTCAGGCAACTACAAAAGCATCAATCCAAGTTATTAAAGCGCTGAACTTAAGAGCAAAGAAAAACTTCAAAAGAAATTCGTCTCCCTCCTCTTCTCCCATCCATCTTTTTGATAAGCAAATGCTGTATTTTTTCCAGAAAAGAGAGGAGCAAAATAATAAATCACATGAAAATATACTCAGTGATGAGACTTTAGTGAGGAGGAAGTATTTTATTAGGGAAGTTTTCTGCCGCTGTTGACTTAACTATGCATTTCTTCTAGGTTTACCAGCTTCTCACAGACTCACAGAATCAATGAGGTTGGAAAAGACCTCTGAGATCATTGAGTCCAACCTATGACCAAACACTACCGTGTCACCTAGACCATGGCACTGAGTGTCATGTCCAGCCTTTCCTTAAATATCTCCAGGGACGGTGACTTCACCATTTCCCTGGGCAGTCCACTGCAATGTCTTATCACCCCTTCTGTGAAGAAATTCTGCCTAATGTCCAACCTAAACCTCCCCTTGTGCAGCTTAAGACTATGTCCTCTTGTCCTGCATTTTGGTGAATTAAAATGCAATATTTAAAAGCCAATGTTATGTCTACCTGACTCTGTGTTACTTTCATCAGCTCTCAAAATGAAAAAGCTGCTCTAAGGCCCAGGTCAGGGATGAGGAAACATCAAACAGGGAATGTTCAGGCCAGTCCTACAACCAGGAAAAGAGATTATGTTTCTAAATCAGACTCCACCACGGAGGCCCACGCCGTCGCTCATATTCCCACCAATATCCCAGTATGTGCAGACTTACCTAGTTCAGCTTAGCCATCCCTGGGAGCAGCTCTCCAGTTCCCAAAGTGCAAGTGGGCAGCTTTCCTTCACTGAGCACAGAATACATCGAATGTTATTTTCAGTCAGCACTTCCTGACAACACATTTTAAGCGTAGTCACCGAATCGTACCCACACTAAATGACTTCGCAGGAAAGAGCCTGAATACCGGCGGCCCGAGACTTTTCGGAGGCCAAGCCCAGACCTAGGCCCGGGCCCGCTCCCAGCGCCCGCAGTCCCCAGGAAAACAACCTTCTCCCCCCGCGGTCCAGTTTCCCCCGGACGCTCTCTTCGCCCCTCGATGTCCCCTCCGCCCCTCGATGTCCCCGCCACCCCCGTCCCGGCCCTTCCGACGGTACCTGCCCGGCCCGGCCCGGCCCCGCCCGCCCGGCGAACGCGCCGGCGGTTGCCGCGTTACGCTCGGAGGGGCCGCGCGGCGGCCATTGACAGCGGCTGCCCCGGCAACGGGCCGCGGGGGGGGGCGGGCCCTCGGCGCCAGCCATTGGCTGTTCGCCCTGCCAGCTCGGGGCAGCAGCTCTTCCCATTGGTGAAGGGCCGCACCCCGACTGCTGATTGGCTGAGGTGCTTGCAGGGCGGGGGGTGCCGTGCGGGGCTCAGGTCGCGCTGCTGCTCCGCGCGGCTCCGACCGCGCCGGCAGGGGGCGCTGCGGGCCCGGCTGGCGCGGCGCCGGGGGAGACCTGGCGGGGGCGGCGGGGCCGCGGCCTTACCCTGGGTCTGCCCTGCCCTGCCCTGCTCTGCCCTCCCTGAGTCTCTCCTGCCCTCCCTGAGTCTCTGACCTGTCCTGCCGTCACCGTCTTGGTTCTGTCGGGCCGCGTGTGTGACATCGCAGGACAGCAGCCCAGGGAAAAGGACCCGGGAGCACTGGTTGACAGCGGCTGAACAAGAGCCAGCAGTGTGCCCAGGTGGCCAAGAAGGCCAATGGCATCCCGGCCTGTATCAAGAACAGTGTGGCCAGCAGGACTAGGGCAGCGATTCTTCCTCTATACTCAGCACTGCTGAGGCTGCACCTCGAGTGCTGTGTCAGTTCTGGGCTCCTCAGTTCAGGAAGGACATTGAGGTGCTGGACTGTGTCCAGAGATGGGTAACAAAGCTGATGAAGGATCTGGAGCTCATGTCCTGTAAGAAGCAGCTAAGGGAGCTGAGGTTGTTCAGCCTGTGGAAAAGGAGGCTCAGGAGTGACCTTGTTGCTCTCTACAACTACCTGAAAGGAGGTCATAGCCAAGTGGGCGTCGGTCTTTTCTCCCAGGCAACTGGCCACTGGATGACAGGGCAGTCTCAAGCTGCACCAGGGGAGGTTTAGGTTTGACATTAGGAGGAATTTCACACAGAAAAGGTGATTAGGTTGGAATGGGCTACCTAATGAGGTGGTGGAGTTGCCATCCCTGGAGGCGTTTAAGGAAAGACTGGACATGGCATTTAGTGCCACGGTCTAGTTGACATGGTAGCGTTTGGTCCTATCGGTCCTAGGCTGGACTCGATGATCTCAGAGGTCTTTTCCAACTGGAATGAATCTGTGATTCTGTTCAGGGAGCTGCCAGGGAGCATGGGGGTGGATGAGCAGCCCACCACGATGCTGGCACTCATTGCACCTCCTCACAACCCCTCTGGGCAGTGGGACTGAGGGAAGCTTTTGGGGGGACTCGGGCACATGCCAGCATTGCCATCTTAAACAGGTCTTAAAGCTTTAGGTCAGGGCAGCACCTGGGTGTAACGACTGGTTAGGGATGAGAGCAAAAGCAGAGAAAGTGCTCTCTGCTGAAATGTTTTTCTAGGATAGGAGTTAAAGAAATAGCCAGTATGACCAGTATGTGACAGGTTTTATGCATACGTACTCTGTGTGTGCATGGTGTAATTTAAAAGCAAAACTCCCCCAGTCTAGCAGGAAAAAATGAAAGAGGAACGCTAGCAGATTATAAAATATCTAGAACTTGAAGCAAAATGATAAAAGGATAAAAGTACTGCCTAAAGTCAGCAAATACACTTGAATTCAAAGGCAGGCCAAATTTAATGAGGCTGTTGTGGTTTATTCCACAAAGAAGTAAAAGAGTTTCTAAACCTTGACTTTTATTACTCCAAGTTAATGTTGTATTTTTTTTTACCCTAATGCTAATCCTTGTTAATAAATGTAGTTAAACAAACTTCTTTCTAGAGAGAGGAAGGCAAAGAAAATAGCAGATCTTGCTTGCATCACTGGCTGATGGAATATGTTATGATAGCACAGTGATGGAAGTGACACAAGAATTTGGGTGGAGTAGGATAAAGCAGAACATTTGGTACGAAAATTATAACCTGCCTGCATGGGAAGACATAAATGGGACATTCTTGAGAAGAAGACAGATTTGCCTTTGACAAAACTGAGTTTCTACAGTTCTGGATATTCAAAATTAATGCTCATTGACCATTAAATAAAAACAATAAAATGGAGGAAACAGGAAAAAGTACCAGTTTTTTTTTACCATGGCAATATTTTCAGGCAAAACCCTCCACTTTCTTCACAATAAAAATAAGGAAATATGTGAGAAATTAGAGTTTTAATGGACTGGAAATTAAAATATTGCCATCCCCTCCTCCCCGACCATAAATTTTAGAAGGAAAAATAAAAAAAAATAATGCTTGTGAAATAATTCAGAGATTCTAAAAAATTATGTGCATTGTGTGCAAGAACTCTGAGTATTCTTAATTAAATTATTTGAAAATGTGATTTAGTGAGTAGGCTAGAATGTGATCATAAACATATCAGCATAAACTCCTGTGAAAAAAGAGGAGATAGACACTGGTATTTCAAAAGCAATAAAGTACCTGTGAGGCATAACCTGACATGGATTCTCCCAAGCTGAATGGAGCTCTTAATTTTTTGATCCTAAAATCCAAGAAAACAGGCATGAAGCATGCAAAAAACCCAAAACCCAGTCTATGAATTTCCTAATTTTGATTGTCTCCCTAATTGCACTGAATAATTTTGCTATACTTGCCTTAATATTATGAAATTGCTTTAAATAAACAAAAACTCATGTGGCTCATTTTTAAAATTCATCCTTCTGTGGCTTTGCGTAGCTCACCTTTGTGCTAAACAGTTAAACCATATAATTCATCACAGCAACACTGGCAGAGAATCACTGATGTCCTTCAAAAAGATCCAGGGAATGACAAAGACAGAATAATTTTATTGCTTGCAACTGGAGGAAATGTACTGCTTGCATCTGGCAGCAAGCCAGGCCAGAATCCGAAATGCTGTTGCTGCTGTAAATAGGATGAAAAGGATTCATAATCCATCTCTATGTTCACCATAGCTAGGAAAATTGTAAGCAGAAAAAGCAATTAAAAAACCAACCAGAGAAAGCATTAAAAGACATGTAAGGGACCTTTTTTTTTGTTGATAATTTATAGGTTAATTGTCATGACTAACCATTTGGGGCTTGGTTAGTAACTGACTAATGATTAGTTTCTGAAGGTAGGTAATACAGGTGTTGAGTTCAGATTGTATGTGTAATATAGGTATTGAATACAGGTATTGAGTCATACTGAAAACAGGCCTCTTGTTCAGAACAAATGGCATCTTATCAGACTTCTCCATCAAATGCTCCGTTAAGAATAATGCCAACAGATTTTAATCAGCTGCTGAGCTGAAATACATTCAGATATTGCAAAAGGTTGGCATAGGGATTAACTGATAGAAGTTTGTTAATCTAAAACCTACAAATAATGTATTTTAGATATTGTCCTAACAACCTAACAGTTGATACAGCGCAGATAAATGATGATGTGGTATTTCAGATTCCCTTGGACAGGACAAACATATGAATCACCTGAGCAAGAAATAAAGTTTTGCAATTTTCTTCTGTCTGTGTAAAGCAAGTCTGATGTCTTAAGTGATTGCTTGGACGGGAAGGTCGTTGAAACAGAGTATGTAATTCAAAAGCTGGAGGGGGAAGTAGAAGGCTCGAAAAGAATATCAGCCTTGGAGCTTAACTGAGGGGAGGGATGTTTTAGAAAGAGGGGTGGAAGCCTTCAAAAACTAAATCAGGTCATAGTGTCACACAGATTGATACTCCCAGAGGTACCAACAGGGATAAAGGCCCTGGGCTTATTCAGAGTAGCGGAACCCACGCTCATTTAATTGTCAAACATAAATATTGGCGGGGAATCCCTGATGCATAGAGAAATTGCTATTGATTTCCACTGCACCACAGCAATGGCTGTACCATATGGGGCAGGAACTGTTACAATGAGTTTATCTAATGTGATGGATACAACAGATTCCCTGAATTGCCAGAACAAAGATGATCAAATTTGGAAGGGGAAAATCTTCATGGTATTGCTTTCAATACCACAACTTCTTGAAGAAGTGGTGACTTAAAGTATGCACGGAAATATAAATGAGGGAGCAAAGTGACATACTCCTTGCTTTAAGCAGGAACACAGCATGGTGTGAAAATTCACCATGAGATTTAGGTTTAGACACTCAGTTTATGCAAAAGATCAAAGGCTGGTGAAAACTATCAGGTTGAGTATGAAGTACCAAAGAAGACCCCTTCTGGGTCCTCGAGCCTTCACATTTTCTGATGCTTTCCCTCAGAATAGGCTATATGACACTGCCTTGCACACTAGAACAAATATGTATCTCCCCGCATATATACCTAAGGTGGTATTTTGCATTCACACTTGTAAAAAAATCTTTGTTTAAAGTCAGTGAGTTTATACTAAAGAGATTTTGGCTCAAAGCAGTTCCACAGGTCTGGGTAGCCAGGAGTGCTAGTTCAGGCAGCTGCTCCCAGTAGCAAGGCAGATATTTAGAGAATAGAATCACAGCATCATTTAGGTTGAAAAAGACCTTTAAGATCATTGAGTCCACCCATAATTTGTTCCCACTCTCCACTGCTATAAAGGTGGCCTACAAGGTCAGTAAGATCTCTCTATTAGAGCATGAGTATGGATATAGTTATGGTTCAGCTGAAGGTTTTTTCCTTAACATATATTGTAATATTCTCCTGTATACAAGATACATTGTGTATGACCACACACCTCCCTTTGCTCTCAATTATTTGCAATCATATAATCAAAATATTTCAAATTCTAATACAAATAAAATTAAATGTCAGTCTGTTTTGATGTTATAAATATTCATGGTCTCCTTGTAATGTGTCAAAATAAGCTGTGGTTTTATTGGAGGCCAGCTGCTTTTCTTACTGTAGGTTCACTGACCTTGAGAAATGAAAAGCCCAAGATCACTTTCAGAGTTTGCCTTCCATGCCCTGTGACTTGAAGGGATCCAAGACCTTTCCACCGTTTCTTTTTGCAAGTGCTCCTGAGTCATCGGCTGAATAGCAACCGCTCACCTTTTACAACTTAGTGTTATAATTCCTTGAAACGTCTTCTGGTGTCACTTCTCATACTATGACAAGTTGCAACCCCCTCAAGGGGATTTTCTTGAGCATTTTCTGACCACGGTGGCATTGGAGCTGCTGCAGTGCACCCAACACCTCTTTTGTGTCTCTGACAGGCACCGGAGAATGGACTTCCATGAACTCAGCTGAACTTGAAGATGTATAAAAGATGCATTGGGCATTGTTCATGGGGATTTGCTTTTAATAAGGCTGTAAAATATGGAAATATTAAAGGGAAAGCATAGTGCAGTGAAAGAAATGTTTACATATACTTTACAGTACTAGTTGATTTCAGAGATTTTAGGCATTTATTATAATTCTTTGTGTTAGTATACCTGCTTGGATTTTGAGCTCACAACTGCCTTGTGGATGGATAACAGAAGTGTTTGCTGGTGAATCACAGAAATGTAATTTACAATGTGATGAATTAACACTTCCACATAATAAAATAAGGTGCTCCAATAC